>NC_052622.1:20022196-20328955 GCF_016545825.1 Eucalyptus grandis
AAAATGGAGCCTGCAACAGGAAATTGATATTCGATGAAGATTACAAGAGAGAGCACCGATTGGTTGCATGACGTCCCCATAACTAAATTTGACTGCACACTTTGACCTGGACATCCAGCAATAGATGTGGACAGCGGTAGCCCATAATCTTTCAAGTCCTGCAGAAAATAATTTCAGAATTTACTGAGACTGAGGACATTAGGTTTGACATAGGTACAGGAAATGGGAAACCTGAGAAGCTTCAAAGCCCAAGTACTGATGATCAACACTTGATGGAAGAGGGTGGGTGGCTACTTGTGTCTCACTATTTTGCTTAACACTTTCAGAAGGAAGGTGTTCAGCAGATTCTCCAAATGCATTCCATGGCTAGTTTGAAAAGGAAAGCAAGGGTGGATCATTATGTCACTATAAATCATTGAGCGCAGTGTAAAATTAAACAAACAACAAAATCACAGCAATTTAATAAGATACAAGAAAACAACCATGAATCACCTACCCCAAAAATCAACTTATGGAATTATCACATAAGAAAACATCTCACCTGAGTGCCCGATGTGGTGGTGGCCACTTGACTATTCTCAAGACCTCCATGCCACAGATCTGGTATCGATGAAGGAAGATTCTGGGAACTAGTTTTTTGAGAGATATCCCAATCCATATTTGGATCAAAAGATGAAAAGGGAACAAATTTCTTAGAATCCGTGTCGCTGGAAATTAAGTCGCAAGTTGAATTGTTAGTCCCTAGTGCAGATAGAGTGGAATTAGGAGAATCAAATGTCGCCCATCCTTCATTTTTGTGCTTTGACAGCTCAGGTTCCCTGTTATCCAAGGTCGCATCTGATCGATGCTGTGGAAAATCAGCAAACAAATCCAAAGATGTAGATGGAGGTGCTTGGGGAGTCTGATGTTGTAACGTAGATGGAACTACATTTGTTGGAGTTAACTGAAAAAGATCTAGAGATGGAGCTGTTGATGTGGCGGCTCCCTTGAACAAATCAACAGTTGAGGCTTCAGAACGAACTGGTTCTGGTGCCAGTTGTGACTTGAATAGGTCTACGTTACTTGAACTTGCAGAAACAGTTGACGCAGGAAAACTAGGCATTTTGTCTGGGTGATTTCCAGAAATCTCAGGCTCAGAAATCAAATCTGCTAAACTACCTGAATTAAATGACTGAAGAGACACAGAGTTGCTATCAAATGAACCAAAGCTTCCTAATGATGCAGTTCTCTGTTTAAAAAAAAAAGAGAATTTCAATCAGATGATTTCTTGAAAAAACAGCTCAAGAATTTAAACAAGCAGCAATATTGAGCATCATATGAAATATCACTTAAAATGGTGGAGTGACATATTCCACTTACCCACAGTCAGAGCAATAAGCAAATAAACGAAATATGATTCTAAATGCTGGACATATTCCATGCCAAATATTCAAAGCACAGACAATATGGAAAACAATGATCTGCATTCCTACAGAAATCTATAGATAGCAACAGCTGCAGTTCCATATCAAGATTAAGAGTAATAGATTCCATTATAGGAAAGAGAAAGCTTATTTCACCCATTTCAGTTCACAGACGCATTCTAGTTATAGCTATTTCGTCTATCTGGCAAGCAATATCCTTGCAGATATTCACTCATAGATTTCTAGATGGCTAAATCAGAAAACAACAATAAATAATGCAAATTAGTCACATGAATGATATTATATGGAAACGGTTCAGATCCAATGCTACAACTGGAGGGGGGAAAGAGCAAAACTTTTGCAAGTTCTACCAGAGACAGAAATAATAAAAGTTAAAAAAGAGTACTGGAAAGCCTCATGCAGAATGAAACGCCTAATTTATGGGCTGGCACAGTCTAGAAGCCTTCAATATTGTAAGAAATTGTTAGATACATCTTTTAAGTAATAAGCGATCAGTATGTTAAAAGTTACACCTAATATATGCACAATCATAATGTTTACAGGACTCTCTGCACATGAATAGAAACTTTAAGAACCCTTTAAAGAAGCACAGAAAATCAACAAACATCAGAAGCAAGAAGTCAGCCACCTATGCCATTACAAACGTTGGATTTGCCATCATGCAAGAAATTTTCTAGTAGTTATTTCACCAGATTCTAGATTTTTAGTAGGGTAGGAATCATCTGACTAACAATGGCACAACAAGAAAGCAGTTGAAACATGTCATGTCAAGCAATAGAAGTTGACACTCAGCAAATTGCAATTTGCTACAAATGCAACAGATTTATTTAACTACAACCTGAGGATGGGGTATCCCTGTTGGTATCTTTCGAACCGTGCTGGGGCTTCTCGAGATGTATTTGATGTTTGACGACTCAGATTATTCCCTGAAAAATCTCTCGAAAGGTGTCTCTGTGGGCTACCAAATTCACTGTCCTTCTGAAAATTTGGGGACTGAGCATCAGATCTGAAATGGATCACCTCCACTAGAAACAGAATAATCTGAGACCCTGGGAACAGAACCTTTCATTTGCAAAATCTATCCTCATAAGCACGCCACTTAAACGTCCTGGACTGTAGATCAGACTGAGATTTTCCTTCATATAGGCCTCTATCTGAACCAGGTTTTCTGTAAGAGTAGCACCTGGGTCTGCTATACCGCCGTTCTTTCATATTGGTTGTCATAAGGTGGACTCTGAGAGTAAGAATGATAAGAGCTGGCACGCCTCATCTCCTTCTTCCTGGCTTTCATGCTCTGTCAAAATTCAGTCAGGGGACCTTGTAAGATTATCTGCTATCCAGAAAATGAAGTAATATAAACTCAAAGTTAGTGGACTAAATCTCCAGAAATACAGCTTTGAGTGATTTATTTCACTGAAGCCAAGGAAGAAAGAGAAAATCCTCAGCATCCTTCAATTGAATTATTCTTTCCTTTTTTTCTGACATACATGGTGATGGTAGTAACATTCTCATTCACCCTTATGAAGGTCATACCAAGAAAATTTTCAGGAGTGAATTTCCAATTCTTTCATTTCAGGAAGATGAAAGGGGTTTTCCAATGGCTATGAGGGCTCCACCGGTGCTACCAAGCACCGGAGGGTCGTGTGATCCCCGAAGGGTGATCTCCTCGGTCATAAAAAAAAAAAAAAAAAGAGAAGGGTTTTCCAACGGACAAATTCAGCTTATCAGAGGCTTAAGCAGAGTTTGGGCATATAGAAACATCAACCACTTAAACAACCACACGACAAGCTGAAAACATCACCGACAAGGCGACCTGCATATCTCTTGGAGGCTTGTCAGAGTTTTTCCTCCAGCATATCTTCGATCCACATATACAGCCTTTATGAACTCCGAACCTTATCAACATTGCTGCAATATATGAATGAAAATGTAAAGATGCATGTCATCCATGATGTGCAATCAGTGACTTGCAGACATAAGGTCAACCTGCTATCAGGCAATCCCTGTCTTTGTGAATCCCAATCCTTCAAATACATTTCCTTGCACGCTGCAAACACATTGAATATCATATCAAATACCATTACTCCAATAGTGGACAATAGTGCACATAAGAGTGAGTCTTTTACCTGGGATTACCACCATTTTGAAGCGCTTCAACCTCTTGGGAAGTGAACTTCGCCATGGAGACAGATTTTACGCGATGAGTAAACTCACGGCTGTTTGACATAACAAAACTTAAGTCAGACTACACACGCGAAAGCCACAGACTCAAAATTACACAATGCTGGACGTACAAGATAAAGATGCTAAAATACAAGAAAAAAATGCCAAGATCCATGCCAGAAGAAGCAGTTAACACACTCCAAGAAGCACTATCACATTGTAAAGTATCTTGATCCTCAAGTTGCTAATGGCATAAAAATATAATCACCACCAGAAGCATAAGTGAAGGGATCACTGAACAGTCAACATAGTTCAAGACCTCCCCGTAAAACAGTAATGCGAAAATACTTAAAACAGAAACAAGGGACCCAACAGAGCTGAAGTTCTTTCCAGCCAAGACTCCTACAGAAAAGGCTAACTACCACCCAACGACGCAGAAAATGCAGGGCTGGGCTTCCGGCTTCTTTTCTCCTCAAGTTCACCACCACCACCACGAAAGCCAACTCATTTCACCTAATTACTCACTTCCCAAAACTGGGTAACTGACTGATACACAGCCAACCACCAGAAAACGCCGGGCGCGTAAACACAATAGGGACGTGAGCGATAGAACCACTCACTGTATTCCGCTGCAAGTCGTGCAGATGAAAGTCCAAAGGTCGTACAAAACATACTGAGGACCCTGCACGGTGAGAATTCCAGATCAGGATCAGCAGAAAGCGCTACCCAGCACCCCTTTTTTTTTTTTTCCTACCAATAGCAAAACCCGGCGATTGCACTGAAAACGCCGAGCAGAGAACTAGAAAAATTCTCACCAAGCTGTTGCAGTTGATGCATCTCGGTTCGGGGGCAGCTTCATGAGACCCCGGATGATCTTCTCGTTCCGCTCCTCCTCTCTCCTGCTCCCCATTTCCTCGAGCGAATCCCACTCCCGACAAGACCACCAAATAAAAGAAGAAATTCGGAAACCCTAGACCTCTCAAAATTCGAATCGAATCCCCCCTCGGAAATCCTGATAAAATCTAGTAAAAATCAACCGAGAACAAGCTTAAATCTCCGGAGGACGAAGTGCGAATATCGCACCCCGAAAATACCCCCCCCAAAAAATGAAAATCGGAGATGAACAGCCGTCGATCCGAGGGCGGAGCAGGCCTAGGGCCTGAAGGCGGCGATTGAGAGCTGGAGTGGAGGGAACAGGAAGGAACTGAAATCAGCTGGAAGCTCGATAATGATGAGATTCCAGAGAGAGAGAGAGAGAGAGAGAGAAGCCCGTACGTTTTTGGTTTCAAAAGTTCGTTCCTTTTAATTTAATTTCATGCAGCACACACGATACTTTGGTCGTTTTTTAAACCCGATCGTTGCAATTTTTTTGTTTTTGTTTTTTGTTTTTGAAGTCCCTATGTCACGGAAAGGCGCTTGAGATTGCCAGTGTCGCTTGGATTAAACTAATGGCCTTTCCATCCAAGTCAATTTTGACGGACCATCATCGGGTAGGAGTTACGATCATTGGTGGTAAATGATTTGGATTTCGTTGCTTTCTGACCTACCAGCATCTGATAGGGCGCACAATCTTTTTCGCGTGACCATTATTAACCTTTTGACGGTTGAAGATGATGCAGTGTTTGGTTCGACTTTCGCAAGCAACTTTGGATGTCGAAAATTCCAGTAAAAATTTAGTTCAAACCGCCGATAACTATTTTCAATGAGTTTTAAAAATACGTAATCCATTTTGACAACTATTTCACGGTAGCTTAAAAGCTCTGAAAGCTCACTTAATATGAATCAAATTTTTAGTAAAATAAGCAAAGACGTGAACGCTAACTAACATCAATTTTCAACATTCTACAAACGCTAAAACTTATTTTATTTTT
Source organism: Eucalyptus grandis (assembly GCF_016545825.1). Lineage (NCBI taxonomy): Eukaryota > Viridiplantae > Streptophyta > Magnoliopsida > Myrtales > Myrtaceae > Eucalyptus > Eucalyptus grandis. Next base: position 20,027,655 of record NC_052622.1, read on the forward strand.
CAAAATTTTCACCATTCTTTCAAATTTCCGATTCTTCCCCTCCTTTTTTTTTTTATTGTAAAAAGGTCCAGAAGGTCTGGCGAAAAGCTATGGTTGTCACAAGCCAAATCTAGCATCGACGACGTTGATCAAAGTCGCCCGGGTCGCCAACCCCGAATCGAGGTCACAACTTCAAGCAACCTACGCAATGTGTAACGCTGGTGACCGCCGCCCGAGTCTCACGCCTTGCGGCGCTCTCACTCAGTCGCGCAACCTCGCCGAGGGTTGCTTTGAGGTCCTGGACCCAAAAGCACTAACAACCGAAGCCCTTTCATTGACCAACAAAGGCTTTGGTCTTTTTTATTTTAAATATATATATTATTATTAACATTAGTCAAAATTTATATTTAAATGTTGTATACATTATTTTTTCAATTTTTTAAACAAATAAAAATTAAAAAAAAAAATAACATTAATCATCTAAGGGCTTTTTGAATGTGTTTTTTACTAAACGGCGCTTTTCAAATGCAAATTATCGAACGGCCTTTAAATTTCTCCAATAGGCTTTCAAAATAAAGAACCAAACACATCCAGAGGCTGGAGTTATGGTATTTTGCTAACACAATCTTCAAAAGTTTTACGTAAACTTTTGTTTAGATGCTTAAAAACTTGGGGTAACTTCCACTGACTATGAGCCTTGTCAAGTATTTCGAATGTTACTTCAAGGGCGAATGGACTTCTTTTTCCATAACTTTGCCATTGGTATACTATCAAAATCCTAGTTTAGCCTCGTCCTCGCTTCTCTACGTAGATCTGACTAGCGATGTGAGGACTTGGGATGAAATAAGATCTGACCGACGTCCGCGACAATGGTGGCCCGTCATCTAGGCTGCACATCACCGGTATTGTCTCGCCTGGGGTCGCACGATCCTGCTAAGAATCGCATGATAGGAGGGTCGAGGAGGTGCCGGGGTGGCGGCAGAGAGCTTTTTGCAATGTTTGAAGCTTTGGGAAACGTCGACACTTGCGAGGCCAAGCTTTCTTTTCTCCGCCCAAAGGAAAAGTTGAAGCTGAGCAATATAATATTATGAAACATATGTGGAATTAAAGGTCCTTTTGCGTTTAAGAATCATTTTCCTAAAGCTCACTGGCCAAACGTAACTATAGTTTGACAAAGCTTAAGAGAGTTTTGAGAGATTCAATTCTATTTCCAAAGGCCTTTAACGTAGGACAAATTTGGAAGTGCTTGAGTTTTGAGCATTTCTAAAATGTATATACATTTTTTCTTCCAACTTTACCCTCACTAACCTTTCATAATTCTATGATTGTCCTCAATCTTATGCTATGTCACCACTGAGTCACCACTGGGGTTTGGGGCCGTTGGCGAGGTCAGATTTGGCTCCTGATGAACCACTCCAGCGCTGGCCAACTCCTCTGAGGTAGGACGATCTTAGGCGAGGCAACGTGGCTGCTAGATTTGATTGGCAATTGAGTTCCACAAGCAAAAGTTTTAAGAATTATTTTTATATAAAAACAACTAGCAAAAAGTTCTTTATAATTTATGATTTTTTAAATGGCACTCAAATCAAAGTTGCTTCCCAATTTATTTTTTAAATATACTTCACCAAAAGCCATTTGCATTTAAAAAGAAAAAAAAACCTTTCATGATTTTACATTTTCCCAAATGCTTTCCTCTATAGTGAATGCATCCAATCCCGCCATCCCCTTTAAAGTGTCTTGAAAGGTGAACATTTACTAATACTAGAAAGATTCCTTGGGGTGAAATTCACTTCCCAAGTTTCGAATTACCCTTGAATAGGGTTCGGTGCTTTCGAGCATCAGACAAACTTCATTTCACTTCCCCCCAACAAAATGCCATGGTACACCTTGGTTTCCCGGCTTCTGCCCATCACCTAGAGCAAAATATATCTTATGAATGGGCATAACTCCATCAGTGTTTCCTAAAGTACTTGTCTATCTTTGATGTTATTCACGTGTGTTCTTTATTACAAGTAAAATGACGCAAATAATTAATGGATTTTGATTGAATGTGCAATGTAATTGTTGAACTCTTTACTTTGTTTAATGAGGTCCATGAACTTTAACTCAATATTTAATGTGATCTCTAAAATTTTAAATTATTTAATGATCTTTTGAATATTTGGTATATATTTAATTTAATCTCTAGACTACATAAAAATATTCGATATAGCCCCTAAACTTGAATTAATAGATAGACAACACTACAAATTAAATTTTTAGAGACGCACTATACATTGGCCAAAAATTCAAACCATTTGTATCATCATTCCTTGTTTCCAATTATTTTTAATAAGCTTTGCAAAGTTCTCACTGCCAAGGATCTTCTTCCTATTTATTAATTCAAATTGTAGAATTGGGAATATGACATTAATTACCAGTACACTATCGATCCAATGGACTACTCTACTGATGAGCTAGAAGTTCAATCCCCAATCCAGTGGTGAATGAGTGATTTAAGGTCTGTCGAGGTGGCCATGGAGGTCCAATGAGTGGGTGCATGACAGTTTTAAGTATTAATGTTGCTGTAGTCGGGTCGTCGCTGGTTTTTATTGTAGTCAAATCTGAACTGCTTGAACTAAACATAGAAATTGTTAGAGGCAACAATGGCTTTGAAAGCGAGGATCATAAATGGGTTGAGAATGAATTTACAAAAACCAGATAAAACCCATTTTGTTTGGACTTTTGTTTTTAAATTCATTTATGACTCATATCTTAATTTTTAAGGCGACTCATATATCACCCATTTTCGTAAATGTGATTTAAAAATATTAGTCTCTAACCCAATTTGTCAGCTCTATAACACACTCAAGCCGGCACTATCTCCAATGTTGTTTTTTTAATAGAAACTTTAAAAATTAAACAATTCAATTGAACAACAACAAAAATTTAGCGATAACAGTGGGTACTAGACAAAAGTTCATTGATGCCATCACACTAATCATAAAAATTATAGGGATGTCAATGGGTCCAATCGAGTTTTCATGATACTCAATCCGATTCAACGTGAAAACACTGCACATGTGTTCTTGGCCCGCCCAACCCAGATGGTATATATCCACATGATCGGGACAGGTTGATACACCGAATCAAGTCGTGTTTAGCCGGTTTCTTTTGACAACCCTTGTAAACCAAAGACATTTTATAGCATTTGATCTCGACATTTGGGGCGTGTTGGATAACATTTTTGTCTCGGGGAACAATTTTTGAACATAAATAGTTTTTTTGTTTTTGTTTTTTCGCCAACAATTAACTGCAAAAATTCTACTCAAAGAACAGAAATACGTTTGCAAATTTATATAATTTTTTTTTGTTTTTAATTTTTAAATATTTTTAAATATTTTTTCTTCTTTTTTTCTTTTTTTATTTGGCCGCCGCCTGCCATGGCTAGTGATCGGCTGACAAGGGGCTGCCGCCCCCAACCACGGCGCAGGCTCGTCACCTCGATGAGGCCGAGCATCGTCGTGGCTAGGCAAGCTTGAGCTCACTGGGACCGAGAGGCCGAGCTCATAAGGCCGGACGCCTTCGGTAAGATCGCCGCTTAACGGCTCTGGCCACCGCCATGGTTAAGGTTGGCGACCTGGGCTTAAAGAAAAAGAATAAGAAAGAATTTCGAAATTGTTTCTATGAAACAAGGAACAAGTTTTTTCTACTTTTATATCTATTTCAAAAAATAAATTTTCTTTTAATTTTCAGAAACAAAAGTGTAGATAAACGCGTTTCTCTTCTTTTTTTTATTCCTCGAGAACAAAGAACAGAGGGCTAATTTTGTGCCAGAGAACAGAAAGACAAATAAACAAGCAGGGCTTTGCTTGCCCTCCACTTAGCAAAGTCTTAGGAGTGCTGCTGTCCGAAAGCTAGAAGCTTCTGCGGTTTCCACCAAAATCAAATCCCACCTCGACCCAGTGGGCCGTCCGATTTGAAGACCGGGACGGAATCCAACGGCCGCCAGTAGATCGCTCGCGCTACCAAAAACTGTAACCCGAACCCTCTCTCTCTCTCATCGTTAGTTCCACCCACCAAATTTTCACTTCGGTCGCTCCCTTATCTCCTCCGCCACATGGCCACCGTCGCGACAGCTCCGGCCACCGTCGCCAGAGCCCCCGCGGGCGGCCGCCGTCTCGTTGGCGCCGGCGACGAGGGCGCGCGTCTCGTTCAGAAGACGGAGCCTCTTCGCGCCGGCCCGCGTCGCCTCCGTTGCTCTCTCCGGCATTTCTCCGGTTCGCCGGTTTCGTGCCCTTCGCCGCCGCCGACGACGTGGGAGCCACCGAAACCGAGGAGGAGGTCGTGGAGCCACAGGTCGAGGTACGTCCTCTCCATTGAAGAGATCGGTTTCCTTCGTTTTTCTTATCTGAACATGTCAAGCTGCGAGGGGGCACTGGGCGACATCCTTAAGGTTGATACTTGTTCTTGGGCTGAAATGAGATTGCAGAGAAGTTTTTAGTGGAGGAGCGAGTGATTCCAGTTGACCGTGTCTTTGATATAATTCATGAATGTTATCTGTTCTTCAGTCAGCTGAATATTTTGATGCATTGTTTGAATTCAGTTCTTTTGATTGAGAAGCTGAATTTAAAAACTATCTGGGTACGGTAAATTATGGGAGTTTGAACATTGAGGCTTTCTTTAGTTTGATATTGAAGATGACGAGCTGCCTTTTGCTTTCGAAAGAATTGTGATGAGTATCTTTATGATTGAACTGGAATATAATCAACGAGGAGGATCATCATATATGGTCTAGCCAAAGTTGACTTAATGGTATCTGAATACGGAGTTCTCAGTCTGAGATATGTCAGTATAAACTAGATAGAGTTTAGATGGAAATGAGCCATTGGAGATTGGGTATCTCATGTACTTTTGCTGTTCTTTTTGCATTACATTGAAGAAAGTCATAGCATTTCTAGTAACTAGATTAGCCATTTGTTATAGCAGAAAAGGTAAGGGCTGATTTAGTTAACTATCATTCTGAAAACTATGGAATGACTCTATGTACATTTTCTTATCATTGACACATTAAGGGCATTGAGCACCAGTCTGAGAAAGTATAGCACAATAAATCTCGAAATACAAGATTGAATGTATGGCAATGCCAGTGGCGTTTAACAATGTCTAGGTGAAATTAGAGAATAGCTGGAGAATTATAATGATTTACCCAAGCCTCTAGGAATGGAAACTGGGACTAAACATCGTTCAGTGTGACAGGAAGGAGATGATGGATTGCTTATTCATCAATGAATTATCTAATTCTTTGAATGCTTTGTAACATCATATACTTTTCAGTTTCAAAAGGTCAACATTTTGAAGTCTGCGTGAACTTTCTCAGATAATAGACTGATGTATGTTTGGCGGGTTTGAGAGTTCAATCAATCTGATGAAGTTCCTGCAGTTATCTGGCTTTCTTTATTTTTGTATTTCCTTCAACACCGGTTCTCCTTCTATTGAGAGAGGGGACTTAATGATCATTTTGAAGAAGGAACTAAGTTAAAAGAAGAGAAAGTGGAAAATTGCTTGTCAATGTGGATGCATTGATAGACATTGTAGGTGCTTTGTCTTGTAATTGAGTTCTTTTTTGTTTATTGAGCTTGATTTGTGTATGGGTTCTACCTCATCCTATATTGAGTTTCTCTTTACCTATGAAAAAGAAAAAAGAAAAAGGAACTGGATGATCACATCATAATTTGTATCATTTAAGATTTGTTGGGTTTATCAGAAATTGCTCTTTGGGAATTTCGCCAGTAGTGTAATAATTATGTGAATGGGGCTCTTAAGGACAGATGCTCAGTCATGTCCTTTCTGATTTTTATCAAGCAAAGAATCGTTTGTGTAGCCGGTCACTGTTGCTCTTTGAAGTTGATGTTGGTTGAAAACTTGAGACATTGTATCTTCCAAATTTTATAAACCAACAAGGTTTCCAAAAGTTGGTTTAATAAGTGTTGTGGCTTAGTTCTAAAGAACATTTGACCAAGCCAAACCCTCTGTGTTTAACTACTTCTCTAGAAACCCACCCATCTCTGTTATAGCCCATCATATGGTAAACAGCTTTTATATACCTTCTCACATTCCTAGCATTACTCTTGGGAAGCATCTTGTCTATGACAGTATTCTAACAGGTTAGTTAACAGGGTGATGCTGATGGTGCTGTTGTCTCAGAAGATGGTGCTGCAGCTGATGAAATTACTGATACTGAAGAAAAAGCTGCTTCAGCTGTTTTAATATCACTAATCCTATAAAGAAGCTTTAGCAAGTAACGATGAATCAAAGGTTGCTGAAATTGAAGCTTTCTTAAAATCCATTGAGGATGAGAAAAGCGCTCTTGAAAGTAAGGTGTCACGTTTGTCAGCTGAATTGTCTGTGGAGCGGGATCGCATTCTCAGGATTAGTGCAGACTTTGAAAATTTTAGAAGGAGGACTGAGCGAGAACGTTTTCCCTGGTAACAAAATGCCCAAGGAGAGGTAGTAGAGAATCTGTTGCCAGTCTTGGATAATTTTGAGAGCTAAAGCACAGATTAAAGTGGAGACCGAGGAGAAGAAAAGATAAACAATAGCTATCAGAACATATCTAAGCAGTTTATAGAATTCTTGGCTCACTTGGTGTTGTTCCTGTGGAGACAGTGGGGACTCCTTGGATCCACTAGTAAGTTATCTAGCTTGCTTCTCACATGAAAGGCTTGCTTTCTTTTCAGCTTTTTAGTTGCTTATCCTGGTAAAAATAAATATACTGCTGGCTAATTGAACTTACCTCAATGATGAACAAAATTCTGTTGCCCTAAATGATAGCCACATTTTCATTTAGACATTTAAGATATAACTTGTTTCTCCATTCAGCATCTAAGTTTGCATGAGGTCCCCTAGGAGAATTGTATGTCGAGGTAGAATCCTTGAACTGAAGTATTTTGGTTATTTGAAAATAAAAGGATATTACACCACTCCTTGCTCAAAGGCTGCTTCAGCATCTGCAACAGTAGTAGCATCTTCTAACTATTAACACCTAAAATAGCCAAGGGGAGGGATTCCAATCATCAAAATATGCTTGATTGAAACGGGTTGCCTACTCCAATTTCTTCAAATGGTGTAAAGACCAAACTTTGAGTAATTGGCATTATGCAGGTGAACTACCGAGTTGGCTCAAATTCAGTCGAGTACTTGATGAACTCTTTTCGAGCGATTGGTGAAGTTACTTCAGGTTTCTTTGAAGACCTGGATTCGCTTTAAGTTCAACAAATCTCGATTGGTTTGGGCCAACTTGGTGAGTTCACACATGCTGTAGACATTAATGACCCTATACTTAGAAGAGGTATGAGGGGTATGGGATTCCAAGAAAGTTTTATTACATCCCACTCATCAACAAGGTTTCTGCCAAGACTTCCAATTAGAATTCACTTTGATTCTTTATCTGATATTCTCATTTTCTTGCTCCTCCTTTAAAAAGCTGCATGAGGCTATTATGCGGGAGGAGTCTACAGAATATGAAGAAGGCATCATCCTTCAAGAATTTCGCAAGGGGTTTAAACTTGGTGAAAGACTCTTGCGTCCATCAATGGTGAAGGTATCAGCTGGTCCAGGGCCTGCAAAGCCAGAAGCAGCACCAGCTACTGAAGAAGAATCAAATGATGCGGAAGAAGTCCCTGTGGAAGGCAGTGCAGAAACAGAGTCTGGCTAAGTGTTGACAGATATATTTTGTCTTCAATTTTGACATGGAGCAGCAATTGCGATAATTTTCAGCTTCAACTATAGGGGTAGCTTTTTGGGATGCCAACGTCTGAGTATAAATGCTGTTGTTGTTCCTTGGTTGTATTTTTAATGGAGGAGCTATACTGGTTTCAAGTAACGGAAGTCACTCAGAAGTCGCCCGAGCAGCAGTTTTCTTATGCATGCAATTATGAAAATTTTTTGGGTCAGATCTTCTGTAATACGACCAGGTATATAAGTTGTTTAGAGAAGGCAAACTCCTTTACTACAATTTCCCATTGTCGGGCTGATAAGGACGACTGATCTCGTTATAGCTCTTTTTTGGCCAAGTTTTTGAGAGTGCATCTTTAAAAACTTGCTCATTCTTTTTCGCCTTTTATTTGTTTTCTTTCCTTTCTCAGGTCTTTATGTCTATTAAATTTGCTGAATCCAGTCTGGCTGTTTTAGGATCTATAATGTCGTCACTCAAGGCTGGTGGCTCTTAGGGATGCTCTTGTTGGTCACTTGATTATCTGATAAAGATTATTTACTCTTTTCTTGAAAAAGCTGCTCCTCTCTTGCGTGGCACGGACACCTTCGAAGCCTTCGTGTCGTGTCCGACACTCCGACACGCTCCGACACATCCTTGACACGCCCGACACGCGGCCAACGAAAGTGCCTTCCAAAAATCCGACACGTGGTCAACTCTTTCCACACAAGTCTGTAATCTCGACACACAATTCCGACACATATGGGTCAATTTTAAAAATTTCTAATACTTGAGGGGTCAAAATATAAATATACACAAAAAGAAGTAATAAAAGAAGTAATAAAATTTCTATAAATATATACGCATGGGGTCAATTTTTTTTTTTTTCAGTTTTGTTTTTTTTTAGAATTGTTTTATTTTTTTAAAAAGTCTTTTACTATAAAAAGAAGTAATAAAAATGCTATATATGATAAATAAATAAATTTAAAAATATCATTTCAGCATTTTTCTTTAAACAATGTTTTTCCTCTAAGTTTTGTGTATTATTGTAACAAATTAAAATAATGAATGATATTATTTAATATTTTTCAGAAATTAATTTAGGCTATTTTTATTATTATTTATTTATGTATTTATATATAAAAATATATTTAATATATAAAATACTCCAACGCGTCGAAATTCTCTGCTTCGGGGCGTGTCATGTCGTGTAAGGTCATGTCGCGTGTCACGCGTCCGCGTTTCGCGCTACATGCTCGTACAGCACTCCCACACCACCGAGCCTCCGTCTCGATCATCGAGCCAGGCCGACCTTGCCATCAAGGCCTTCACCACTCTGCCGCCAGCACGTGTGTTTTGTAACAAGCTTGCTTTCGGCGGCATGGGCACATGAGCTGTGCTAGGTCTGCCCCATGCCCAAAAGGGCCACAACACGCCTCATGAGCTCTGCAGCATGGCTTGGCCATGGTCGTGGGAGTTTTGTAGCAGAGCTCGGCGTTTAGCAGCCGTGGCCGTGCGAGCTCTACTAAAAAAAAGCTCACTCATGGCCGCTTTTGAGAAGAAGAAATAGAAAAAGGATGGAGAAACGTTGAAGTTTGAAGAGGAAAGTTGATTCTTGCCCTATTGATTCTTAAACCTGGCCTCTACGCCATGACATTATTGGAGTCTGAAGTAAAAGATGAATATCACTTTGAATGAACATTGCCAGCCACTCCTTGAATACGTTTGTCAAAGAAATCCCACAATCATCTATAAGAATTGTTAGGTTTATTTTATATTTACTCCATAGCGTTAGCAAGTTAACCTTTTATTTATGTTTTGGCCCATGTAGTTGAACAAGACTTAACCTAAGACTATAAATACTTGTTTTGATCTCAATAATGTATTCTCTTTTTTTTAAACCAATAACATGGTTCGTGAGAGAGAACGTATGATCACGCCACCATCGCAAGGGTTCCCTAGCCTTGTTGTAATCACGGACAAGAATGTCTTGCCCTCTCGTCTCTCTTGCCTCGCTGCCCTATTGACAAGTTGTACACTCCCTGTTGCAATTATCACTAGCATCTCTATTCTAGAAATAGTTTGGGATCAATCTATAGTTAAGATGTTCATCTTTTTTTCCCTTAGAGTTTGTTTCTTTGAGGTGTGTTTTGATTAGTGTTGGGTTGTTTGTGGTGATGTGGTGATTGAATCTCAAAGCTGTGATGGTTTGGGTGAGATTCATGTCTGTTCGTGGTGTTTTTTTATCATTGTGGTTACCGACTAGTCAACTAGGTCCCGGTGAACTACCCGTATGCAAGGGTTGCTCACTTATAGTTGACTAATAGTAATTTCAGGTGCTTTCAGTGGTGTTGGGGCAGTAGCTTGCAGTGTTTTATTCTTGGTTTGTGAATATGTCTACTAATCCAACAAGCTCTTTGTCTATTGGTTTGGGGTGATTTCACTGTTGTTACTCGTGATTCAGGATCATTTGATGCTTATCATAGCGGTACTCGTGATATGATACACTTACATACTACTTAGTCAAGTTGGATGGTATTAGTTATCCTACTTGGTCAATGGCTCTTTCTACTTCTATTTATGCTAATCATCAGTCTAGATTGCTTGAAGCAAAACCGCCTGCACATCTGGACCACTCTAGAAGAATGAAAGGTCACTAATGCTGTGTTGTATACTCTTTTATGGGGAAGTATGGCTGAATCTGTCCGCCATCTTTTTCATGGATTGTGCAATAGCCCATGAGGTGAGAATAAAATGTGCTTTACTCTATTTTGGACATAATAATTGAGTCGAGTTTGTGATATGTGGAGGCTTTATCTGAAACTAAAATTGGTGATGTTGGGTTGGTAGAGTGTTGTGCTCGTTTTTCGCCTTTGTATAAGTGTACTCTCAGATTGCTCTTTACACTCCCTATTCCCAAACCTTCAGCCATATCAGGCAGTAGTGCGATGGTGGCTCCTAGTGGTCATGTTAATAGTCATTAAATTGAAACTCTGATAATTATAATAGTGGTTGTGGCCGTGGTGTTCAGGGCCGAGGTGCCCTCGTGGTGGTGGTAATAGTGGTTTTAGAGGAATTCGTGGGGGTTGCTTTTGTACTCATTGCCAATTTGTTGGATATACTGTTTATTATTACTATGACCATCATTCTAAGTTAAGGGTTTACATGCTTCTGTAAATACTGAGCCTTGGTAATTTCGTCTTGACCTCCATTCGGATAGAGTATGAGAATTTGACTCGTGCAAAATATGACGAGTTGATTAGAGCATGGTAGCTTGGTGTTCTTTACTTTGGCACAACACAATGATCCTATGTGTCTCATGTTCACTATACCTACTCCTCGTATACCTACTCCTCGTCCTTGGGCTATTAATTCGGCTGCCACTCATCATATGACTGGTGGTCCATGTCTTCTTACCTCCCCCTCGTCCGTTCTGTCCACTTTAATCACCTTGGTAGATGGTTTTCAGTCAAGGTGACCGGTATAGATTGTGTATCATTGAGTTCCCACGTGTCCTTACCTTCTATTTACCATGTTCCATGTTTCCCTTATAATCTATTATCTGTCAATTCTATTACCGTGATCTTGACTTGATATAATCTTTTCTTCCTCTTTTTCGGGTGTTTTTCAAGACTAAAAGACTAAATGTTGAATAGGTGGTAGGTGTGAGGCTGGTGGATTGTACCTTTAGACCCAAAGACTATTGCTGATATTGTTTTATCGTTCAAAATATGGTTGTGGATCACTCTTGTGATTACATTGTCACCTTAGTCACCCTCAGCTAACATGCTCCAACACTTTTCATTTATATCTAGTTCTGTTCTTCACTTTGGATTGTGAAATGTGTCGGTTGGGCAAGCACCATCATATGTTTTCCCCCATCATGTTTTTGAGTCATGTGTTTCGGCCATTCAAGTTAGTCCACTTCGATGTCTGGGGTCCTTGTAGGGAGTGTTCATTTGGTTTCCGTTATTTTTGTCATTTTTATTGATAATTGTTGCCGTATAACTTGGTTATATTTAATAAACACCGTACTGAAGTGTTTTATTCTTTCCGCCATTATTATAATAAAGTTCATACTCAGTATGATTATCCTATTAAGTCTTTGTACAAACAATGCTCTTGTATTTCTTATTCTTCTACCTTTATTCCATTTCTTGGGTTTCATGGTATTTTATATCAGAATTTTTGCACTCACACTCCGCAACAAAATGGGGGCGTTGAACGTGAGAACCATTATATTTTAATGTTGCTCGTTATCTACTTCACACCTATATGCCTAAGTCATTTTGGAGTTATGCTCTTGTTACAGCAAGTTATCTTATTAATCTTCTTTCGTCCTCCATGTTGGAGGAGTTGCTCCCTTATGCTTGTCTTCATCCCGATCGTCTTTTGTATTCTATTTGTCTTTTTTGTATTTTTGGGTGTGTCTATTTTGTCCATTCTTTTTTTTTCTTGGGCTAAAACAAATTACCAGCTTGTGCCGCAAAATGTGTATTCGTTGGTTACTCCTGTACTCAAAAGGGATGTGTTTGTTATAGTCTTATGCGTCATCGAGAGTATATTTCTGCTGATGCGACTTTTTTGAGGATCGGACATATTTTGGAAATGTTTCTCCTCTACCATCATCAACATTGGACATTCTACCACCTTTTTGCTCCTTATCAATTATTGGGTAGAAATACACCCCAATGTCAAAACTTATATGGAATGACAAAGGACGTGCGGACCTCCGCGCCTTAACTTTGCTTCAAGGACACTTAAGTGCCATAACTTACGAAAGGTACACTTATGCCAAAATCGGAGCTAAGGGATCACTTGAGTGCCAAGTCGGCCAAAATCCGGCCAAATTGCATACGTGGCATTTTTCCGGCGATTTTCGGCCACTTCTTTTACCGATGTGGCAAATGTTTTTTTTTTAAAGGCGACGTGGACGACAAAACGACGTCGTCCATCCACATTGAGTGCGTTGAACTAAACGACATCGTTTAGGTCATTTGTGCAATGAGCCTGCAACGTCGTTCCTCCCCGTTCGCATTGTGATCAATCGAAGGCCTTTCTCTCCGTCGCCGTTCACGTCCGGGCTGGTCATCGGTGCGCCGTCTTGAGTCGCCGCTGTTTGTTGCCGTCGCCACTCACCGCTCACCATCGTTGGTCGTCGTCTGCACCGACCATCGTCGCTCATCTAGGTTCGATCCCTTCTCCCCCTCCCCTGTGATGAAATTAGGGGCTTGATTATTTAATTAGGCTCGATCGATTATTTAATTAGGGTTGGGTGACCCTAACGCCGTTCCTCGCCGTCTGCGTTCACCGGTAGATCACAGCCCTTCTCTCCGTCGCCGTTCACGCCTAGAGCTAGTCATCGGTCACCGTCGTCGGTCGCCATTGTTGGTCGCCGTCGCCGCTCATCGCTCACCATCATCGGTTGCCGTGGGTGGAGTGCGCCATTGTCGATCGTCCCGGGTTGGCTCATTCTCCCCCTCCCTATGATGAAATTAGGGCTCGATTATTTAATTGGGTTCGCTCGATTATTTAATTAGGGCTCAATTATTTTATTACGGCTCCGATGGAATTTGTGTTAATACACTTCAACTAAAACTTGCTGACATTACACAAAGAAACCAGATTTCTCATTATTTTGGTGAATTTGTCTTTCAAGCTAATGTCGAGTATGTGATTGTTAGGCAAAGGATCTATCATCTCCTTAAGAGCATCTTAGTAAAGCAGGTGACTAATGCCATTTTGAGAAAAAAACTAAGTTCTTGAACCACCCTGCTTGTGAGAGTATATAGGGTTCGCCTTGAACCACCCTTTTGTTTGTGTATTTGTATAAGGTATGTCTTTAAACCACCCTCTTTGTGATTGCTGTATAGGGTATGTTTATCAATTGAAAACCCTGCTGTGATTGTTGTATAGGGCATGTTTATCAATCCAAAATCTTGAATAAGAACATAATCCTGCTGTGATTTGATTAAGTTGATGTTATAGTATGATATGCTTTGATTTGCTTAAGTTAATGTACATTCTCTCACATCGCACGTTTAGTGCAGTGGACATGCTTGGGCGTGATTCTTTGTGGGGGACCTCTGTTTTGTTTAATATTTTAAGGAAAAGGAAGGCAAATAATTAAAGTGCCAACCTCTTTTTTGGCTTTTTGGCTGTCATGTAAAGATATTTTCGGTGTGGGCCTCTATTTACTAAAGTCCACGAGAGTGGAGGACTCGCATGTGCAATTGTCTAGTGGTCCCAAAACTAATGATTCTTTTCTTGTTCTTAGTGCGGTAATGGCGCATGACAGGATTATGTCACATTGTTATAGTTTGCTTCTGATGGGGAATTTGTGATTGGGGAGGATGAGTGGGAGTATGAGGGTGGAAATGAGGGCACCATCTTTGTGGATATAAAGAAAGCATCTTATATAGGATTTCTTAGGGATATAAACACTTATTTGCCTTGTAAAGTTCAGAAGCTGCTGTATTGTATTCACAGGAAAGACTTGGCCGAAGGTTTGAGATGCTTAGAAGATGATAATGGTCTTAGGGATGTTCTATACCATTATCTTCATGGTGAAGAAGGTAAAAATATTTGTTGAGTACAATAGTGAAAGTGAGGATGAAGATGATGATGGAGAGAGTGCCGAAGTAGGACAAGAAGGAGATGGTATTGGTAATGCGACGTTAGGGACGAAGGAGGGCGGGAAAGATATGATGAACATGAGAGAAGTGCGGATGCGGTTCACCAAAGTGATGATGACATAGGTGATGTCACAATCTCTGGATTAGATTGGGAAGTAGCTGAATCAACTGATGATGATGATGGAAGGTTGCTGCTGAAAATTTTATAAGTGATGACGACGACGAGGAGCTTGTACAGTCAAGAATACAGCGAAGGGATTTTTGACTAAGTTTGCAGCTTTGCAAGTAGCCGAGACGTTCCAAGCAGACCCGAAGGCCATACAGATCTTGTCTTCTTTGGCGGAGACCGACTATGAAGAAAGCGTCGAGAATGCTACTTCCCAGGATGAGCTTGAAGAAGATGAAGGACCTATGCATAGAAGGAAAAGGAAAAGTAAGTTTCCTTTTTATGATCCATCTGTTGCCTCTCCCACTTTGTCGGTAGGCATGAAATTTCATGATGCTAAACAATTTAGGAAGCTATACGAAGATCTCCATTCTTTGCACAAAGGAACATTGACTTCATTAGAAACACTAAGACCTTTGTAAGAGCTAGGTGTTCGCAGCAAAATTGTCCATGGAAGATCTATGGCGCATTTGTTAGGAAAAGCGGATCTTTCAGTTAGAGCCTACGAAGAGGAACATACTTGTTCCATTAATTTTGAGAATAAAAGAGTAACAAGTGCATGGTTATCGAAGCACTTCTTTGAATTGATTAGGCGATGCCTCGGATGAATAGTACTCGTTCGGGATGCTGGTGAAGGAGCGGTAGGCATCAATATATCTAGGAATCAATGTAAAAGATCGAAGCAAAGGTGATGAAGATACTCATTGTCGATACAGCGGTGAATATGGACGAGTTGTGGGACTATGCTTGGGAGTGTGGCTGCAAAATCCTGGAAGTAGAGTGTATCTCGAGGTCGTGGAGAGACCACTTCGATGTTGGGACGAAGTTTGATAAACTCTATGTTTGTTTCGATGCATGCAAACGAGGTTTTTATCTGGTTGTAGACGGATTATAGGATTGGATGGGTGTTTTTGAAGGGCTTATGCAAGGGAGGGTGGCTGCAATGGAAGAGATGCAAACAACCAAATGTTTCCCCAGCTTGGGTTGTTGTGAAGGTAGAGAACAAGGACAATTGGTCCTGGTTCTAAAAAAATTTGATGACTGATTTGGAGATAACAAATGGGGCAGGGTGGGCGTTCATGAGCGACCAACAAAAGGTAATGTTTGCTTTTTATAAACTTTTAAGGTAATGTTTGCTTTTTGATATCAACATGTCATTTGTTTACTTTTTTTTTTATATTTTCAATTATTGCGGGACTTGTTCCCACAATAGCTGAGCTGTGCCTTATCTTTGAACATCGAATGTGTGCGCGACACATATACGCAAATTGGGCAAAGATCTATAAAGGGGACAAGTTGCAGTCGCAATTTTGGCAGCTAGCAAAGAGCACGAATATGGCTGACTTTAGGGTGGCCAAAGAAAATATGCTTCAATTAACAAAGGATGGTTATGATGCACTGTTCCAAAACGGACCCGAAGCATTGGTGTAGGGCGTTCTTCGACGAGGAATTCAAGTGTGATAACATTGATAACAACATCTGCGAAGCATTCAATGGGAGGATAATACATGCTAGATGTAAACCAATTATCTCGATGCTTGAAGACATACACGTTTTGGTCAAGTGACTCGGCTGCACGGACAAAGAGATGACAACGCAAAGTGGACTAAGCAATATGGTCCTAGGATTGCTAAGAAATTGGATGAGAACTTGACTGCAAGTAGGTATTGTCATCCCATTTGAAATGAGATAAAGGATATGAGATAATAAAGGGTTCCGATAAGTATGTTGTCCATTTAGGTACGATGAAGTGTTCATGTAGAGCATGGCAACTAAGTGGAATTCCTTGTGCACATGCCATATGTGCCATTCAATTGAAGGGCTACAACACATAGGACTACATTGATGATTGGTACAAGAAACTGAAATATCTTGCTCCGTACCAATTTATGTTGCGACCAATTAGAAGTAGCAAGTTACTGGAGCCAACAGAACGCGAAGCACCTCAACTTTGCCACTAAAGAAGAGAATGGGAAGACCAAAGAAAAAAAGGAAAATGACGGAGGGAGAGGACTCATGTCACCATAGGATGAATAGGACGGGTGTCTTAGGTAAAGTGCTCTTTCGCCACATAGCAGGGCATAATATTAAGGGTTGTCAATTAAAGCAGCAGGGAACAATTGGGGCCAACCGAAGGGCCTAGTGAAGGGACAGTTGGAGAAGGAGAAACAGAAAGGCGAAGTGACTGTTGTTCTTCAATCGACGACAATAAACCCAGTTAGTCATGACAATTGTGTTTATGTTGGTTTATGGTTTGTTATGAATATGTACATAGATATAAGTGACATATATGTAATGTTTTTGTCTTTGTCAGGTCACGGTGACACGTGAAGAATTGGCCAAAGCCCCTATTATACCTGAAAATGAATGGCATGTTCAAAGAACCGAAGGTGAAAGACAGACAGCTGCAGGATTGGCTAAAACAACTAGAGGGCCGGTTAAGTCGGTTCTTCAGCAGCAACGAGAGAAAAATACCGGTCGGTTAAATGATTTGAGTTTACTTTTCATTTTACGTTCTAATATTTATGATGTCCTTTGCCTTTTTTCTCGGGTTCGAAGAAAACAAGCTAGAGCTCAGCCCTTCTAATGAGGCCCAATCAAGGGCCACCACAAGATCCATCACCAAGATCATCACAAAGGCCGCTAGAAGGGTCATCACGAGGCCACCACCAAAGCCTACCGAAGGTGTAACTAGAAAAACAACCAGAAGAAAGCCAAAGCCAAATCAAGAGCCACCAGCAAGAAGGCCATCTACAAGACGCCTAGCTGAAGAATTGGCAAGAAGCCCCTTCTGTGGGCGAACAGCCACAAGAGCCGAAAAAATCACATGCGAAGAAGAGGCAACCAATCACAAGTACCTCAAAGTGATGCTCCCCTTGAACAAGAGGGGCTCTTGGGAAGAGGCTTAAACAATATGGTTATGGCCTTTATATAGATGGCCGATTCTGGAACTATTATTCTTAATGTAAGTTTTATAGGCTGCATTTAATTTAATTTATAGTGCAAACTTTTGTTGATAATTGAGTTTTCTTTTGAAGCACAGGAGAAGTTCGGAGATTCTTATCTCTCAAGGCCGAACTCAGAATCAACGGCTGCACCAACAAAGAAGAAGACATTGCTTGCGCCAACAAGAAAAGAAGAGTAAGAAGAACCCGGTTGCGGTCCATCCGAATCGGTTCGGCCTACAACGGTTGCAGCTCCTTCGAATCGGTTCGGCCTAGGACAATTGCAGCTCCATCGGACTCAACGCATCCCAAGACGGCTGAAGAAGAAGTCTCACGTCCGGTTAGAAAAAGTGCAAGGATTATGAATCAAGTGCGAAGTCCATCAAAACGAGCATGAACGGGAGGCATTGTGCATATTGATGATTGATGAAATGGGATGTGATATGGTTTGTGGGGGCGTGAGTCGAGTTGTAAACATCTTAGGGATGTTTTTTTTTTTTATAATACTTTGTCATTGAGTTAGTTGAGTTTGTGAGTACTCATTTGTCATTGACTTTGTGAGGCAGATGTTCAAAATCAATGGAACAACCGTTGTTGCTTATCATTTTTGGCATGCTGTTTCTTTTTTTCTTTTTCTTTTTTGTTTTTCTTTTTTACTTATTGCTATACGGTGGTGGATATATGACGGTGGCTGGGGTGCTCGTGTGGCTGGTGGTGGTTCTTTGGTGAAAGCCTGGTGGTAGTGGGTTGGGTTGGAGGTTTTTGCTGCACTGGTGCAAGATGTATGTGCAATATGCCTGCTTGCACCAGTGTAGTCTTGATGCAAGCTAGTGTAAGAACAACTTATGCGGCAACATACCATTAGCATAGTGGTGGTGGTGGTGGCTCAAGTGGATGCTTGGGATGCAGTGGTGATGATGGCTGGAGATGGTGGCCGGTGGTGGGCGGTGGTGGTGGGCTGGTAGTAGCCGATGTGTACAAAAAAATGCCACTTAACCGTCACATTCTAAAAAAACCTAGCACTTAAGTGTTCACTTTTAATAACAAGTGGCACTTAAGTGATCCTTTAATAATAACTTGACACTTAAATGACTCTTTGTCTATCACGGTGGCACTTAAGTGATCACTAGATACAACTTATAGTACTCGAATAATCACTCGTGTTTATTCTATGTATATGGTGGTTTGCAGACAAAATAGAGAAGCTGCTTTGGTTTACATTTGCTTTGGTTTACATTCAATTCAAGTAAAATAGTCACCACAACACATCAACATAATATACATTCCATCATCATTGATTTATATTTGAGAATAAGCAAAAACTCTCGAAATCATTCATTCATTCATTCAAAACAAGTACATTTCCCCACACATTTACAACTATGGCGGTTGGAGAAACTTCTGTTCATCTTCCGAGTCCATTACATTTCATCATAAAGTAGGATAGCCAAAGAAACAATAACACAATAAACGCTTGGTAACACTTCCGTTCAATTTTCATTTTGCAACTTCGTTCTTCAAATGGTTAACGAAGATGCTTGAGCTTGAGCTTGCATTGAGTCAACATCGTCCAAGTCGTCCACAAGCGTAGATGGAGGTTGATGACATCCATCAAGTAGGTCCAATATCACCTCTGTGGCTCGGTGAGAGAATTTCGCATCGACCCATTTGAAGTATTTGCACTTGAGCCTTCTCGTATCGGGCACATCCATAGAATCTTCTCCGGGATTCGTTCGAGTCCACGATGTTCTTCTTGGACTTGAAACCACGAAACATAAATGCTCGCCTTCTCCTTCGCTTCGAGAGAAATTTGAGCCGCTGCTGAAAGTCTTGCTCTCCATTTCCAATATTCGGTGGTAGAATTTGGGGCAAATCGAATTAGGATGCGGGATTAGGGCTCCCGCGCTTCAATAGCATTTTACCCGATTTAGGGTTTTAGATTTAGGGCAAATGGGGAAGACGACGGCGTTTTCGCTGATTTAAGGGTCTATTTTGGGCGAACACCCGGAACGACGTCGTTTGGGGTTAATTTGGTGACTCAGCTCTCCGGCGAGACACATCGGCGAGAGATATTAATATTTTAATGCCACGTATGATTTCCGGCCAGCTTCGGAGATGGCACTCAGTGTCCCACTTTTCTTAAAATGTGGCACTTAAGTGTACCTTTAAGTAAGTTATGGCACTTAAGTGTCCTTTGGGGCAAAGTTATGGCACTTGAAGCGTTCTTTTGCCAATGACAAAGTGTCAAAACTTTGGAAATGTACACTTAAATGCGAAAATCGAAGTAAAATTGATCACTTAAGTGCCACTCCGATCAAAATCCGGCCAAGTTGCTGACATGGCAATTTTCCAGCGATGTGAGTGCAAAATGGTGTCGTTTTGCATGCTAACGTGGCGAAAAATGACGTTGTTTTATCTTTGATGTGTAAATAATTAATATAAAAATTAATTAAATTAAATTTAAAACTAAATTTTTTAAAAATATTCTTAAAAAAACTTAAAATTAAAAAAAAGGGAGGAGGGGAGGGGGCGAAGGGAGGTGATTGAGGGCTGAGCCCTCGCCACTGCCACCTTCCCGCCGTCGCCGGGAAGGGTCGGCGATGGAGGGGAGGTTGGTCGGGGTTGTCGGCGGCCCTCACCGGTTTGGGCGAGGCTTGTGGGCCCTCGCCACCTCCCCGCCGTCGTTGGGAAGGGCCGACAACCTTAGCCGATGCTCCCCCACCGTCGTCGGCCCTTCTCGGCGACGGCGGGAGGTGACGAGGGCCCACGAGCCCTCGCCTAGATCCGGCGGGGCTCACGGCCCTCGCCGACGGTCGGCCCAGGGCCGAGGCGTGACCCGGCCCCTCCCCTTCGTCATTGACCATTCCCGCGGTGACGGGCGGTGACGACGAGGGCTTAGCCCTTAGCCGCCTCCGTTCGCCCCCCCTTTTAAATAAATTTTAAGTTTTTAATTTTTAATTTTTAAGAATATTTTAAATAAATTTAGTTTAAATTTTAATTTAATTAATTTTTATATTAATTATTTACACATCGAGATAAAACGACGTCATTTTTGCATTTTATTGCCACGTTAACGTGCAAAACGATACAGTTTTGTATTTATCTTGTCGGAAAATCGCCACGTCAATAATTTAGCCGGATCTTGGCCAGAGTAGCATTTAGGTGATCCATTTTACTTCGATTTTGGCACTTAAGTGTACATTTTCAAAGTTTTGGCACTCTAGGTATCCATACCTCTCAATTATTGCCATTGACTCCGACCATACCTCTCGCTGCCTCTTAGTTGGAGCCTCTTGTTCCTTCTATTGAAACACCGCCCATTCTAATATCAACTAAATCGACTCATCTTCAGATTTATACACATGGTCCTTGCCTTGTTTAGGTTGTGCCTCTTCGCTAGTGGATGTCCCCCATCTCCTCCAGCCTCGACTTTTGATCCTCTTCCATAAGCTCTTGTTGATTCTCCTATTGCTCACCATGCTCGGTCCTGATATCCTCTTTCTTATTTTGTGTCTTGCCATAACTTAGCCCTTTAGATGTTTACCTTTGTGTCCTCCCTTGCATCCGTCTTTGTGCCTACAAAAAGCTTTTTATGGATTTAAGCCATCTCCTTGTGCTTCGTTTGTGATGCTATTACTTTTTGGCATGCATCAACACGTGAATCACTTAGTATGTCTTTTGGCAGGTTTGTTATTCATGTTAATGATATTATT
Organism: Eucalyptus grandis; assembly: GCF_016545825.1. Lineage (NCBI taxonomy): Eukaryota > Viridiplantae > Streptophyta > Magnoliopsida > Myrtales > Myrtaceae > Eucalyptus > Eucalyptus grandis. The sequence goes on from NC_052622.1 coordinate 20,048,786, forward strand.
GTTACACAATGGTTCAAGCAATTTCTATAGAAGGAGTTTAACACTAAAGTGTTTTCTTGGCATAGTAGTTAGTCTTCCACTTCTATGAGGTTTGGCAAAAAATTTTGCACCTTTCTCCAAATGCCAACCTTGTCTATGTTAATGATATTTTTTTCCGATTATCCTTACAACTTTTTGTTTTGCCGTCTTTTGCCCTTTCGAGAATACCGTTCATCTTCACCCACCCGTTCTTCCCGACTAGAAGTGATGTTGAAGGTATGCAATGGTTCAAGCCAATTTCCTATAGAAGGAGTTTAACACTAAAGACTGGGGTCATCTTCGATATTTTCTTGGCATAGAAGTAGTTAGTATCGCTCTCTCTTAGCAAAAGTATACTCTTGACATTCTTAGGTAGATAGACTCGAATGACCAAAGAAGACTTTGATTTTTTGGAATTTCATTAAAAAGAGTCTAAACTTGGATTTTATTTTAGGTTATAAGTTATAAACTATTTTGATGTGAATTTAACTAAAATTTTAAGTACATAATGTCTGTATTTATGACCCACATAGTCAAATTTTTTATTTTTCTTTTGGTAATTTTTTTTATCATAAAAAGTCCTTTGTCCCCCAATAATACTTCACAAAGAGCTTTTAAATTACAATTTACCAAACACAGTTTGCATTTTGGAACATGGAATTTTCCTAAAAACTTTTCCAAAAGAAACGCTTTTTCAAAAGTATACTCTTGACATTCTTAGGTAGATAGACTTGAATGAGGCTAGGCCTGGTGACACATATATGGACCCTGGGGTAAGTCTTAATAATGAACATGGAGAGCTTTTTCATGATCCAGGCAAATAAAATTATCTCACTATTACTTGTCCAAATATTTCCTTTGTTGTTAGTGCAGTGATGTCAATTCATGAGCTCTCCCCATACTACTCACTCACAAGCCATCCTAGAGATTATTTGCTATTTGAAGGGAGCTCCAGGTCAAGAGCTTGTGGTTCCATAATCAAGGTCATCTTTTATATAGTTGGTTATTATGATCCTGAGTCTTTGGAGGTGACAGGATATTTGGATGCAGTTGGGTCGGTTGCCTTGTGGATCACTTATCAACTTCGGGATATTGTATCTTCCTTGGTAGTAATCTTATGGAAAAATAAGAAAAAAAATGTTGTTTCTTGATCTAGTGTAGAGGCCGAGGGTGAATTTCAATGTGTTTGTATGTTGTTGGCTAAGAGCGAACGAAACATATTGAGGTAGATTATCATTTCGTTTGGGGAAAATGTGAATTGTGGTGATATGTGGTTGGTGGACACGCATTCCAAGAAGAAGCTAGCAGACATTTTCACAACAACAAACATATTGTTCCTTGTAGTTGCACAAGATTTAACCTAAGTCTATAAATACTTCTTTTGATCTCAATAATAATATATACCGACAACAAGCATATTACTCCCACGGCTATATCCAATTTGATCGAATGTCTCCGCAAAGATGTTCACATGGCTATTTGAGGCTATTGGAGATGTGAAAAGTTAGGTACCGACGAACGTCATCGGAAAAAAACAGACGCAGGGAAGGTGTCGCCCGTGGAGACGACCAGGCATTGGGCGATGCAAGTGCACGTTTTGCGTGCATCTTGCGACGCGTACGAGTTGCACCTAGGGGAGTGGTGCCGTTCGCCTAATGAGTTGGGATTCGTCATATCAGACGACAAAATTAAAATTACTCGAAAATGGGTCGACTAGACAAACCAGCATTCAAGTCAAGATTCAGCTGCTTTAAGATGAATAATTATGCGTCCAAGGGACATAAAAGCGTGGTGGTCGGCCCCATGCATTCTGCTTCTGCGGCTTTCATCGGTAGATGATGCTGCGAGTTGTTCCGCAGCTGTGAGCGTCTGGTCTGACCGGTGGTTGCAGCGTGATCTTTTCACGAGAGGGAAGACGAGCCTCCGTGGCCCCCAAAGTTGCCGCAAACCCCAACTACTTCAACCTCGGCTCTGCAATCTTTCCGGTCTTAGAATGGAAAGTGCCCAACAAAAAATAATACCCTTCTAGTAAAGTGCATGCATAAACCATTGGCCGTTTCTACAATGACCTAGGACTTTTGCTTCTGCTCTCTACATGCTCGCACGTCTGGTCAAGATGTGCTTGTATGCTTCCTAGGCCAATTGCTGGCCACGTCCGTAGGCGAAGCTAGTCCCTACGCATGAGGACGCGATGACCTGGAAGTGTTTGCGGAGATGAATTGATAGATGAAAATGAAGCTCGATTAAGTAGGTAAAATAAATGGACTGCATACTCAGTAGCAACTTATCGCATCACCCTGTAGTTCAACTTCATATTTTTAGTATTATGTAATCGGTGCGTATCAGCTTAGAACTGAAAAACAAAAGAACGAATGAGTCCTTTCCCACGAAATATTGGAGAGAGAACGATGACATGGAGTTGTTTCTCACCAAGTAATTTATGAGACAAGAAAGTATTTATTGGTACACTGCTCGCTTTTGGCGATCATTTTCAGGCTAGCCAGAGGACTAGGAGCTGACTATTATGACGATTTTTGCTAGCTGGAAGGGGCTTGGCTTACCTATCACTTCCTTGCTTGCTCTCATATTCATCGGTTACTGATGGGAGAGTCTCTTTCCAAGCAGAATTGTCTTCTTCAATCAAAAAGAGAAAAGCGCAGCAAGCGTATCATTTTATTGGGCTTTTTCAGCTCCCCTTAAGTGGCCACAACTTGTGGACTAATTCGTTGACGCCAAAGTCTTTGAGTAAGCTTCGTGTGCTTTTCTTAGCCTCCTCTTGCTCTTGACTTTGTAGTTCCTTGAGTTGTTTTACTTCGTCTGATTCAGTTTAAGATTCGTGTACTCCTTGCCTTTGATGAGTGTGTAGAGAAGCTTCAGCTCCTTACACAGACGATGATTTTGCCCTTCTAAACTATTTGGCTCTTCATTTTTGGTGTACAACTTCAACAATCCCACTTCTTTTCCTGGTCTGGAGGTTAGTAGGTGCTACTGCATAGTCAATTAATCGGAGTACCTTGCTCTCTTTAATTTAGTTTCTATAGCAAGGATGCCTAACGTTCAATGCCTAACGTTCAATTTCCTCTCTCTTAATGACAACAAAATCCCATGAAATATGCGGCTAACCTCATGGACGGGTTAGGTGCTAGCGCAAACTTGGGTTCTTGAGACTTGGATGGTTGGCACACGCATCCTATTGTTTATACTTGATGTTGGTAGGAATAAAATCTGTGCTGAACGCATTCACGGGGGCAAGTTCTTTCTTTAGCCACTAAGCCAAATCTGTCAGCTTAGTTTATTTATATTTCGCTGCACTCTGCAAACTTCACAAGCAATCAGTGCAGAGCACATTAATCTTTTTGTGGTTGATTCTGGTCAAAGTAACGAGTTAGCAGAGATTCATCAATCTATCCCCACCTCCCCTTGGGCCCTTCTCTCTCAAACAGAAAGTCTGTAGTTAAGTGTGGTAAAGGGCAGTGAGTCTTGTTGCTCATTTGAGAGATTATAGCAAGCATTTTCAGCATTAACTATTTCATATAGGAAGTCAGAGGTTGCAACCGGGACTGGCATTAGTAGTTTACTTTGTTTCAGGTCTATGTGCAGGGAGTTTTACTCATTTCAATTCTAATCTTCGATTCACTTTTTCTCTAGAGCATCATGGATGATGGTATGGAGCAGAAACTTTCGGAAACAAGCAATCTGAAGTGGAGAATTTGGAATGAGACCAGGCTTGTGTGGAAAATCATTCTTCCGTCTATCTTGGCTAGAGTATCCATGTATGGAATTCCAGTGGTGACTCAGATATACATTGGACACATTAGCGAACTAGATCTTGCTGCTTATGGATTGATACAGAGTGTTCTCTTGTTGTTTGTGAATGGAGTTCTGGTAAGCTCATCTCACTTTATTCGTGTGCTAGTTTAGCATTTGGCCATGAATGAAGCCTGAACAGAATTAGTCATCAGGAAATGGCACCCCATCACTGAGGAGAGAAAAAATCTGAATACACACTCAGCTTTGCATAAGTATTTCGTAACCAGTTTATCACTGGGAAGTGAGGCCAATAAACAGTATCATTTACTATTTAGATGTCTGGTTTCTTAGCATGACAAAGTTAACTCCAACAAGCATTGATAGAACATTCCTGTCTTAGACTTCAGCTGAAGGTGCCTTCCCACGGCTGGATATGGCTCAAAAGCTTCTGTTATATCGAGGACAAATCAGTTAGCTGTGCTAGTATACAGGGTTTAAAATTGCACAGTGGTTAGGTGTGCGTGCTAGTGAGTTCTCATGCCTGAAATTTCATGTCCAAATCATTAATGAGATGAGATGCTGCAAACATTTTATCCAAGTTTAGATTCCTCTATCTATATAATACACTTCGACATTGATCCAAGGACCAAGTCAAAGGATAGGCTTTTTCCCCTTCCAAAGTATTTCAGACGGTTGTGCCAAATGAACTGAATCATCTTACTTGTCTTATCGGTTTTGTCTTGAACTCACTCTAGCACAGACTTACTTACAAATCCGTTTTTGCTGTTTCGAAGCTGGGAATGTCAAGTGCCACTGAAACATTATGTGGGCAAGCATTTGGAGCTGGCCAATACCACATGATGGGTATTTATTTGCAAAGATCGTGGATCATCGATTTTGTGACAGCAACAATATTCCTTCCTTTGTTTATATTTGTAACTCCGCTCTTCCAGTTGCTTGGTGAGGACGAAGATGTGGCAGTTGCAGCCGGAGAGATCTCTCTTTGGTTCATCCCTTACATCTACTCCACTGTTTTCTCGCTGACCATCCAAATGTATTTACAAGCACAAATGAAAAACTTGATAATTGGATGGCTGTGTTGTGGCTCTTTTGTCCTTCATTTGTTACTTTCCTGGATCATGGTTAGCGTACTCGAGTTGGGGGTTCCTGGTGCCATGATTGCATTGAACATATCTATTTGGTCTATAGTAATTGGAGGATTCATCTACGTTTTCGGAGGGTGGTGTCCTCAGACATGGACAGGATTCACCAAAGCTGCCTTTGTTGACCTCATTCCCGTTATAAAGCTGTCAATTTCTTCTGGCGTGATGCTCTGGTAATTATAAATCTTCTAAACTTGCTTATGTTAAGTAAATTGGAGATAAATGGAAATTGAGGACATCAACAAATAAAGATCCAAAGAAAGCCAGATATAGCACAATATGCAGCTAAATCCATGGTGTCCTTCTTTGGAATGCCGATTGATCCAGAGCTCCAAACTCTTTTGGCATTCTACTTTCTGAGTCATTTCTGGAAATAAGACTCTCTATGGGTTGCTCAATCTGCTTGAACATTCTCATGCATCCATTTCCAAAATATAGTTTAAAATGCAAGACATGCTCATTTGTATGTTTCTTCTTTGATAGCTTGGAGCTGTGGTACAGTGCCATCCTCGTCTTATTAGCAGGATATATGCAAAATGCCACCGTGGCAATAGCTGCATTCTCGCTCTGGTAAGGAACTCCTCGGGTTTTGTGACCTCATTTTCCCAGGCCGCGCGTGACATTAATTATTTTTTATCCTGCAGCGTCAGCATCAATGCTTGGGAGTTCATGATAAGCCTCGGCTTTCTTACAGGGGCATGGTATGATTCTCTGACCTCAATGGATGTATTTTTTAAATGCTTGCAATCTCTCTCTCTCTCTCTCCCCCCTCACTCTCAGACACTAGTAATGTTTATCGATCATGATTATAGTAGGTTTATCAATTCTTCTCATCTTGCTGTGCGTACAGCGTGCGTGTATCCAATGAACTAGGGAGAGGAAATGCCAAAGCAGCAATTTTCTCTTTCAAGGTCATCGTCTCCAATTCTTTAGCTATTGGAATATTGTTCTGGGCACTCTTTTTAGCTTTCGGAGACAAGATTTCACGGCTTTTTACAAGTAATGAAGAAGTTGCAGAAGCTGTGTCCGGTCTCTCCATTTTCCTTGCGTTCTCCTTCTTGCTCAACAGCATACAGCCAGTACTGATAGGTAGCTGCTAATTGTCTTGCTCATACTAGTGCATATTGTACAGTCGGTTAGACATTGCATCGACCATTTTGGGATATCTCTGACTGTCTTTTATATATTAAAAGAACACGCATATTATTCCATCGCTAGTGCCAACCTACAGAATTTTTTGGTTTCAGGTGTTGCCATCGGTGCTGGTTTACAGGGTGTGGTTGCGATTGTAAACGTCTGCTGCTATTATATAATTGGCATACCCATCGGAGTACTACTTGGATATGTGGCTGATCTGGGAATTAAGGTGACTTTGAACATGGCCAATTTTACAGATGCATATTCAAAAGTTCCAACGTATAGTTCTTTCTAGAAAATCCTGTGACCAAAAATATGGTCAAAGTGCTCTTTAATGGACCTATCGATTTCTAATGTATGCCCGCAACCAGTATGTGGTTGAGGCAAATTAAAACCTAGTAGATTGGTTCCTGATCAAATCTTTGTAGAGATGAACTTGACATATACGTGGTGATGATGATGATCGATATGAACATTCATCTACTTATTTCTTTTCTTTCTCCTTTTGGATAGGGCCTGTGGATTGGATTGCTGTGTGGAATACTAGCGCAGACATTGGTGCTTTCTTTCCTCACTTGGCGAACAAATTGGGAAGAACAGGTACTGCTAGAAAGAGCGTAAACATCTGAAGTGCTCAAATTTTCATGAAAACATCTATGATCAGTGGCTGATTTTGTATTTCATGCAAATGATTATAGCTGAAATACTCAATATCATTTCATTTAAATCTCCAATTTCTAAAGGCTGAAGAGCATGTCCGTTCCATTATGTAGGTCAATCGGGCATCTAAACATCTTGATCAGTGGCTTTTGGAACCAGAGGAACCTACTGAGAGTACTGGTCTTGCTTGAAATCATCTCCGTGACATGATGCAGAGAGGGGCAGACGACTACTTTAGAAGCATCTTCTTTCCTTTTCCTTTTCCTTTTCCTTTATTCCGATTTTGGGTAGATTCACTGTTGAAAGACAAAAATTAAACTGAATCCTCGGTTAGGCCGATTTGACCCCATGTCATCTATTTATAATAAAGCCAAAAGGCCAAAAATTACAATATCATCCTCATTGCCCCCATATATAAAATAATAAAGTAAATGGATAAATATATCCCTATCGACAAAATACTCTCAACACTCTCCCTCAAATTGGAGCATAAATATCACACATGCCCAACTTGACTAAAATAGGATGAAACGATTTAACCCTTTGTCCTTTTGTGTTGATAACTAGATTGAACAAAGGGCATAGAAATTAAACCACTCTCTAACTTCTCCTTGATAAAGTGCCTGTCAATCTCCACATATTTCATATGATCATGCCGCATTGGATTGTGAGCAAATACTAATAGCAGCCTTATTATCACAATATAGAATCATAGGAACATGAACACATACACCCAGATCTTTAAGTAATCCTTTAAGCCATATCAACTCACAAACTCCTTGTGCTTTCGCACAAAACTATGCTTCAGTACCAGATCGAGCAATTACATTATGCTTTTTACTGCATCAAGTCTCTAGATTCCCACCTAAGAAAGTACAATACCCGGAAATAGACTTTCGATCAAGAGATCTAGCCTAATCAACATCTGTATATGCTTCAACTTTCAATCCATCATGAAGAGACAAAAGAACCACTTTCCCAAGAGCAGGCTTCAAATACTGAAGGATCGAAGAATGGCATCCATATCAGTAGAGTATGGATTACGCATAAGTTGACTCACTAAGCTCATGACAAAAGCAATATCAAGTCGGGTATGAGATTAATAAATCAACTTGCCCACTAACCGTCAATCCACCGGATCACCATCCTTTTCTCGAAGACAAGTATTGACCTCAACAGGTATATCCGAGGGACAACATCCGAATAACCCAACTTCTGTCAAAAGATCAAGGACATACTTCCTTTGGGATAGAAAGATACCTTTTGAAGATTTTGCAACTTCAATCCCAAGAAAGTACTGAAGCTTTCCGAAATCTTTTATCTCAAACTCTTGTCCGAGAAACTTTTTTCAACCAGTTAATCTCATCATTATCATTCCTTATGACAACAATATCATCTACATAGACAATGAGGATAGTGACTTTAGCATCCGATCTCTTCACAAACAAAGTATGATTAACATAGCTTTGTTTATACCCAACCAACCATAGCTTTTTGAAACCTACCTAACCATACTCGAGGTGATTGCTTTAAATCATAAAGTGCACATTTCAACTTATACACTTTACCTTGAGTTTTGTCACAAGAAAAACCTAGAGAAATTTTCATATACATTTCTTCTTTTAACTCTGCTTAAAGAAATGCATTCTTTACATCTAATTGCTGAAGATTCCATCCCTAGTTAACAACAAAGGAAAGTAGAACTCGAACAGTATTCAACTTAGCGATAAGAGCAAGGGTTTCTTGATAATCAATCCCATAAGTAAATCCATTTGCCATCAACTGTACTTTATATATGTCCACAATACCATCCATCTTCTGTTTGACTACGAACACCCATTTAGATCCCACCGGTTGTTTCCCAAGAGGAAGAAAAACAAGATTCCACATGCCATTTTTCTTCAAAGCATACATCTCCTTCACCATTGTCGCCTTCCACTTTTCATTTACAAAAGCTTCTTGCCAATTCCGTGGAAAGAGATAGAAGAAAGAGAAGACGCAAAAGTACAATAAGAATTAGACAAAGAGTCATATAAGACGACATGAGATATAGGGTGTTAAGCACAAGTCATAGTAACCTTTCGAAGTACAATAGGAAGATTAGAAAGAGAAACCTCACCAGAAGAAGTAACAGAATTTGATTCCGAAGGGTTGGTCAATGGGTTGGACTCGGGTTGGGTTGTGGTCAACGAGTTGGTCAACGATCAATAAGGTCGAGTCAACATTTCAGGTCGGGTCAATTGAAGAACTACATCCACATTCGTTGACATTAGCCTCACGCGTGCGTTGCACGCGTTGGCAGCGCCCCGTGTGTGGGGGCACGTGCTTGACGCATGCCAATGCCCAGTAGTGCGTGGTAGCCCGTTGGGGTGCATGCAACCTCCCCCGATGACACACCAACCATGGTTTTACTCATCTTGACGAACTTGTTCCATTCATGTGATCAACATTTATTTTTGCTACACAAAAAATCACAAAAAAAGAGTAACATCTACACATTCGAGTTTGAGACTATGGAAAGCTCTAATACCACATGTAAGACATGAAAGCACAATCCAAGATCTCCATAACTAAAATCAAGAACACATATGTAATCAAGTAAAAGATATTTACATACCTAATTTGGACCATCGTTCTTGATACAGAATAGTGATGATCCAATCTCAAAAATTTCTCCTCTATTGCCTCATGTATCACTAGTTCAATTAGATTGCCTATCGCCTTTATCGTTTTAATAAATGCTCCTTACACAAGGATAATTATGTGCGTTAGGATTAGAGGAGAGACTAGGCTCTCTCATTATGAATAGGGCTCAATTAGGCCCACACTAACCAATCTCATATTATATTAATTAAGAAACATTCCATCTCATCTTATCAAATCAATACCGTGAAGAGGTAAATTATAATATCAATTATGGCAATAGCCTAGTGTACTCCTTGCGCTGCGTAACTCATATTCACATATTGCTTGTTATGTGCACGTGTGAAAGGAGTATCCACAATGAGTTGGAGTGAAAAGGAGGGACCAATATATTCACTTGACCCGAAAAGTCAATAGAACTCAAACTTTGGGTTTCCTCTTGGATCTCCTGACCATGAACAGATTAGATTTCTACAGATTACTCCTTGACTCGCCATTTGGGTGCAACACGTGAGCTAGTGTACTATGCTGAATGCTGGTGGTAATTAAGTTATTCATGAATAATTGTGATCCTCGGATGTTATAATTTGCCCCCTGTACGATGGTATAAGCATCATTTGACTTTAATAGTGGTATTGTCCCTTAGAAATTCGTTTTGAGCATATGGTAACACGGTCATTTTTTAATTGAAAGCCTGTTCATATAACCCACAGCTGCTGTTGGAAACAAATGCTGTGTCATTGGCCTAGGCCTTTTGCTCTCAATTCATCGTTTCTTAGCTTTGACCAGTTGTTGGAGGCTTGAAGTTATAAATATCAGCAGAACCGGAGAAAAAGAACTTAAAAGAAGCGGGATCAAGTCCATCCTCTTTCCGTGGCCAGTATTGCTGCCAAGATACTTCGATAAGCCAATGTAGGGTGTGAAAATCGGTTCACGAAGTACTTAAAGTCTATTTACAAAGTGATGCGAAATCAATTGATGTAGGGTGGTAGTTACATTTATCATAGGTAGACAGCTCAAAACTACTTTTCTCCAGGCACATTACTCCTCTAAAGAATATAATATCTCTAAAGTTGGTCTGACACGAAATGAACGAGATTTGGCATCATGAGTTATGGACACTTACTACTTAGCCAGCCACTCTACGGAAGATTTGACCCAAAAAAAAAAACTACTCATATCAAAGGGAAAACATGTAAATTCATGTTGTATACCTTTACCTTTTTTCTCTGGAGCACCAACTCGTTCCATTCCGTCGACCTCCAGTAGAAGTAGAAGTTAGTTTTGATGTAGGACTGATTCGTAGCCCGGAAGTTTAATTCCCACCTTTATCATAGTCTTTAAATTGATTTTTGATGAAACGTCTAGAGAACTTGCACTTTAGGAGCTCGACTTCTTCAAATTCAGAAGAAAGAGTGTATCTCGGCCACGCTACTCCTGCATAGGCCTTTTCTTCTAGTTCCCATCGCTTTTTGCTGCTACCTAACTACCATATATATAATTCCTATTTTTCCAACACCCTCTTGTACTAGCTTGTATTAGTCTAAAGGAGAAGATTGTTAGCTTGTATAAATAGATGCAAATGACTCTTTGCTTGCAGACCCACCACTTTCTTGCTTGCTTTCACCAGGGACCTTTGCGTCAAAAGGTCAGGCAGGTTTCGAATATATCCTTCTTTGCCCGAACAATTTTTTTGTTTCAATGCAGGAGAAAGGGGATAGGAAAAAAAATACATGCTTTTAGCTCCTCTTAAGTGGCCATTGTTGTGAACTGTGAAGTTTTGTGGATTTCAATATCTTGAGTAAGATCTGGTCCCTTCTTGTCCTCTTCTTGCCTTGCTTAGTTTCTTCAATGTACTTGCGTACTTTATCCGTTCAGTTTAAGATTGACATGCCCCTTGGTTTGTGCTTGTCCAAATGTTCCTGCTCCTTGCCTAGATTTAGCTGCTTTGTAAGAATAATAAGCAAGATTTCATTAGTGGGTCACGTGTACACCAATTGTTAGGCAACTATTAGCTTATGTTGTGTGGAAATATGTCCAAGATCTATATCGAGAATTTATCTTAACACTCCTGTGTAAAATGGACATTCTCAGCGACATTCAGGATGTTGCTGTTATCATATCAAACCATAACCGGAAGACAATAGACACAATGACAATTGCTAAGGGAGTGTAAAGATTTGAACCTTTCACCTGCATCCATCAAATACCACGATCATTCTTTATAAACCTTATTTCTTCCAATGGCTTAAGTTGTTGTTGGGAAACGTGCTTACAATGTGTATCGAGCCTGTATGTCAAAGCAACCTAAAAAGCAAAAATGATGTAGAGCAAGTCCGCTTATGATCGTCAAATTTCTACCTTTCTAGATGATTTTTCCTTTCTCAAAGTCATTATTGTGTACAAATTCACAATTTTTTTTTCTCAGAGTAGAAGGTGCTAATTTAGAGTCATGTAATTGAATGGCCTGGCTCAATTTTGGTTCAGTATAAGTAGTAAGGGTGCCTACAGTTTAACTCACTCCACTCTGCATAATTTTGAAGTAATCAGCGAAAAGCACATCTTTCTGAAGTAAGCCAGACTAACCTACATTCATTTTAAGTGAAACTCACTATTCTTTCACTTCGTGATGTTCATCCCCTTCGACAGGGATTTCAGAGGCCACAAAGCGAGCCTGCATAAGAAATTTACTCTTGCTTCAGAATTCAGATACTGCTTTTGTTACTTATGACTCATTTCATTCTGTAATCCTCTAGATAGAGAGATTATGGATGAAAATATGGAGCAAAAGCTTTTGGAGACAGGTGACCTGAAAGGGAGAATCTGGAAGGAGTCTACTTTCATGGAAGATCATTCTTCCATCAGTACTGGCTGTAGCCCCATGTAACGCAAAATTTTTCTTGCCACAGCATCAGCATCAATACTTGGGAATCTATGATGTGCCTTGGCTTTTTTACTGCAGCATGGTATGAGTTTCTGATCTTAGTCGATGTACTGCACTTGCAATTGCCAGCTCTCTCTCTCTCTCTCTCTCTGTGACAATGGTACAGCTCATTTCTATAATGATAATTAAAGGTTCATCTATTATGTTCATTTTGCTGTGTGTTCAGTGTGCGTGTATCAAATGAACTAGGGAGAGGAAATGCCAGAGCTGCAGTGTTCTCTGTTAAAGTCATCGTCTCCTATTCGTTGTCAATAGGAGTGCTGTTCTGGGTACTATTTCTAGCCTTTGGACATGAGATTGCGCATCTGGTTTCTAGTGACGAAGCAGTTGCGGAAGCCATGTCTGGCCTTACCGTTCTACTTGCGTTCTCATTCTTGCTCAATGGTGTACAACCAGTACTTATAGGTGAGTACAGACATCATTTGTTTGTTCTGCTCCAAAGCCGGTTTCAACCTACAAGTTTCCGGTTCCAGGTGTCGCCATCGGTGCCGGTTTACAACGTGTGGCTGCTATCATAAACATCTGCTGCTATTATTTGGTTGGAGTACCAATAGGAGCATTACTCGGATATGTGGCTCATCTGGAAATTAAGGTAACAGTGAACATAGCAAAATTTATTGAATGTTCAAATGACTGGATTTTTGTCCGAGAATTTGGTGAGAGCACTGAGCAGCAGCATGGATACAGTTCATTTTTGCTGACTTGCCAATTCTGATGTATGCTCAGATCACCATCATCTTTTCTTGCTTCTCGTGAACAATGAGATGAGTTGAAAAATTAGTAGTACGTCCATCCATGATCAACCTTTTGAAGGAACAAACAAAAGTACTCGTTCGCTAGAACTTTGTTCTGTTTTACAGGGCCTGTGGGTCGGATTGCAATTTGGAATACTAGTGCAGACATTGGCGCTTTTGTTCCTCATGTGGAGAACCAACTGGGAAGAACAGGTAATGTGTTAAAAAGGAAGGGAAGACCTGAAGTTACCCAAAAGACAAAAATAACTATTTCACCCTCATTCCTTTGCTTCATTTAGCCTTCTGATGTCACTCAAAGCTTCTTAGCACTTAAAGGCTAACCAACCTGCATAAGCCATTGTGTAGGTCAATGAAGCATCTAAACGTCTCGATCAGTGGCTTTTGGAATTACCAGATGGACCTGCCGATGAGAGTTCGAGTCATGCTTGAATTCATCCTCCCTGACATAATGAAGAGAGAAGCGGCCGTCTGGGATTCAGAAGATTTTCTTTTTCTTTCTGGAGTTTCGCATCCGCATTGGAGCAATCCGATTGCTGCAATTTTTGTCAGTTATTTTGCCACTAGTATGGATCCAAATCATGTTTCTTTTGTTGAAAACGAATGAAATTGACCTCGTGCCAATATAAATCCTTTCGGAGATTCAAAATGCCATGGAAGTTTTTAACTGTTGATTATGTTAAAGCCACGGATCCTTATAAGTTATCCACAGGGTATATACTATGGACTAAAGGAGACCTTTAAAACATTACAGTACTCTTAACGTAGAAACTTAATTTGGATGGGTCACCTGCTTTCTAACCAAGTGGGGAGGGATGAATTTCCTTACGGTGCAAAAGTTGGCTCACCATATTAGATGACTTGCACAATAAAAGAGAGAGAAACGTGCAAAATCGACTCTAGCGAGAAGGTAGACGAAACCTTTCTGAGATTCTTTTCCAAGGCTCAACTAGGAATCATAACAAAACAAGTGCAGCAAATCAATCAATTTTTTTGGTGAGAAGTGTCGAGGTCCCCGATCTCTATAAACTTGAGCTAAGCTGAACTTTTCCATCTAAATTCTTTTCCCTGACCAAGTTATGGCAGATATTTTACCAACGAACGAGCTGACTGTCTATATCACAATCTTGAAAAAAACAGGCACAGCAGAATCACATAGTCAGCATCATTTCTTATTTAGGGTTACTTCCAGGCCAAGGAAAAAGGTATGTGCTTGTCAAAAGGAGGTGGTTTCTAATCTTCAACATCTTCCAAATGCAGGGGAGTTCAGTATCATGCTTCTCCAAAACCTGGCTCGTTTGGGTGTCAGAGAGAATGCGAGCGGCACACTACAGTCCCAGCATCTCCTAATTTGGAAAATGAACAGGTTATAAAGTTTTCCAACGCCAAATGTAAATGAGATATTTCAGAATATGGTTCTCTGTCGGACATGACTATCCATTTTTCCACTGATTGTGGTGTTTGTCACCGTTCTGAGACCTATACTGTTTTCTTTCCACAACTACGTGGATGTAGTACAATGATGGGTGATAAAGGCTTACTGCGTGATAAAGGCCTAATACAACAAAATAATTGAGTAAAACAATCACAGATACTCATGCTGGATCCTTCAGGTATACCTCTTTGGCCGCTTCTGATTGACTGTGTCCTGGTTCATTACCGACAGGTGGCAAGACTGCTGATTTGTTCGCACCTTCCTCTAAAATTAGAGAAGCCATCTCATGACTTGGTGTAAAGCCTCCTTCTTCAAAGGCCTCAGAATCAGGGTCTGAAGTGGATGCATCTTCCTGGGGTATTTCAGGCTCAGCTGGGGATAGATAGGTTGGTAGAGAACAATCAGAGAGGGAATCAGACATTTTCTTGTTGTCATCCTCTCTCATCAGTTGCGCATAGGTCTCATAGCTGAAAGCAGCAAGGTTTTTGCCCCCAAATGCAGAGTCCAGCTTATCCATATCAAATAGCTCTTCCATTGTCTTTTGGCTTTGGGGATCGTCTGAGTAGACAAACTTGACCTTCTTGAATGTCTTGGTCTCAAGGAATGGTTTCACCATCTGCTATTAGGAAAGATTCATCAATATGATGATTTCCAACCTCCTACAACTACATGTTATCATTCCAATAGACAAAGCGAAAACTTGATATTCCCAGAAGTTCTCAAAAGCAAGGAAAGGAAAATTAATTTGACACAAATCTCAGGTCCCTGATTTTGTTTTCTTGTTTTTTAAATTTTATCAATTAAAACATGGTTGTGTGGAACTCCATTAAGAAGCCATCAGTGTAAGACAAGGTTTTCCTTAGCAAAATAATGCAGCAGGAAAACCGATGTGCTTGGGTAGGATCAACTGTATCTATCATAAGAATCAGTGCGGACAGTTGAAAGTTCCAACTTAATGTATCCTTTACAAGAACTAGTAAATTAACCAGTACAGGAAATTCAGTTCGAGGCATTTATCATGTCTTTTAGAAACTAGACAAGTCACTTACCAATCATCATTTTAATAGCTATCGAATAAACAAACCCACTAACTACTTGTTATAATACGCTGGTACTAAATATCTTCTAAATCAAGCATCTACACACTATCCTCAGTCAACTCGGTTCAAGCACCTTCCCATCAGAGCAACACACGTTTGGGTAGGCACACTAAAAAATTTGTTAGCAACTGTTCCACTTCCAACTCCATTAAATCAATATGCCTTCATCAAACTCACGAGCATTCATGGAGAGAGCAGCATCTAATATACTAGCCTAGAATTACTTCTCAAGCACCAATCAGCAAAATTGAACACTGTATTAATGCTGAGATTAATTGTACAAATGAACTCAGATAGCAACTTTTTTCTCTCTAGAAACAAAAATCACTCATCCTGTATGTCACTCCTATCCATCTAGGATTCTACATGTGGACACATTTCCAGATTAGAACTTGAAACACAGGTTAGGCAAAGAGAAACTGATCTTTACACGGTTGTGTCAATTCTAATATGTGAGAAATCCAGAAATGAATCATTCAGAACAAGCATTAGTTTTCGCTGTTCAATGCATAATGTTGTCAGTGAAAGGTACAGAAAACTGAAAAGAACACAAAATATTACCTTCCAAAAGGACTCAAATATTTTGGGTGGATTATAGAGGATTCCGATGCCTAGTCTCTCAGGATAATAATCCTGCAATATATGGGCCGTCTCCCGAGTCACCTTCACTGATATGCTTGACATGTTCCATCCTTGAAAATCAATTAGCCACACCATTTGTTCCTGACCTGGATTTGAATTCGCAATTGCATTTTCCATACAATAAACCAAATACTTAATCTGCCCTTCTGTTGCGGTTGTATTCTGTTTCAGAAAAAACAGATAGAAAGAATTTCAATTTCTGAGAGCAGAGCGTTCTATAGTACAAGAAGAGAGAGAAAGACTACCACATATTCCTATTCTCAAATTGTATGTCTTTACCTGAAAACCCGGTCTCATGACAAGAACAGTCCTTCCATGCTTGTCAAAGTAATTGGCTCTGTAGAGTTTACCTGTCTCAGCTTCACCAGCAATGTCCTCCTAGAAGCATCACAAACACAGAAGCTTTGTCACATATCAACAAAAGCCAAGATGCTCAAGGCAATAACCAAGTAAGTGAAGCATTTCTAAGGTCAATAAAGAAGTGATCCTCATAAATTCTACCAGTGAAGTATGAAAGTTAAAATTAGGGATAAGTGCATTGGAAGTCCTAAAATTTGTCATAAAAATGCAATTAAGTCGTAAAAATTTTAAAAAATGCAATTAAGTTCTAAAACTTGTCACAAAGCGCAATTAAGTTCTAAAACTTTCAAAAAGTGCAATCAAGTTCTAAAACTAATCAAAGTGGTTCAATCTAAGTCCTTCCATTGAGTGCATTTTTTGAAAATTTTAGGATTCGATTGCACTTTCGAGACAACTTTCGAAACAAGTTTTAAGACTTTATTGAACCTTTTAAAAGTTTTAGGACTTGATTGAACTTTCGTAACAAGTTTTAGGACTTAATTGCATTTTTTGAAAATTTTAGGACTCAATTGCATTTTCATAATACCTTACAAAAAAAAAAAAAATGCATTTTCATAATAAATTTTAAGACTTCTAATGCACTTATCCCTTAAAATTATTGCCAGTTCAATCTCATGCAAAATGAACAATTTGGTTTGAACTTGCTGCAATCATGGGTGCTCACTCTGAAAACCCATAGAAAGACAATCACATCAGGGTCTAAGCAAGGTGCTTGTTTTTCATCATGCCATGGTTGTCAGAATGAGTCAGACCAAAGTTTTCCAAAGGATCATAAAGCATTAACGATGTTAACTCGTCAGCTGTTTTAATAGCTGCTCTAGATCAACTTGCAGGGTATTTCACACCAACACCAAGGACTAGGACGTGCAAACAAGATGCAAAATACTAGTATTTACGACAGAGAATTTACCCATCTAATTTTTTCTGGCTTGTAAACCAGTCTCCATTTCAATGTTTCTTTCAGCATCTTGGCTGCCTTCTTTGTGTTCCAATTTCTCGCCTTGAGGTACCTTACGATTGATGCATCCAAACAAAGTGTTGGAAGCTTATCAGCGAGAGGCCCCAAAATCTTTCGGACTTCATTGACCTGATGGAAAGGAGACAGCTGATTATTCAAATAAAGAGTCGACAATTCACAATTCTAAATATTTGCCAACCACATAAGGTGTGCGCTGTTTTTTCCCATTCACACTTGTAGCAGGAATCTAGTTTGTCAAAACTATCTACCATTCTAGAGGAAAATGAAAGAGTAGTATCACAGAAGTGAAAATATAGCAGAGCTTCTCAAGCGCTACAAACAACTAAGAATCCTGTGAAGTGCTTATGGAAAATGGGTAGCAATGGGAACTAGAGTGAAGTGTTGAAAAGGTAGCTACACCTCTCAGATGTTTTCAGCATTGCACCAGACACTCCAAATTAGCACAATGCTTATGTATGGTTGGCACATAAAAAGGATTGTGTCAGTATCTACCCAAGGGGTGATATCATGCTATGGATTTATACAGTTTGAAACTCATTGCAAGAGCTTCTCTATGCTTTGAAGTCACTTTTGAAAAGTTGGCAAATCGTCAGACATGGTGATAGAAAAATCATCACTAGTCAAGTAAATGACAGCTGGAGTGATGGACAAACACAGCAAGATGCTTCTATGTTGATAACTACAGAAAGTTTGTGAGGAAAGATCACCGCAGTGTGCCCAAATTTCGTTACAAAAAATCACCAAAGATAGCATTCAGGCTGTAAACTTGGCAGCATAACACATTTTGCAGAACACAGTCCAATACGTGAATCTATTTAACCATGCGAAAGAACACATAAATGATTCCTCATGTGAAGAGAACATAACTCTGAGTGATATCTCACTGACAGAAACAAAAGAATTTGCGTCTTCACTAGTGTAGTTATTTTCAGTTGAGCATACGGTATATAACAATCACCAGAGCCCCACATAGATCAGAGATGGACTATAGCTTAATTACTTTTGAGAGGAAAGACAAGTAACAGACAGAAATGTGGTAAAACAAGAGATGGCATACACTGGAGCGAAGCATTTCAGCAAGACAGACAAAAGTTCAATCAATAATATTAGCACTAGTCTTCTAATTCATATAGGCCCAATTCCCTTAAAAAGCACCAATGTTAGTTTGGATCTCTATTTTGGCCCAGGCAACTCTTTTTTTTCTCATAAAAAAGCACCAACTTTCAGTCAGTACTCAAATCTGGCCTCCATCCAGTTTCTGGCTAATGATGCCATTAAAGATTCAACGTATATTCAACAACTCATTGGACAGAAACTTGATGAAGGTTAGATTTGGGTACCGACTAGAAGTTTGTGCTTTTTCATAAGGCAAAAAAAAAGTTTAGGCTAGAATTGGAATCCGAGCTGAAGTTGGTGCTCTTTTATGAGGCAAAAGAAAAGTTTGGGCTGGAAATTTAACCCAAGCTCAAGTTTGGGCTTTTTAAGGGAATTAGGCTTTCCATATCAAGAATAGTAAATTTCTTACAGATGCACTGCATATACATAGAGATGTTTCAGCTCTACACCTTGGTCTGTTGCTCTTCGAAGGACAGACTTTTCTCTGCTCCACTTGCCCGTAACTTTTTGAAAGACATGCTTCAAATTCTGGAGCAAGTTGAAACTCAGAAGAAAACAGAAAAAACTGCATCATGAAGTAGAGCAAGTATGAGTAAAAACTGGAGAAAAGAAAGAAGAGCAAGTTAAAAAGGTGAAAACGTGTGCACATGCTTATATTACACGTACAAGACCTTCAGGCATTCAATTCATTATTCTTCAGATTGAAAAGCATGACACTGAAAATTGTAGATGAACACATATCCATTTTGATCTCCAACTAAAGAATTTGTTAGCAAGAGACCTCCACAAATTATAAAGATTGTTTGTCAGCTTCAGGACATGATGGAAGAGAGGCAACCCACTTGAAAATACTTAGAGCCTCACTTAAAAGTAGATCATATTTAAATCAACAGTTACAAGCTTAAGGTGAGTATTATTGAGAAAGTACAGGGTTTGTACACTTTACACACATATATGCTAACATGGCAAATTTCTGAAAAATTCCAACTCAACAACCTGTTGCCTCCAAGTCTAAGATACGTAGGGAAGGTAAGATAAAAAACCATATTTTCCCCAAATAACTAAGATTTCCAGCTGCGGATTTTTCTGTCAGTTCTTTAGGAGGCAAATAAAGAGACATATCTACTCCACAGACGAAGGTACTTCAAAAATAGTCTAAAGAGGACAATAATAATGAAGACATTATCTTCATGTCAGCTCTAAATGATGGAAGAGAACTGATATATCAAATTGTGGCATATCAAAACTATAGAAACTAACTAATCCACTACAATAGTAATGAAGAACACAAAATCACACCCTATTAAGCATTCAGAATTAGGCAGTTTCCCCGAAGTTCAAGGTCAAGGTTGACACTGGTTTAATCCCCCTCAATGACTCAGTAAAGATTCAGTACATCTATCCATAGCCAAAACTCTCACTTTTATCTGCTTGAGGCTCAAAACTATTTCACCATAAACGCTTGAAAGCTACACCAGTCTAGTATTTGGCCTGTAGAATACCTCTAGCAAATTTGTCTTCTATTCTTAGGCCAAAAATGTATTTCCTGAGCAATCAATTTCCCTGCACAACATCCATCTTAAATTTCTCCAGTATATATTCAGATGAAGCAGGGAAGACAGGAGATGCCGCCATTCCTCCCAACAGAGGACATCAAAAAAGGGTCTGTCTTCTGGATATAGCTAGGAACAAAGTACCAATGGAGAGGAGGGGGAGGAGGTGGCCTTTTATTTAAGTTTCCATTGTTGCCCAGGCTCTAGATTAGGCAAATGCCAGCAACTGGAAAGGATGATAACAGCCATCTTCCCACTTGGTAGTGAGAATATTCACTTTAGTTGAGGAGATAATCGAGATTCCTACCCAAGTATTTCACTAGTATTATTCTTATCTTGAGTTCAGATATGCTTAAGGCCCAGAAGCTCTGAACCTTGAAGGAAAATGAGGAAAAAAAGAAAGAGGCAACAGTGAGACATGCACTTCTAGGTTCTTTTCACTAATACTGCAGACTCCAGAAGCATTGGTTACTCATGAAAATGGTTGTAGATGCCTGAAGAAAGATTTTATTTGTATCCAAGAGTGAGCATATGACTTCCAGTTTGACATTAATGAACTCAGTAACTGCAATTAGCACAGGTTACTCTCCCTATCAAGATTCTACATCTCCAGTTGTCTCACGGTTAAAGAAAAAACTGCCCTCCACTCCTCTAGTGTGGCAAACCCTCTCCCTTCCATCTGTTTTCTGATTGCCAATAGATTGCCAGAGAGTGATGCCACCATGTGAAAGCTCAATTTGAAAAGGTACAACACCTGTAGCGATTCCTTGCTTTCCCTAGATGATCAATGTATCTTCATGCTAATTTCTCTTTCAACTGCAAACCAAGATTGCTTAAGGTTTCCTCTAATGAAATTAAATTTCAGAAATGCAATTTCTGATTACTTGACATAACTAGTAAAGAGCAAGTTACTAAACTTCCCTAAACATTATCCCAGAATGACCATCATCACCCAACCGAATCACACCAAAAAGAACAGCACAAACTTCTTTCTCCAGCTCCCCATTATCTCTAGCAGGGCAAAAAATTGAGACAATACAGCATACAGACCAAGCAATCCAACAAATAGAAATGACATAAAGCACCATTATTTCCTCATGGGCTGACAAAACAGAGCTCTGTCACAAATACATGTAAACATACTCACGACATCACCTAAAATGCAATCGATGTTCGACCAACAAACCATCGAAAGCCCAGAATTGCACGTCTCACGCACGTAATCGGAATTGCTCAAAGGAGATAGCTTGGTACCGCAAGCATAAGCTAATGAGTCGGCACAATGACGACGAAGACGAACGACCCGACCCGCCGGTCAATAATCTGAACGAAGCCGAGCTCCTTTCGGAAGATAGGATCAAATACCCCAGAACACAATGATTTCATTCAAACCCAACAATCCGAAAAGCCCCGGACGAGGCCGCTCAAGAAGCAAGAAGACAGCGACCCATCTCCCGTTTCCTCAAAGCCGGAGATGAACAAGCGATCCGAATATCACGAACCCTCCACGAACATGCGAATGCACATGCGCCCGCGTGAACAAGATGCCCAACACAAGCAATCCAACATGAAAAAACAAAAACAGGACAGAACATAACAGAAGGGCGAGGAGGACACGCAAGGTCTTACAACAGAGATGTCGTGAAGAACAAGGAGGAGGAGGAGGGAGGCGCCTGTCGGATGTGAGCTGGTGGGAACCGGGAATCTGCATGGAATCGTCCCGCTATTCTTGGGAGCAGCTCATGATGGGTCGCTTTGCTTGCGGGCTATATCGAGGACGAAGACGAAGGAAGGAAGGAAGGGAGAGAGAGAGGAAACTGGGGTGATCCACCACTGATCTGCTGCCTATCCCCCAGCTTTGGAACCTTGTACATGCAATCACGACCCAAAGGAAATGCCGGCCATTGATGCTGGCTATGTTCAGAAAACATTTTTTCAGAAAAACCATAGTTTATATTAGTCATGAAACATTTTTAATTAATTAATTATTTCAAATGACGTGACTAATTATTTTAGAATAACATATTTTTAAATTATTTATTTTCATGAGATAAACAAAGCTGAAAAGTGAAAATAAAATAATGAATTTACAGAATGACTTACTATCAAATAAAATCTTATTTGATAAAACATTAATGGAATGGGGAGTTGGGTGAGCATTAATGAAACTAAATTTGATATATCAACAAGTTCATTATTTCATTTCCACATCATCTATGAGAAAAAAAAAATTGATAGCATATTTAGTGGTTCTTGCAAAATTAATTTGATAAATATTAATTTAGGCGATTATTGGTCACACCGCCATCGGATGAAATCTTATTCGATACACGTAAATGGATATATAAAGTTAGGTGAGCATTAATGGTACTGATATTTGATGCATCAACAAGTTCATAATTCTATCTCCACATCATTCGAGCATTAATGATACTTATATGCGTCGGTTTTCACAAAATTAATTTGATGACGGTTAATACGATATCATGCAAAATTCAAAATCGGTACCACTTACATGCAACTATCTCAAATTTACTTCAACCCATAAAAACCTCTAAATTTATACTCTGCGGTCTCAATTTTACCTTCCATTACAAATTTGTCCAATTTTACCACGAAGTGTCTTACTAATCACCCAATGTGGCAAACTCATGCTCGACGGCCAAACTTGCGAACAATGGCGCTCGAAGAACCGCCGTACACTATTACCGACGGCTTGGCAAGCTGCAATTTCGTCCAACATCATTTCTTGCCCTTGAATTTGCTCGATGAAACTGCTCTACATGATGACCAATCCATGTCGGATCCAGTGAGCACGTGCTTGTTGCATCGGGGAAGACACGTGGGAAGCGCAATCATAAATTTTGGATGGAATTGAAACGGAGGGTTGGATTGAAATGACTTGTAAAACATGAGAAAGAAAACAGCCGCACGAAATGAAACGTAGAAGTCAAGGAGAATGCGGAATTTCGAGCAGCTACCGCGGGGCCAGAAATGGTCAATTTCGTGAAAACCGTTCAAATCCACCCCTTTCTATACGGTGGGACCCCCGGGGCCCATGGACGCAGGATAGATGGATGGATGGATGGATGAGGGGACAAAGAACGAGGAAGGAGATTTTTTTTTTTTTTTTTTTTTTTCCTGTAAGAACGAGGAAGGAGATTGATTCGAACTTTTCTTGACCGAAGTGTGGGGTGGGTGGCCACGAACCAATGAAATCCGTTCACGTATTTGGAAATCGGTTGAACGGACGAGATTGAAGGTGGGCACGTCCCTGAGATGATCTCGATCGTGACGTCATTGGCCTGTTCGATTATTTGCCGAGGACAACTTTCTAGAATACATTCACCAAGTCTCCTTCGTGAAAAGGGAAAAGGTCACCCAAAAAAAAAAATCTCAAATAAAGTCTACTATGATATTATATATGTATGTCATATCTACCCTCAAACTTATACTCATTATATATATGTATCATAGATTTATAGCTGTATGAAATATTTACTCTTTATCAAAATTTTATTAACAAAAGCCCTTGAAAATCCCAAATGGACAATGAAAAGCAAATGGTGCAATTATTGTGACAATGGCTATGGTAAATCGGTGGTAGTAGATTGAGGAGGAAGGGAAAAAAGAAAAAGGGAAAAAAAATCTTGATGAAGAATAGTTTATAATTTTTTATGTCATAAAAAATAAATTTGAAATAAATGTTTTTTATGGATATAAATTTAGATTTTTGTGTCGTAGAGAAATTTATGATAAATGTATCATAAGAGTATAAATTTGAATTAAATATGTGACATGATTAAAAATTTGAGCTTTTTAATATCATTAAAAAGTATGAAATAAATACGTTGTTAGCGATTAAGGCGGGACCCCCAATGGTGGATTGCTGGGTCAATTTCTCCCGATATATAGTCACTGTCGGGCTTCTACTGCGGAGGCTCATGAGATCCCAAATCGGCATAAGCCGATAAGGGCGGCTTTGACATATCTTCGGTCACAAAAAAAAAAAAAAGTATGAAATAAATATATCACATGATGAATAATTTGAAATTTTAAGCAGCTTTTACCCGTGTGAAAATGATCCGGACGACTTTCTAGAATGCATGGAATAGGCTCTTTCGTGAAAACGACCCCCAGCTAGTTGTTCAAGATTTTCCTTATTTTACTAAGGACTCCGTTTCCACTTCCTTGGCTGAGACCTTGGTTTCTTGTTTTATTGCCGCACCACGAGAAAATGGAGATGGTGTGGGGTTGGGTCCACGTGTACACAATGAAAAAAAACACCAATAGACAAGCGCCACCTAGCTAGCTAGTAGCTAGACTTAGCCGCCGGCTTGGCCTCACAATGGCTAATGGACCGCGACTTGCACAGGCATCGAGTTTTGCGGGGTCCCCATCTCGAAGGGAAAAATTACCCTTTCCGTGTAACCAAATCGGCTTAATTTAATTAACGTGTCTGTCAGATGATGTCGCAACGTAACGTGAATACTTTCTTTCAGTCTCCATCGCCTAAATTAGTGCACACATGTCTACATGGACATCTGCATGATTTATCCACATCGCACTTTGACATCGACGGGCCGTGTAAGTCACACTTAATCAAATTTGATGCTGGAGGAAGTTCATTAGAAAATTTATGAAAATGGACTGATTGGTTAAGCAAATTAAATATACACGGACTCAGTTAAGGCAATCATGCAGCACGTGTATTGTATTGTCGTGTATTTCAACCATGACCAATTAGACGAGACACTCCTGATTGTAGAGGAAGGAATTGCACTGGAGTTACATTTGCGCATTCAACCAAGTATGTGGTGGCCTTTCGAGGAGAGACTACCTATGTAGTACCAATCGAATATGCAATACGTGACATGATACGAGATGACATGTCATTTATGAAAAATAGAGAATTCCGATACGTTATATATTAAATACATTTTTATATATAAATATATTCATAAAAGAGCCTAGAATTAATTTACACTAAAAATATTAATTCAACATTGGTCAATATCATTTATTATTTTAATTTGATAAATTCAACTACATTTCATTATAATAATACATAAAACTTAGAGAGAAAAAACATTGTTTAAAGGAAAATGCTGAAATTGTATTTTTAAATTTATTTATTTATCATATGTAGCATTTTTTTTTTATTCTTTCATAGTATTTTTTTAAAAAGCTAAAATAATTCTACAAAAAAACAAAAGAGGCACAGTCGTGGCTAGGCATGTCACTACCCCTTAGTGGCGTGCCCAACCATCGTTGAAGGGTGCTGATGAGGTAGCGGAGAAGGGAGGGTGACCCTTGCCAGCCTAGGTGAGGCCCGAGTGAGGCTTGCCCAAATTCAAGTAACGTGTTGGCTAGGGCTAGCGAGGATCGCCTAGATATGGGCGACCCCGGCCCTTGCCTAGGCTAGCGAGGGTTGGCGACCCTCATTGGGCCCGAGTGAAGGCGTGGCATTGCCCAGATCTGGGGGAGCTTTGCCCGGGCCTCAACTAAGGCATCACTTAGATTTGGGCGAGCCTCACCGGCCCTCCCCTTTGCCGCCTATCGTCAGCCCCCTCCGATGGTGGCAATGGTAGCCACGCCTAGCCACCGGCCCTACCTTTTTTTAATTTTTTTGTTCTATTTATGTTTTGACCCCTTAAATATTGAAAATTTTAAAAAATGATTCATGCGTGTCAAAATCAAGCGTCAAAATTTTAGACTTGCATGTTGGAGCGTATTGGAAAGAGTTGATCATGTATTGAATTTTTCGATACTCATTATTTGTTGACACCTAAATTTTAACGATTTAGTTTATTTATTTATTAGGAAATTAGGGCTTAATTTTATTAATTACATAGCATATAGATTTAGGTGCATTTTATTTTAATTGGCATTTTATTTATTGGACCGGTGCGGATGGGTTCGAATTAGATGGATTAGGCTCACGAGCGAGCCGGGTTGGCTGGCAAGCCCGTGTTTTTTAATAATTAAAAACTATCTCGTGGAATATAATATTTTAAAATTTTTCCGAGATATGAATCTTTTTGGATAGGGCAGATGGGTAAAAAGAATATTGCGATTTGATTTTTGAAAGATTTGGATTTAGAAAAAATTTCATTTTAATCTCGAATCCTTATCAGTATGGGATGGATTTTGTGAAAAATATTGCGGATGTTGATTTGAGGAAGAATTTAAAAATCCAATTTCTTCCCCTATAAAAGGCCACACATATTGATACATACGGCGACACGAGGGGGGCAATCAGATCATCACGGCGAAAAACCTAACAACGCATAGAACACGCACGTGAAAAGAGAGAGAGATTCATGGCCACAAGGCAAAGCTTTATCATATAGAAAGCATGGCCGTGACTTCAATGCACATATTCAGCCAAGGGGAGCTTCAGAAGACGTGAGAGGGAACACGTGAGAGAAAAGAAGGGCAATAGAGAGGTTGTTCGTGCAAGAAGGAGCCGGATCCTTCAACTCTGAAAAATTGTCCACCACCGTCAGAAAAGGCAAAAAGGGGAGAATCCCTCTTCTGCAAGTTGGACATCTACACGTTGAAGAAGCCTTGAAGGAGAGAACCTGCGAGAAGATCGACACGCACTAGAGAGAGAACGAAATCTTCTCTCTCACGACGCTGCCCGCAAAACCTTGACTCCATCTTCGTTGCATCGTCTTCACGTGACCGCCGCAACAGCGCGTCCAAGACCCCCACGAGTCCCGCAAATCGGATGCCACCCTTGCCGACATAGTTCCATTGCCTCGCTCGAGTCCTTCGTGACGCCGCTGCTGCCCGAGACGTGCCACCCCGACGTTGAGCCGCCCCTGATTTGTGGTGACTTTGTTGATCTGTCTATTGGTTGCTACCCAGGGGCACTTTGTTGAACCACCACGAGGCTTGCCGCTGTCCTTTGACGAAGTGTGATCACAGACATCACCCGGCACGAGTCCACCACTTCGCTGAGTGTCCTGGCTTTCCTCGGCAGTTTGTTGGGGCAATTCAAGTCCAATTCAGTGAGCCTCAACACCACCAAAATCCAGTCCCGACATCCAAGTCCGAGCTGTGAGCCTCGCCGAGCATTACCATATCACGTCGCGAGTAACCGTAGCCGTTTGAGGATCGGAATTTGGGAGCCAATATTCAGAATAGGTAAAAATTTTGTCTATTTTGATTTCCAAAAATTCCGTTTCCTTATTTGATATATTCGTTGATGCACATGATTGAAATCCCTAGCGTGATATTCGCAACTCGAGGAGCTCTCAAATTAGGGATTGTCAGTCCGATTTTCGTGCCCGAAATCCGATTCGCACCTCTTTGCAAAAATCGACAATCCGTCTCACGCCCGAGATTCGATTCGCGATTTAATTTTAAAATTGGTCAACCCGATCTCATGCGCGAGATATGGTTCGCCAATCTTTTAGATATCAATCTTATCTTGCTTGATTTGCTGTTTTGAGTCAATTTTATTTTCGTAAAAGAAAAAAATTGAATTAGGATTAGGTTCGTTTTAGAATATTCTCGTCTTAGGGTTATCTTGCATGTTTAGAATTGCAACCTTATTTCGAATTTTTAAATAAAAAATCCAAAAAGAAAGTGCAATCATTTAGGTTGTTAGTTTTTTTATTTGAATTGCATGTTTAATTGCGTGTTAGTTTTAATTTCGAATTTCTTAAAGAAAAACAAAAAAAAATCATTGTGCATATTAGATTAGAATTGCATGTTTCATTTTAAATTTAGATCATCTTTTTCAAATAAATTGCATTTTAGATTTAGATAATGTCTTAGTTTAAATTAGGATTTAATATGACTTAATCCCTAGTTTAAATTAGATAGAATCTTAATCTAGCTAGATCATTTCAAATTTCATAAAATTTGTCTTAGGATAAATTAGTTGCAATTTCAAGGATAGATTGCATTTTTAAAATAAAAATGTCATTTGCATGTCATATAGAATTAGGTTCATGAAATGCATGTCATTTTAGTGATTATTGTTAGGTTCATTTCTAATTAGAAATTGTCCGTCATTAGATTAGGTCATTTAATAAATGTCGCGTGACATATAGCTCGCGTATTAAATTATATGCTGCATGTCATCTTAGTTTAAATAATTTTGTATGTCATCGCATCGTATTGCATGTCATTAGAATTAAGTCATTTTGGTTAAGGTAGATTGCATATTTAATTATTGCATGTTCATTAGGAAATCACAAAAATTCTTATTTATTCATATAGTTTATGACATATTGTCATGCCATATCATTTCATATTAGATTAGAAGCATTGCATTGCATATGGACTATATTTTCATTGAAAAAGAGGAAATAAAAATTGAGTAATTGCTTGTTAATTAGAAACCATATCTAGGGTTGTTGATATGGATTTTAATTTAACATTGCGAGATCTTTAAGTCCTGCATTATTTAATTCTTTATTGGGTGTTAAATTGGTGGTTTGCATACTGCATTTAACACCTCACATGTTAGGGAAATAAATTTAAAATCAATCCAAATTACTTGCCAAATATTTTTTCAAAATAAAAAGAAAGGTACCGAAAGGGCGTTAGAGAAATCTAACGTAAATCATCCCCGTACCTTTAGCCTGCAGTTCGTAGGAGTAAAGTAAATCTCTGTTACTTTACTAGGGTTTCTAATCGACCCACCAAAAATAGATTAGTGGCGACTCCTAGTTAAAATTCATTGCGTGTTAACAATTCAAACCTAAGTCGCCCCAGATGGTATGAGAAAGGCGAGTTAAGTCTTCAGCTAACAATCCATTAGGTGAAATCTCAGGTGGTCCAAACCCCGAAAAATTGGTCGCTACAACCGCGTATTAGACACGTGTCAAAGTGTTGGATGTAACATGAAAACTTCCTGAGAGTATTGATGCTACATAGAAGGCTACTCCGCCACAGCCCCTAATTGGGTCAATCAGTGCCTTTCCCGAAATTTAAAAGAAAGTGGTACGCCTTTTCAAGCCAAGTGTCCTTTTTGGCCAAAGCCATGCCAAAGGCAAAATGGATCTATGGGTCTTTTTTGAGTAGCAAAGAACCATCTGCACATTTCGGAGACGGCCTATTTACCTTCTTAACAACATTCCACAAGAAACACCAGTTTAATGGTTTTCTCCAACCTCTGGGATGAAACATTAGGTTGGACAAACTTTAGTTTGCGCGACACCCTTGGTTTGAATAGCCTCTTTCTTATTCTCCTTCTGCTATGCCTATCATTGAGCTAGATAATAGGCATTCATTAGCGAAAGAAGGAATATCAGAGATCATATCGCAATTGATCGCAGCCAGGAGGTAGCTTTCATCGAGCTCTCCGTATAAAGCTAATAGAAGCAGCTACAATCCCTTGGAGACCAAAGGCATTTTGTCCAATCAATATGAAGTACGCCTCACTTGACATATATTACTTTCAAGCTACATCATTGCGGCAACAATTACATACAGTGCATATTCAGCTCAAGCTCATCAACGAATACCTCAACATCATCTCATCTCATACTGGGAAAAAACGTGAAAATGAAGCCAATTCACATCTACAGCGAGGGATTCACTATCCATTCTACTTCCCGGTTTCCATTCTTTTGTTTTTCCTAGCTCTCACTGACTTTTGTCCTTGACATCAGTACTTGCTCCTGACGGAACAATTTGCCCAACTTTCACGTACTTCTCCATGAACTTGTATTCCCAATCCTGCAAAACTTCAAGCTCAGGTTCACCCAGCCCTTCAATATTCCCTGTCAGATCTCTCGCATCGAACGACAATAAAGCTAAGGCCCTGCTCGCATCTCTTCCTGCAAACAAGGCATATGGCCCCCCCGGACCATAAAACATCCTGCAAAGAATTATCAGAGAGAGAGAGAGAGAATCAGATTCCCACTGCTAATAAATTGAACAAACACTTCCATGTTGCACAACTTCATCTAGTGCAACTATTTAATCTCCCGATAAATCATATGCCAACCACTTTAGGGTCCGTCTCATATCCATATCCTCGGCTATAGATTGGGAGTGGGAGACTCCAACTCTAATCTTAGTGTCTTTTCAGTAATATGCCAATGAATGCGGAGTCCAAATGGAATCAACGTAAACCCTCTATTTCAGTTCAGCTGGGAATTTTAACACTGCTTGTACTTGCCCTTACAGTTTTATGACCCCTCAGCGGCGTTCTTCTCGGCAAGATTATTACAGAGTAAGCATTCATATGCAGAATCAAACAGGCAAATGAAATTCAAGCCACACCAAATTATGGAATTCGACTACTGTAGAGAATAGTTGATGCCATCATCAGTCAGACAAAGGAAATTCAATCTCACTTCCCTGTCCAATCCACACACACCATCTTAGAGGGTTTCAAAGCCCAACCCCGAATCCCTAGCGCCGAAAAATCCGATCCTCATCATAATCGAACTTCCTTCGAGAATGCTTACCCAGGTTACACCCCTAATCACAACCCTATCACTTCATCGCATGTAATTAACCATCCATAGAGCTTATCTGGTCATCTACAGTCGAACAGAGCATTCAGCATACACATGGGATCGCCAATCAGAAAGCCGAATCATCGCATTAACTAAAACTCAAACCAAAAATCCAACAAGCGGCTACGCACTCAGCACGCACGGACATCATCACGCACAAGGAACAAGGCAACGAACGCTCACCTAGAGCCAGAGACATCGTAGATCTGGCCCTTGATCGCCATGAGCAGCGGCTTCCTCGGGTCGGAGCCGTCGTAGGCTCGCAGCTGCTCCGCCGTCACGTCTCCGAGCTGGACCGGCTCGGCGGGGGGTGCCGGCGGGGCGCTCGCCGCGGCGCTCGCCACGGCGTTCGCCACGGCCTTCTCGTGGAGATCGTCGTCGGGGTCGACGAACATGCCGCACACCGCCTTGTAGACCGCGACCATCAGGGCGAGGATCGTGAAGAACGCCGCCGGCGAGAGCCCCGTGTACGCCGTGACCGCCTCCATCGCCGCCGCGTGAAGCCCCATTTCGAGATGATCTCGGGAGCCGAAGCATGGAAATTGGGATTAATCATCGGCTCGTCGACGTCCATCCCGCAAGATCTACCTACCACGACGACTCCGGCTCACCTACTTCAGGTCGCAGGAGGCAAATGAGAAAAAAGAAAGAAAGTGTGAGGCAAATATTTTTAATAATTTATTTATTTCGTCCAAATTGAAGAATTTGAAAAATATTTTTTAAGAATAATTATTTCTAATATTTGAAATAACTAATAAATAAATTTTATTTCATTATCGATAATGATATATAAATATTTACCTGGATGATAATTTTTTTATTTGTTTATTTTTAAAAGAGATATAAATAATTATTTTTACATAAATATTTTTCAAATTATTCATTTTTCGAGAAATAAATACGCTTAATACATTCAAATTTTTCTTTAAATAAGATGTTGATTTTAATTATAGACCTAATTTTGGGGTTTCAAAGTATGTGCATGACCAAAAAGAACTATTTTTCTAAGATAAGTTTGGTCTTTTTTTTTTTTTTTGTAATGTAAAGACATATATGTGAAATTGCTTTTCCTAGACATAAGTACTGACGGTGTATCACTGAAATTACAAGTTTCGAATGGCAAGATTTGGATTTCAACCTCGAATTCAAAGAGTTACAAATCATGAAGATGAAAAAGATTATAGGATAAAAATTAACCTCAAAAGGTGTTAAAGAGCGGTTATTCTTGATTAGCTATAAAAAAGATCACACTATGTACCATATCTCCTTAGCATTAATTTGCACTATGCCTGTGTTCTTCTCCTAATGTAAAAGCGAAAGCTGTAGATCACTTCCGATCACTCTTTTCCTCTTCTCAACTCCCTTCGTATCATTGCCAACCATCCATCCTTGCGACCGCCCGCCGTCTCCAAAAACGATCCCGCCTATGATGAGCTCAAAGCCGATGAGAGAAGGGGGGGGTGTTTGTAGCACCAATTGTAATGATTTGATCCGATGAGAGCGGGGAGTGATTGTCGGGGCCATAGGACCTGGACAAGGAGCAACTCCTAGCAAGTTTCTAGGATGTTAAATAAAGCAAGAATGAATTGAATTATACACCAGATAGGGGGAGAGCGATTCTTGAATATATGTGTGAAAATTAGAATTAACTCACAAAGATGTCTTTTAACATAATATTAAATTTTGAAGTTAAGCAAACTTAGGTTAGAGCACTATTAAAATGAGTGATCTTTAAGGAAAGTGCAAATCTATACACCAAATGATAAAATTGTGATGCTTGGTGTAAGACGTATCAAAGTAAACAATATCTCGAATAAGTTAATTTAAAGATGTCATACCAGTAGCGGTGCTCCTTTCGTATGTATAATATCCAATTCATTTCTCTTAATATCTTGCAACCTTTAAGTACCATGAAGTCTCTCATGGCACGAGGAAGCAAGATCAAAATATGTGCCTTACATAGCGCACGATTACTATGCAAACAATATGATATAAATTATTTTGATACGAACATCCGTAGGGATCGGTTCAAATAGAGTCTAGATATAAATGTCACGAAAAAATCATTCTCTATATGATAATTATTCATGATGGTTTGCCATTTTTATGCTTGTGATGCTTCCTATATCGAATGCATCTCGTGGTTTTGCTTTATGCAAGAGTCAAGACATCAACAAATACCAATTATCAACATCTATAGGACATGTGCACATGTCCGATTCAAGTAATAATAACGTGTGTATTTTCCAAGGTTAATTAGTAACCGGTCATTCTCCGTATACAATCCCAAGTGCATATATCTATCTCATCAGTTCCATCACATCCTATCGTCGTACCAATGACCATTTTCACATGATGGTGCACGCGTGAACGTTGTCGTCGCTGAACATGAAGACGGTGTTGTCATCGACGGTGGAGTACGCCTGGTCAGGGAAGTAGCCGTGGATGTTCTCGTTGAAGCCATGGCGGTAGTAGTTGTAGGTGGTGGAGAAGGTGGACTCGTCTAGGTACTGGGCGGCATAAGGGTAGTACTCGCTGTCGTATGGGTAGGGCCAGAACTCGGCCTTCCGCCCCGTCCGCCGCACCACCTTCAGCACCTTCCTCTGGTCGACGTACCCCGTCACCGTCACCTTCTGTGAGTCCATGTCGACCTCCACACTATCGACTCCTACACCAAGTGCATCACACAAGTAGAGAGAAAGAGGCAGAGTTACTTGTACATGCGGACCATAACGATTATCACTTCTCTGGAAAATGTTAAAGTCACTTGATAAGTCTTATTTAAATGTATTTTGAAAATTCAAAGTTTATAATTCAAAGTTAGCAACTTTATCAAAATGGGTAATTTGTTTTTTTCATATTTCAAAATGTCTTGAAAAGTGTTATTTTCACGTTTACTTTAAACTCATGTCCCAAAGACACTTATTAACATGATCCTTTATTCTTTTTCACGTTGAGGAAATGTACATATGTGTGTGTTCAACATGTTATCTTATATGTCCACCCTGAGGCCTTCTACACGCACTGTTCAATAATCAATGACGTTGTTTTTCCATGTGAGTAGATGATTGTCCTAAACTTGTAGGATGTTTTTCCTGCTATCCACATAAAGAAGGAGAATGTCATCATGATGATCAAGAGAACTATAAATTAACAAAGGAAATGTGTTTGTGGACATCATTCCCTTAATAAACCATAGATACTTTTTATAATTGAAGTGCGGGCGTAGAGACAGGGCTACCTTGAAAACACCCTAATCAGATTAACTTTTAGATTCATGGATTACTTCCGGAAAGCAAAAACGATCAATTAGATCCCTCGAACTGGGTAGAAAGAAGTTCATTTTTTTTTTTAATCAGGAAGTAAATAATTTGCGAGATTGCATGCTTGTTGACAAGGAACTTTATGCTGAAACGTGCATAAAAAATGTTTTATTTGCAGCATGGTTGGACGGTATATATGCATGTAAAATCACGCGAATGATGAAGAAGATGAAAAGCCATCCCTTCAATGCATCATAATATGCTGTTTCAGATGGTTTTTTCAGGAGCAGAATCTTGCCGTCTATTTTCGACACTGCCCTTCGCACCTTCTTCTCGCACCCTTCGCAGTCCATGTGCACCAGAAGTTCCACGATCTGTTAAACCCCAACAGCAATTAAAATGACGATTGCAAAAACACATAACGTGACTACAATATTGCGAAGGAAAATCAATGAAAATGATGATTAACATGATTTGTATGCAAGCAAGACTTAATCCTTGCAAAACGTTGGAGAAAGTTAATCACGAGCAGTTTCAAAGAGTCAAGATATGTCAAGAGAGTGCACTTACGGACAAAGCATTTGATATTTTTTTCTTACTAGAGCCCCAACCAAGCATGAGTCCGACCCGATATGTTCTTCCCTTGCCAGTTCCGAGGATGACGACTGCCCCCTGAAATGCGCCGTTTAAGACGGGTTCGGCTCTTCTCTTTCTGTTTTCCAAGAAGATCAAGATGGGAGGGTGATCTGGAGATGGAGCTCGTGCGTTCCCTTCTTCAAGATGATGACAGAACGCATTTGATCAAACTCGCCGGCTCCAAATGCACCTGACCCAATTTGCCAACGCTCTCCCGCCTTTGGAATTTCCAAGTGGGGATCGAGAGATTCATGCTGCGGAATTTTGTCCAAGAGAATGTGAGAGAATGTGGAATGACCAATGTGAATTCATTGCCGTTGCGCTTGTCAATAATATGCCAGAATCTTTGTCCTGCTTTGTCGAGATCATATAGACAGAGAATAATGGAAAAGCAAGTTCCTTAGAAAGTAAGATAGTGGCCTTATTCACCGGAAACACGCACAGAATAAGGAAAAAAAAGAGAGAGCAGACGTCAAGCATTGGTTAATGGTAATAGAATGATGACATTAAGAATGATGTTTGTGGACTGTGGAATTGTCTGATCGACGTACGTAGTTTACAGCTCGTTGGTGTGTTCTTAGGGTTTCTGCAGACTTGTACGCAAGAGGGAAATTAGCTTGGAATAGCTCATACGCGGCGTCCCGGAGACAAGCGAACCTCGTTTTACGTTAGCTAAACTTCTGTCTTTTCGATTAGCAAACATTGACGGTGGTGCTACACTTCGATTCTACGTCTGCATGTCTGAGCTTGTATCCATTCCGCCGGGTTGTCAAGCATCGGGTTTTTCTCCCTTGGTCGTTGTGAGGAAAAGGAGAGTTCTCTATTGCTATGTAATGCATTCACCATTTAACCTGTTGATGTGATGACATCCATTCTGTGCCCTCCTTCATTGTGATTCTCTAAAGGGTTACGAAAATAAGAAAGTTATTTGGCGTGTAACATCGTATATTGACATGCAATATGCATGATGTACATGGTACATAAAAAGAACTTCTCAAAGGGGAAATGCTAGGTGGCAAAGTCAAAATTTGATTCTAAATAGCATTATCTTAATTCTTTTTGCTATATTGACAAATGTTACGTATGTTAAGATTGATTTACAAAATTGGTGTAATAAGGTGTTGGTTTGAGAGAAAAGGGAAGGGGAGAAAACGAGCAGTAGGGGTGGAAAGTTTGAATTTTGTGTGACAAAGATCAACCCATCACCATACATTTGCCTCCCCCCTTCCCTCCAAACGAACTTTAAAGAACACGATAAATTATCAATCATATATTGAATATGCGTTACATATTTAAATTTGTATACAATCTATCTCGTCATTTAGTGTATCATTTTTAAATAGATCAACTACAGTGTATCTCATTTTCGTCACCAATAATCATTATATGCAATATATTCCACCGGTTGTCTTTCATTTTACTGCTCGAATCTATTGGCAGTCTTGCATGGTCTATTTTTCGGAAGTAGGAAAAGACATTTTATTCAAGTCCGTACCTTTTTTATTTCACAAGTAAATAAGTGCATTTTTCTATGCTTATCTACTCCATCCCAACTCTATATGTTCCTTTATTCCCTCTACTTTTTGTCCTGGTCGTTCAAGTTGATGGCAGGGGCTTCTTTCAATAGAGGAATAGTATAAAGGGATAGAAAGCAACCCTTGCCCATAATTCTTATGAAGCACATGTTGGTGTAGTGGCTTCTCGCACACAGCGAGAATGTCTGTAGCTATCATCCAGCCCACCTCTTTGGCATATGCCCTTGTCAAGTGTAGCCTTTCATAAGTCGATTGCTTGCTCTCATAAGCTGAAGCACATCTCTCCAAATCTGATCTTCCTTTAAGTTGCAATGTGGTATAGAATTGATACCCTCCCCTTTGGTCCATTGATAACTTATGGGAGTGGTATCACCGCAAACGCATTGTGCCATATTGGATGCACGTGTTGATAGACACACGTGTATACAAGGAACGTGTATTTAGGAAAAAATAGGAAAAAAAAGGTAGCTCACCTTTTACCCAATTATTGCTCATATGTCTCCGCCTTTAAAAATATTAAAAATGCATACGTTAGTTTTCACGTTTGAGATCATTTGAACTTCGCATGGATTATTCTCAGATATCTATTTATGAAAATGCAATTTTCTTCTTCAAAATGCCTATCCTCGAATCTTAAACTCTTACATTTACCCAAAACACTCGAAACCAATTAAAAAGCAAATCACCATACTCTAGGAAAAGTGATCAAACAACTTTGCAAGGAGAGTGATTTTTTCTTGAGGTATGTGTATAGTATTTGTAGAGATAGAGATACGTAAATAATCAATGGGTCAAAAGCAATATATGTTTTTGGTATTTTCTCCTAAAACTTTTTTCGCCTGTAATATAGACTAGAGAGAAGGAATCCGAGCAACAAATCAAGAAATTGGATGTTCTCCCAATATTAATTAAATGGGGAAAATAGACCTACTTCATCATTTTTATTAAGTTTTTAACACCTTGAGTTCACATGCACATCAAGCATTTATCTATTTATAGTGATATTCGTAGCCTTTGGGTACCACAAGAGCATTGATATTCATAACTTGGTGAGTACGTCACATTTCTCTTTGGTCGATACCAAAGAATAGTACACATATTATGGAATGTTCATATTGAACCATAATTGCTCCCCACCACAACAATCTTAAAATTCAAGATTGGCGAGAAAGTTATTGCAATCCAAGTAAGATGTTGACATTATCCTCTCCTCTCGATTAGAGACTGACTTGTGAGGTAAGTTTTTTGTGCTCCTTTGAGGGCATAGAAAATGTTTTTTTGCTTTTCTCCCTTTTCATCTCAATGTTTAATGATCTTGATGACTCGAATCAAATCAAATACTTGAGAGGATGCACCCCCAATCTGTGTTTCTACACTCTTATCGGAGAGGGGAAATTGTGTTCCTTATTTCGCACTTTTAATTGATTATAGAAGTAAAAAATATTCATTTATTTTGTAGAAAATAAATGATTCGGAAAATATCTTTAAAAATTGATCTCTTGTTTCGCGCACAAAAGTTAATAAACGAGTAATACTTTTATCGTCCATAAATATATTTAGACTTAAAATTATTGTTAATAATGAAAACATTTTTATCGACTAATTATTTCAGTAGATACAAATAATTAATTTTAGGAAAATATTTTCCGAAACATCTATTTTCTTTGATTATTTAAATATCATATCTTTTAATTAACTAATTATTTCAAGTGATACAAGTAGTTAATTTTCAGAAAACATTTTCTAAAGCATCTGTGATTATTTAAATACTACATCTTTTCTGCCCTTCTGTCTATTATCATGTCTAAATAAACTGCGAAACATAACACTTCTCGTAATTATATTAATCTCATAAAAAGAATCATAACACGAGGGATTCAAATGGAAAATCACAGGCCAACTTGGCTTTCCTTTTTTTTCTTTTTTTTTTTTCCAAATAAAAATAAGTATTACTCACTTTGGACTCAGGCCTAGGCCCAGGCCCAGGCCCGAAATCTCTCCGGATTCCGAACGTTGAACCCGAAACCGCGCATGGATTCGGGTCTCGGATCTCTCGTGCTCATCTCCTTGGGTTTCGCCTTCCCCAATTTTTCGTTCTTCACTTTTCAGTTTCAGTCGTTGCCTCGTTCTTGTTCTGGTTCCTCTTCCGATCACCGCGGGGGGAAGAAAGAGCTGCGATTTCCGGCAACAACGGGAGGAGGTACGGGTTCTACTCGTTTCCGTTCCGATCTCTCTGTTCGTTCTCGTCACTGTCATTGTTGGAGCGAGTGATGTCGATTTCTCCGCGCGCTTGCGGGTTCGATTGCGTCTGCGCGAAACCGTCGTGGATTTGCTGCTGAAACGAATTCTCGAGAGAGATTTCACAGCCATCGGTCGCTTGGGGAGCTCTCCCTTATGGATTTCGCCGGTTCTTGGTTCCCGCGACTTCGATCTGTTGATGCTAGATCTCCGTTTGGCTTAAGAGAGGAGAAAAAAAACGAAAACCTGCGTAACATTGTAATGGGGGTGATTTGATGCTGGTTGAAGAGATTTTCCTTCATGGAAGGCCGTAAATTTATAATAATGTCTGAACAATTTCTTTTTTCTTTTCTTTATGTGAGCAGAATGTGCATTTGCGGAATGGGGGATAGATTACCTTCTTACCGTATTTTAAGATGTTGAAGAACTAGTGTATCACTGTGTGTAGAGTTTATGCTCACCTATATCGTACCGGGTGCATGAAAAGTGCTTTAAAAACTTATTAAGCGTGAAATTGGCAGCCCATGCACTTGTTTGGGATGTTAGAGATCAAGTATCTATGTGACGGTATATGCTCCAGTAAATACATAGACCGTTTCTGGAATTTAGTTTGTTACAGAAAAAGTATATATGATGGTATATGCTCCTAAGTATTTTATGAAGAGAAGGGGTTTTATTAGCTTATTAAGTGCAAAATCAGCAACCCATGAACGTTTCTGGGAGAATCATTCTACTCTATTTCTGTATGCAGTTTTGGGGTCAGGGAAGCCTGTGGCAGAGTTTGAACTTGTCGAGTTGCTTTCATGTCTCTTTGAAGTCACTGAAATGTGACTTTTCCTGTGGAGGAGGAGTGTGTTATTGCTAACCTCCAGTATATGGCTGATTTCTTGAGGATGCCCTTTTTTCTAGGGATTGAATTTGTTATATCAACCATGTATCGTCGTTCTTTCCTCTAGATGCTATGTTTATAATTTTATTCTGATTCTGTCTACCACCGTCTTCTAAATTCATGTTTACCAAATTGATCTTGTCATTTTTTCTTGATTGGTGTATGAGCATGGCAACTTAGCTCTTGGTTCTCATGCTTCGTGTTGTTGCCTGAATGCTTTGTGTACTCATGTTAATTGATTCTGTTTTATAGTTTACCTATAGGTGTCGAGCAGAAGAGAGAATGAAAAGCCAAAGCAGTTACATGCCACCTCCTTATATTCCATTACACCAGTCTGAACCAGAAGTAGAGACTCTTCCAAGCAGTGGTGACCCAGCTATTTGTCAGCCCATAAGTGCTGGGCCAACACACTGGTCTTCTGGAATCTGTGCTTGCTTCGATGACATGCAGAGCTGTATGCTACTTTCTGTCCTGAGACCTTGATTTATCTGGAGGAAAAGTTATGAAGGTGCATTTTGAGTTAAGAAGATTCGATTGTGTTTTCTATTGAAGTATAATTATGTGGAGTTGCTTGAGACTTTGAAATATATTGAAAAGATAAAATGCTTCCTGTGCTTTTAAATGGATTTAGTATAAATGGCTTTAAGAGGACCAGTTTTTTATTAGTTGATCAGAGGCTTTCAGTCATCTTTGCATAACTGTTCAGTTTTGCTTACAAGACTTCTAGCTATTCTTAGCATGATATCATAAAATCTCATTGCTATTACTTCAGTGAGCACGAAACATGTGCTGGCATGTTCGTCTGTAAGTTAAATTGGATATGTAATCGCTGGAGTAATATTTGGAGAAGCAAATGGCAAATAATGAAGCATGATATTTTGTATGCTGTTTTATGTATCCATAATCTAGTAGAAGTCTATTTGTGCGCAGAGAGACAAATTCTTATAAATTATCATTTACTTTTCTCTGCTCTTGTCAGTTCAATAATTGTCGTGTGATAAAAGTTTCTATGCATACTTTATATGGTTGCAAGTAGGATTCTATTCTTTTGTTCAGGAATTACAAAATTTTTTGTTGGCTGTTTGTTCTACCTCTGCAGCCATTTAGTGCTACAAGAAGTTCATTTTGCTTTCATGCATTCGATTTTAATTAATGTCCGCAGAATTTGATTATTCAAAATCATGAGTTTCATGATAGAACCTGAAATCTTGGGTTTTTACTCTGGTTAACATGGTAAAAGGTCTGTATTTAATGTCTTTGCCCTTTTTATTGGTCCTATGAAAAACATGTATGTAAGTTTGTAAACATAGATTCAAATAATCTGAGAAACCGCATGCTGTATCGGAAATTTGAAGTCCTTGCAAGTTAACATATTCCATTCCAGCCAGTGGCTTTTGATGTTAATATTTCGACTTGGATATATGAAAGGTCCAATCAAACTACAAATTGTTTGATATTGGTGGAAATGAGTATAATTTCAATTAAAATTGTACAAGATGATAGTTTTCTATTTTTTGATAGTTTGCACCTAAAACTTGGTGTGTTATTTCATTATCTTGGAAATAAAAATAATTGCTTGTTATTGTTGCATAGGTTGTATAGGTCTTTTCTGTCCTTGCTATCTGTTTGGAAAGAACGCACAGTTTCTTGGTTCTGGAACTTTAATGGGATCATGCGCAACCCATTTCTTGCTGTGGGCTCTTGTCAATACTGTATGTTGTTTGTTGACGGATGGCATTTTATTGGGGCTACCTGGATGCTTCGTCACATGTTATGCTTGTGGCTATCGAAGGGCTTTAAGATCAAAGTACAATTTGGAGGTATGATTTATTTATTTTGTCAAGAATAATGATAACAGCCACAGTTTCCTTTTAGCATTCTCACACTCTGTTTTGATTGATCTCTCTCGCCATCCATATATGGCTCCTATTAACTTAGCTGATCTGTTATTACTGTATCAGTTCGGTTGATAATATGAAGAATACATGTATTACTGACTAGTTCATGCTTATGATTTTGCATCCACGCGGCTCTCCTGTTCAGTGGGACAAAGGCACTGTCTGCTTGGATCGATTTCAGGTAGAACTGTTGGTTCTAAGAGCTGTACCCGGAGTCATAGACCAGTTGTAGGATCCCCGAACTGAGAATTGAATTGATTCTCCTGGGACTGGGAATTGGCTTGAAACCAAATTGATTGGGCAGGTTACCGGGTTGAACTGGAATTCTTGTTCACCCCTAAGCTTGACCCTTGGCTCAAACACCACCCGTAAGAGCAACGGGCAAGTTATTGCTTGAAGTTGAAGGCAAGAAAAGGGTAATAAAGAGCATTGGATTGGCTTGCTTTAACAAAAGTGGAGAGTTACAAAAGTTCAAGTTGAGCAAGTCATTCACCACTAGAATGAAGGGCGTAGATGAAGCCTAGTAGACAAAATGAAGGTATGAGACTTATGGGAAAAGAACGACAAAGTAGGTAAGTAATGAGGCAGAGGCGGGACAGAGATTACAGTGAGTTAGGCTTGTTAGCTTAAACGCCACTAGAGTACGACACTATAGCGGATTCGGCTTTCTATTTCTTTTCTTTACATCCTTTCAAGTAGTAGATTAGAGCAAAGTTTCGTATGGAGGTATAGAAATTTATTGAATTAGAACCGTGGATGGAGGTAAGGATCACTCTAGAATGACAGAAATGAATATGAAAAGCAGCAGGAAAAGAAAGGATGGTATGTGTCTGTCAATCTGGGCTACTTAGAATGGGCCAGCTGAGATTGTGGGTTTATAGACAACCTACGATGAGTAGGATAAAAAGTGTTAATGTTATGAGATTGCTTCTATGCAATGATCTATAGTAGTCTAATGGATTAGGATCTACAGCACAATGACGGAAATGAATATGAAAAGCAGCAGGAAAAGAAAGGATGGTATGTGTCTGTCAATCTGGGCTACTTAGAATGGGCCAGCTGAGATTGTGGGTTTATAGACAACCTACGATGAGTAGGATAAAAAGTGTTTAATGTTATGAGATTGCTTCTATGCAATGATCTACAGTAGTCTAATGGATTAGGATCTAACCAAAATAATCAAATTAATGAAAAATCATTCACCATGCTAAAAAAGGCATTGAAGATGTTTTTCTTCACGTAGTGTAATATAACAATTATATTAGCATTAGCAGTAAACATTTTATGCTAGATTTTTCCCATACACGTAAATGTAACAAACATAACCAAACAAATATACTTAGCAAAGATTGAAATCTATCTCCTGTTGGTATCAAAGTGTATCCCTTCTTGAAAAGACAAAAAGCACCACAAATTAAAACAGACTATTTTGCTTGTAATTGGCACTTATTTTAATATTTTAGAAAGAGTGGATGGACTCCTCTTTTCTAGTGAGCTCGGTCATTGAACATGGCAGCCTTCCCAAGGAGCTCTTTTTGTTCATGAGGATGGCTGTCTTCCTATTTTTGCGGGAGCTTATTTCTCCTATATAGAGAGCATACGTTCCCAGAAGATATTGAGCCTTTGCTCACATTTCTTGTTTTTCAGCTAACCTATTTTTTGCTCAATTTCGTGAGGTTTGTTCACATTGTCCATATTTACTCAATTTCTTTTAGATTTCCAAGACCCCTGTGCCAAAAAGAGCTTAAAGAAGCTTCTATTTGTAGGCCTTGGAGGGCCATAACACTTTCTTAAAATTACTTAGAAGGTACTTTTAAAGGAGTAACATAGTCCAAATCTGGCTTGTCAAGAACTTGGAACCACATCCACTGTTGGAATCATGTCACCAAGAGCTTTGAAAGAGCACTTAAAAACTTTTATTTGGTTGGGGCTAGACTCCCTTAGCATGTTACAAAAAGAAAATCAAGTTTCATAAATGAAGTGGTTCGAATGGTTAGGTCAACTCAACTGTTTGCGTTGCTCTAAATTTGTCCCTACCTTCATTGCATGGTTCCAACTCAACAAACATTTGTCCCTTCTATTTGGAACTCACTTGCAGTGACTAGATGGAAGGATGTATGGAATAGGAGCAGCAATCAATTCACTGTTGTCTGTTTCCCTAAATGTCTCTTAGCTAACTAGCCGAACTCATTATAGTTTCTGTCCAGTCCTTGCCTCATTACCTATGAACTCTGTCATTTCTATCCCACAAAAATTGTATGTACGTTCCATCTACTAGGTCTCGTTTAAGCTGTTCGTCATAGTGGTTGATAACTTGATTGAGCTTGTTCGACCTACTCATTTATAAATCTCCTTTAGTTAAAGCAAGCCCCTCCACTCCTGGATCCATAGGTGCATTTGGAGAGGCTTTGCCAAAGCTCCTTGGGCGTCCAAAGCCCTTTAAGCCCAATAATGTGTGTTTGGCAAAAAAATTTTTAACCTCATTTCCCAAATGCAAGCCTTCCAAAGGCTGAAAGCGCAAGGCGGCTTAGGGGTGCCTTGAGCTTTTGCCTTCTGAGCATGCTGAGCTACTGTTCATCTTCTTCTTCTCCGTTGAACA
This sequence comes from Eucalyptus grandis, assembly GCF_016545825.1. Lineage (NCBI taxonomy): Eukaryota > Viridiplantae > Streptophyta > Magnoliopsida > Myrtales > Myrtaceae > Eucalyptus > Eucalyptus grandis. The sequence continues at coordinate 20,092,583 of NC_052622.1, forward strand.
AGACCAGCATGGCTGGGAGTGGTTGCTGGCAAAGGGCAGGTAGTCGCTGATGAAGGGCAAGTGGTCAGGCAACCCACAAGCAAAGGTCGCCGCAACCCAGATCTGTTGTGCGACCTTCTTGAAGGGCCACTTGAGGTTGTGCGAGCACGCGGCCCTCGCTGAGGTCACACAACTTTCAGCAACCCACCTCCGGCGACCCAGATTTGGGTCATGGCGAGGTGACATGATGTCTGACGACCCAATGTGACCTTGCTGCGTCCTAGATTTGGGTCGCTGGAGGTTGCATGACCTTGCCAGGTGCAACCCAGATTTGGGTCGCAGGAAGGTCGTGGCCACCTGGTTGCACCCTCACTGGGGGTCGCGCAACCCTAGGCGGCCCTCGTAGGTGGTCTTTGAGGGCCTCTTGAGGTCTTGTAACCTCGTATGTCTTGCTGGTGACAAATTTCGATCATCAGTGGCCGCTTGTCCTCGCCGGCCAACTTTTTTCTTTTTACAAATTTACTCTTTTTTTTTTTAATCACAAAAGTCTTTTATAAATATAATCTCTCCAAACACTATTTTACTCAAAGGCAATTTGCAGTGGACTTTCATATTATGATTAAGTTCTTTACATTTTCTCGAAGGATTTTTCTAACCTAATGCACCTTATATCCCTTAACCGCCTTCAGCATCTAGCAGTTCCAGCCCTCTTCTCTAATAGGTGAAGTTTGAGTCAAGAGTTACACAAGTCCTCGTGATTGGAATAAATAGTAGATTGAAATAAGAACATTCGAGGGTCGGAATCTTCAATCCTTTTTCATAACTTTCTTGCTTTCCTATTAAAATTTAAAATATTATTCAAATGTCAAATAAAGAAGTTACATATATGGATCTAGGTGTCAACATATACATTTTGCAAAAATTGTAAGTGTTTTGAAACCGCAAGATTTTGATTAGGCAAAAAATAAACAGTAAAAGTCAGTCTAGATTGATCCTGAAACTACTAGAACTGTTTCAAGATTCCTGTGAACAAATAAGTAGTTTTGCGCTTTAGTCGTCAATTGGCTCATTTGATCAATCACATATCTCATGCAGGAAGCGCCTTGTGGGGACTTTGTCACTCATTTTTTCTGCCATCTCTGTGCAATTTGTCAAGAATATAGGGAGATCCGTGACCGATCTGGTGATGCAAACCCTCGTGATCTGACATTAGCAGTGGTCACGGCTCCGCCAGTGCAGACAATGGGTTCTCCTCCAAAACAGTAGGGAGGGTTGTCTCCTAAACCAGTCCTGCAGCACAACACTTCCTCCTGAATTGACTTCACTTTTGGGGTCTCTCTTGATATATCTGTATGGCGCACTGTTGATTGAATCCTTAGGTTAAGAATTAACATGAATAATCGACATTTGATGGATCCTTATTTACTCTGGAGGCTTCATTTTCTCGGGCTTTATCATTACGGAGTTGTCTTCAGTCCTTCGCCAGGAGAGAGAAACAGAAGCATCAGCACTCGTGTTCTATAAGTGCCCCTTAGTTCATTTGTACAATGTTTTTGCGTTTTGCTGGATTGTTGCAGGGAGGGAGGGTGTACATGATGCTTCGGTTCGACTTGTGTCGTGTTGTTTGGTTTCATTGGGAGCTTCTAATAAAGTATATTTGATCTTTGAAGCAAGAGTATACTATTTGTTGAGAGATTCAGCTTGCATCTCAACCTTGAAAACAATCTTGCAATTGCTTTTCGATCACAGATGCCGTTGGTCTGGCATAAAATGCAGTGTGTTGTTAATGTTTATTCTTGAAATTCAGCGATGTGAGGCATGTTTATTGTAACTTGGAAAAATTTTGGTATGACATGTTATTTGGAAAAATTTTAGTATGACATTTTATCGTATCGTCACATGACGTTCACGTGTTGTGCACATAAATACATTTGGGATTTTCACTTGTTTTACTCCTTGACACTTGGACATGACATTCTTGTGTTGCGCACATAAATACATTTGGGATTTTCACTTGTTTTACTCCTTGACACTTGGACATGACATTCTTGTGTTGCGCACATAAATACATTTGGGATTTTCACTTGTTTTACTCCTTGACACTTGGATAGTAAATAGAGTCAGGTAGAGCGAAAAGGATTCTCTGTCAAATGTGAAATGAATGCAAACTTCTAATAAATTTCTTGTACAAGTTTATGTCTTCAAAATCCTATGCTGCACGACACATCAACAGATCAACCAGGTTGGACATTATATTCACGATGCGCAATCGAAAAACGTAGTAGTTATAAATTGGGAAGAATTATCGAAAAAGTTTTAAATTTATTGTAATTATGTCAATTCAGTCTATTCAGTCAAAATTAGCCCAGGTCAACAAAGGCAATTTTTTAATATATATATTATTTTTTTCGATTTTTTTTTTTTTTTTTCAAATTTTTTATTTTTTTTCCCAACCTTTTCCTTCCTCTGGTCGGCTGGTCGGTGAGATCGCTCGCTGGCCACCGGTGAGGCTCACCCCGCTAGCCACTAGCGAAGGCGAGCCTCACTAGTGGCGGGCGGTGAGCCTCACCAATGGCTGGCAAGGTTGACCTTGTTGGCTCTCGCCTTTGGCCGACGCCGGCCGACCCGAGGAAGGAAAAGGTTGGGGGAAAAAAGTAAATAAAATAAAAAATTAAAAAAATTAAAAAAATTTAAAAAAATTATAAAATTGCCACATCATCATTTGTCGGCCAACCTGTCCTCGGCCGGTGTCCACGTCGCGCCGGCCGGCCAATTTTAGCCGGATGGACTGAATTGACACATTGTAAAAAGTTTAAGATTAAATTGGCAAAAAAAAAAAAAGTTTAAAATTGAATTGACACAATTACAATATGTTTAGAACTTTTTTGGTAATTCTCCCGTATAAATTGTGGTTGCACAATAACAAAAACACATGTCACATGTACATTCTCAAATCCTCGTAAATTCACACCAAAAATTGAAATCCCTACTTTGCTATCCTCTTACGTGGTAGACAAATTTTCCCGAAGACATATATAACTCATTTGAATAATATCGACATGAGAGTCAGTGAATAGAATCCATATTATATATATTACACACAGAACGAATCTTTTTCCAACTGTACTTCTCTCCCAATGAAATTGATCTCATGGGGAATATTTTTTTCTCACGGGTCTAACGAGGCAATAAAATATCCGGATTTGTGCCAAAAGTCAATGATGTTGATATGGATAACTGACAGATACCAAACTAAATCCTAAGCTAGATATCAAATCTTCAAAAAGATTTCATTTGATGCTCCCCACGCTTCTTATCCGACATAACGCCACATGCTACCAAACGTGCCGGCCTCAACTGATGGAATACAATCTCTCTTGGAAATAAAGTTCCATATGCGCGCACATGACCATCAGGCCAAGCTACATGCATCGCTGCACAACTGCCACTTCCCCATGTTGCCCCCGTGTCTTAGAACGTAAGCAACGATTATTACGATGTAAACCACGCTAATCTCGTGATGATGCACGAACAGAAAGTCGTCCTGAAGAGCAATAATTAAGGACTAGAGTTGCATACGTGTAGGGAAGAAGCGCCATTTTACGTCTACTTCGCAAGTGCAGCCTTTCCCTTCAGAGCACGATTTCCTTGATTCCTTTTTTTCTTTCTTGTTCAGCGGGACTTCTTGCTGACAAATATCCCCTCTGTCAAACTATTACACATGCAATTAAGCAACTCGTAAGAGATTAAGCTAAATCACCTTCATCTTCTATATAAAAAGAGGCCTCGAGGAGCACCAAAAGCCATCCTTATATTTATACTCTCTCTCTCTCTCTCTCTCTCTCTCTCTCTCTCTCTCTCTTTCTCTCTCTCTCTCTCGCGATCGAGACATGGCTCCGGCGGAAACTCCATTTAAAAGGTATCGCATACTGATGTTTTTCAATGTGTGTTTGTGGACATGTATATTTATGTGATCGTGCATAGTTATATCTTGACATTCATCCATGGACATGTACAAATTGCATGTTTTACTCGTCTCCTTTGTAAAATTTTGATCGTAGACCAGATCTTCCTATAAGCATATGTAGCTAGTAAAAGAGAAATCACATCTTCTACCTGTGTAATTGATATATCCAATGTATATATGTTTCCTTGATCACTTAATAATGTAAAACCTTTGAATCACGAGATTACTCGATAATATATAAAGGGAGATCGATTTTCCTTTGCATGTTGGCATACCAAAAAGAGAAGAGCTAATTAAGTTTACTAAATCAGCTTAAAAGATTAGTGTACTAAAGTGACGTGGCAGATCATCATGCTAAAAATGGCCCACTTTTTAAAATACTTTCTTACAGTTTGTCATGTCATTTAGTTAACCAATTTTGCAAATTAATCATAATAAGTGTGTTGCTCTACTAAGAATGTACTAACCTCCCAAAATGAATGATGTAAAACTCTAAATGACGGTATTTATTGGCCCCTTAAAATTTGCTCTCTAAATCATCATCACTTCGACCTATCACAATGTTCAATTTATCCCAATTACACTTACTGTGTAGCGAGCTCATCGTAATATTGGATACATGATGATACCCTCTTTCCTATAACAGCTTAAACTTTAAAATCGATAACCATTTATATGGTGGTGGAGTCGGATTCTTCTTTATCTTCCCTATACTATTTTATGATTGCGTGTCAATCGTTTGTTTGTCTTATTCTAAACTTCTCATAAGGCCATGGTAAAGCTGAAATTTTTCATTTTTATGTGAGATCTTAATTGTATTTTCTTTTAACTCCGTGCAATTGCTCATCCACATTTCATGGAGAAGAGGGGTAGTTGTCTCGTATTACTTGTTAACAGGATTTATCCTATGCACTCTTCTCCTCTAAACACCAAACTTATGAAATTAGTGGTTTGTGACCTATTGAAAAGAGCAACCTTAGATGTAGCAAAAGTAAAGTTGGGCATAGGGGGATTCCCACTATAGAAACTGGAGACATTTGCTTAAATCTCGCCAACTACATTGGAATTACTTCAACCATGGCCATCTACATAAGTCAAAGGTTTATATACTTAACCAGTTTTTGAGACTTACAAAATGTTCCATAGCCCTCTAGATAATTGGATCTTTGCGCTTGTATATCTGGATTATAAAAAAATATTACATATTCAAGTATTTCTTAAACAAGTTGAATGGGCTAAATCTGATGGTGGAGTGGTTGGTGGCTTCAGATCGATCAAAGGGAATTTTTAAGTCAATCCAACCTTGATGAATGGCTTTCGAGTGTGTAAGGTGAAAGTCCACAATCGATTCATTTTGACTTTCAGCCCACCCGCTGTTAACCCTCTTACGATTGCGCTTCTTCTATTACTTTTTCATTCTCTCTCTCCACATCTTTCCCCTTTTACCCAGAAGAAAAAACTTAAACAAAGAAGAACTCTCTTTCTCTTCAACTTTCCCCTTTCACCCAAAAGCAAAACTTAAACAAAGAAAAACAATCCTATTTCTATCATCTTTCTATTATGTATGCACTCTTGAAACCCTAGCTACTATTAGCTTCTCTTCCTCAAATTGCACCACATATGTTTTCAACCAATTTTTTTTGGAATATCTATATATTTAGATATAATAAGGCTACTATTAAGCTCTGGGATATACTTTTGTCGAAATATACCATGAATATGCTTGATGATACGTAAATGAGTTGTATCCTTTAGGTAGATGTGACTGTTGAATGAATTACATTAATTTTGGCCCCATTTGGTATATAGAAAATGGGACAGTAGGAAAAAGAAAAAAAAAGGATTTGGAATGAAATTATAAGAAGTTGGAATGAAAATTAATAAAAAAATTTATCACATTTGATAACGCATCAGAATTGGAATTGACTTTTCATATTTTGTATTTTATTGTTCAAATGATAGTATATAGAAGGAAAATAAGTTACCAAAACACAAGTTTAAATGATAATCCATAATCCAATTGTGAAAATCCAGGACAATAATTGGGTCATTGGATACATTGCCATACGAATAATGTTTTTGCGGGCCTTGTACTCCTAATTCCCTTTGTATCTTTACTTGCCCCACGAGAGGGGAATACCCTCTTATTATTTTACACTCCAGTGATCTTTAGATTTGGACGAGAACCAAGATGGAATTTTTTTAAGGACTTACTTACTTCCAATTCTCATCCTATTTTTATGCGGGATACCAACCCTTGTCCTTTAGCCTCCAGACAAATTTTGACAAAAATGCCATATGAATGATGTCATTCTCATCCTACCTTTATTCAACCAAACTCTGTCCCTTTTGCCTCCCAAAGAAAGGTAGAGCAATTAATCACCGTCTACCTAGGTAAAGCACAAGTGCCATAACCACCATTTTGTATCATTTTTCATGATTGTTAATACGACTTCAGGAAATTGATATCATTATATAGCACGGAACCTATATTTTATATGGCGGCTCTCATCTATCCCAAAAATGATATCATTAATTAAATTTAGTAAAAAGAAATCACAATATCATCTCAAAAAGTCGTTGAACTTGCAAGAGAATTTTTAACTCGTTTGTGTAATATCTTTTTATCTTTTCCACTAACCATACTATTCACCATTGATTTGGATATTTGCTAAATTTCTAGAAATATAACTACTCATTTGAGAGTGATGAAAATGGCCTATGAAGAAAAGAGTCAACAAAATACAAAATATTTCTTATATCGACAACGTGAACATACATCATGTGTTTATGGCGATAGATAGAATTGGTAAGTGAATATTGTAACTAGTCACTTTGTAAGTTTATTGGAAGCTTATCCTCTTAATCCCGTTGATTAGACAAGAATATTTAAGGGTTTTCGAATCAAATTTGAAGGTCATCATTTCAAATCTCGCCGATCGTGTGCAAACTGCTTTGAATCAAAATCACCCGCATGCCAAATGACTGCCAAATGACTTGTAGGATGTTCGATACCCTAAATATTATCGATGGATAAAAAATAAAAAGATTACATCATAATAGTTTTTGGGTTATTATGAGAATCGTGATTTATCGTAAGTTACAAATTCTCGAATGAATAGATTTATAATATTTTATAATTATTTATTATTTAATTTTTATGATTTACGTTAAATTATTACTTTCATAATGGGTTGAAAATTAACACCCAATCTTCTTCTTTTTTTTGAAATAATCAAACCCGATACCATCCATGTTCAGTTCTTCTCTGCTGTGGGGGGACATTTTGTTCACGAGTTGACCTGAGTAATCACCGTCATTTCATGAGGCAATCGAGATGTCGGAGCCTTTTTTAATTATTTATTATTGTAAAAGTCAGATCTTGATTTGACTCGTTTGCAATGTAGGGGCCATTTTCGATACATAGAATCTTCAAACCTATAAAAAATAAATGAAGATTTTACTAGAGTACGTATAACCACCCGGATTGACGTCGGCGCCATTTATGGAAGGTTGGATCTTCAAGATTTGACTTTTCCAATTGACGACTTTAGTCCCCTTTTTTAAAATTGAAATTGAATTCGAAAATGATTTTCCCTTTTCATGTTTTTCCCTTCTTCCTTTAGGAGGAGAGAGAGAAAGAGAGATGAATGAGCTAAGCAAAATTTGTGTCCAGTCGTGTTAATCATGTCACGTGAAACAAGGGCATGGCATGAATGTATTTGATTCACGCACGATGTAGTTAAATAAACTCGTCGAACTATCTTGACACGAGTATCCTAATAAAGTAGGTCACAAGATATAACACAATTAATACGGTTATTGAATAGACATATTATGATGTCAGGTGTCGGCACGATACGATGCATTAACTTATTTACAAATATATGTTAACTCGCAAATATGATACACACATAAAACACATTTATATATGATAACCTATCTTAATACTTTCAATGTGTTCCCAAACAACATAAGTGATTTATCAACCCATTGATCTAAACTGTATTGTCGACTAATTATTTTTTCTCTATGTTTTATCACTTTTGCATCCCTATAAAAGTTTTATATTATCATTTATACTTCTTGATCCGGGTGTTATTCTTCATAATCTTTTGAAGATAATTAAGTCTCAAATATGTATTAAACATGTTTAAAAATTTCTAGACAAATTGAATGGATCAAGCTCATAAGACATGATATTTTTAATCACGTCATAAACGGGTTTTCCCAAACATTAGCCTGCTTAAACTTGCTGTGTCGTGCGAGCGAGTCATATCAAGAATTATTACTTGTCTTACGATGGATCCATCATTCTAAAAATGCTATATGATTCTGTATGTTTTGCATCTTTTTTACACATAATGTCGTATCATACAATGTCCAGGTAGAGATAGAGAGTTTTTCTTTTGATCCGAAAAAAAAATAACACACAAAAAGGCGTGGCCCCATCCTAATACTAGTAGTGATGATAAATGAAGTTTGGTCTCGCAAATATTATTTTTCTTTAGTTGAGGTGGGCGTATATCACTTGGCATTCTCCCTATGTATACATGCTCCCATCTTCCTGCTTCTAATTGTCCTGTCGCCGCATATATTTCTGAAGCTTTTTGGCTATGGTGGAAAATTCGTGCAAAAGGTATTTAACGTGGCATTTGCTGGAACGTGACCATCCATGCTGTTCGTCCTTTCATGTTTACTGGCATTTGCTATATAGTCTCGATCATTTCATGCATGGAATGGGAACGTAGATTTTAGCGATATCTAGTTAGGGTTTTTGGTGCTGTGATAGAGATCGAGAATCTGTGGTTTCCCTTCCAGGTTAGAAGGCAAGGTCGCGATCATCACTGGCGGCGCGAGCGGGATAGGTGCGAGCGCAGCGAGCCTCTTCCACCAGCACGGCGCGTGGGTCGTAATCGCCGACATCCAGGACGAGCCGGGCCAGGCCCTGGCCGCGAAGCTGGGCCAGCGGGCATCCTATGCCCGCTGCGACGTTTCCATCGAGGCAGACGTGCGCGACCTCGTGGACGCCACCGTGGCCAAGCATGGCTGGCTTGACGTCATGTACAACAATGCGGGGGTCCTCGACCGCAACTTCGGGGGCATCATCGACACGTCCCTCACCGACCTCGACCGCGTCCTCCGCGTCAACCTCTATGGGGCTTTCCATGGGGCGAAGCACGCGGCGCGGGTCATGGTACCGCAGCGCCGGGGCTGCATCCTGTTCACGGGGAGCAACTGCACGGCGATTGCGGGGGTGGCGACGCACACGTACGCCGCGTCGAAGCAAGCGGTGGTGGGGCTGGCCCGGGGGCTGGCGGCAGAGCTTGGGGAGCACGGGATAAGGGTGAACTGCGTGTCGCCTCACGCGGTATCGAGGACCGGGATGTCAGGGCTGGGGAAGCTGAGTGAGGACGAGTTGGCGAGGGTGGACGACGGGATGAGGGTGATAGGCAACCTGAAGGGGCGGGTGCTGGCGCCGGAGAGCGTGGCGAGGGCGGCGCTGTACCTGGCCAGCGACGAGGCGGACTACGTGAGCGGGCTCAACATGGTGGTGGATGGCGGCTACAGCGTGGTCAACCCCTCTATGATGATGGCTCTCGCTGCGAGCCGTTCAGTTGGGAAGGTTGGTTTGAACGTGTGAGTTGCGCACGCGCGGTCGCCGGGGAAAGAGATTGTGGCCGTCGGATGTGGACTGAATAAGGAGGGATCTTGCCATCGTGCGCCCTTGGATTTGTGTTTGTCTATCATCTTTCTGGTTTGTATGCATTCTTGAAACCCTAGCTACCACTAGCTTCCCTTCCTCAAATTTCACGACATATGTTTTCAACCACTTTTAAGTGGAATATTTATACTATTAATACAATAAGGCTACTATTAATTTCTAGAGCATACTTATGTAGAAATATAGCATGGCTTTGCTTAGCGCTACATATTGTGAAGTTGAGCTCGATATATATATATCCATGCTTACACCTTGATGACCCTTCTGTTTTCAAAATAATTGAAACAAATGCTTCAGAATTAGGATATGGTGGCGTTCTCAAACAAGTCAAAAACAACAAAGAACAAGTTGTTCAGTTTATATTAAAACATTGGAATTCCACTCAACAAAATTATTCGACAATTAAAAAAGAAATACTTACTATTGTTTTATCTATATCAAAATTCCAAGGAGATTTATTAAATAAAAAATTTCTCTCACGAATTGATTGCAAATCAGCCAAAGACATTTTACAAAAAGACGTTTTAAACATTGCATCAAAACAGATTTTTGCCAGATGGCAAGCCATACTTTCAGTATTTGATTTTGACATTGAATTTATAAATGATTCTTCAAATTCATTACCTGATTTTCTCACAAGAGAATTTTTACAGGGGATACCAATATGCCAAGATCCAAAAAAGACAAAGATAAAGGCAAAGGCAAAGCCACTGCCGAACCTTCCAATACACCACCAAAGCCAAAAGGCTTAACATCTGTCAAGACATGGCTCCAAATGGCAGAAAACAACCAGACATTCTTACGGCAAACACCTTTGACAACATAACCCATATCATCTGAACCCATGCAAGCCTTTAATCAGTTAGCCAACATACTACTAAAAGAAACAATATTGTTACTTGCCTAGTCTTTACAAAATGTAAAGAAAGAGCCATCCAGTGCCATAGAGGTAAGTAACAATCCTTCCCCGCTTGCTACACAAAAACAAGCGGAATACAAAAGAATTTCGAGTGAGGTGGTTATTAGGCCTCAGGCAACCCCTCCTTCTCAAAGATCAAAATTTTTCCCCAAAACATCTTTTCAAAAAATATTGACTGTGGAAGACGGATTCTTCGATGAAGATCCAATCAAATTTGCAAAAAACATATTTCCAAAAAATTGGCTTTTCAAACCTCACAATACAAACAAAACCCTTACCTATTATGAGCAAACCTTAGTAGAAACAGATTCGGCAAGGTTCACTCACTTTGCTGATAAAAACAATACAGAAAAACCCACTCTTGAAGTAAACGTCTTAACAAAAGAAGAAGAATTCCTTCTCAGCACTGCTGACAAAATTCTTGACCCTGAAGCCAAAAAAAAAATACTTAGATAGACTACACTCTTCTATGAATATTATTTCCAAGCCTAATACTTCCTACTTATTCGCAAATGATAGATGCCGAGCTTAATGTTTTAGAAAAACGTTTTGAGCCAAACAAAACTTTTCTTAATAAAGAATTTAATTCTGAAAACAACAAACAAATCAGAGAATGGTTCTTCAAAACCTTTGCTGATAAAGCAAAAGACATCAAACAAAAATATTACGACTACATATATGAATATGAAGTCCATATATTTTTCTTTGATTGGTTAGAAGAACAATTCCTCGAACCAAAATAAATATTTGTTTTAGATCATCATTATAAGTGGAAACTTGATAATGGTGAAACCATAGAATCCAATCATCCACCCCTTAGAAGAATAAAAATACAGCATGGAGATAGCGAGGTTACAACCACTCCTTTTAGACTTCCAGACAAAGGAGACTCTATCTACACCCACAAAGTTATTGAACAAATTTTTTTTACTAATCAACATTTAGTGACCATGGGAAAACAGTTGAATGGGATAGAATCCACCATCCAGAATCCTACTCAACCTATTACACCTCAAGTTGACACACTCAAAAAACCCATTTTTAAAGCTTTTGAATTTCCAAAGAGTCTTAGCCCAGAATTTGCCAAAGCTATAGAACAAAAGAAAAAAATCCTAGGAAAATCAAAGTTAGAACCTGATCCTATACTAGACACCCATAAATTCCAGAATCTTATCATTAGAGACACTCCAGATCAACCCACTATTAATACCCTAACCAAACCTTCTGGTAATCCTGACAATGAGTCAGTCAATGACATTAATAGACTCAATTGGAGACAACCTCGTAAGCTTTATTATAGTAGAGCAACCCCACCAGACATTGCCCAAGAAGAATCTTCACAAAAAATACAGAATAAATACTCTCCTGACGCCATCTATGAATGGAACATTGATGGTGTTGCGGAAACCAATATTATGAACATCCTTAACAACATGGTAATGCTTAATGCTTACAAAACACAGCAAGATGTTTCTGACCATGCTGTTGCTAATCTTTTAGTAGCCGGATTTACTGGACAACTAAAAGGTTGGTGGGATAACTACCTGACAGATGAACAAAAAACACAAATTCTAATGGCTTATAAGATGGATGATTTTGGTCAACGCATGGATGATGATCAAGGACATCTCATCCAAGATTCGGTCAATACCCTTATCTATTCCATTTCACAACACTTTGTAGGAGATTCTTCACATATTAGGGATAGAAATCAAGATCTCCTTTCCAATATGCGTTGCAAATCATTAGGAAGATTTATAGAATACAAAGAGCTTTTCTTTCAAAGGGTTCTTATTAGACCTGACTGCAATCAACCCTTTTGGAAAGAAAAATTCCTAGTCGGTTTACCACAGGTCATAGGTGACCAAGTTAGAGATAAAATTAGAGAAGATTATAGCGGTCAAATTCCTTATGATCTCATTTCTTATGGAGAAATAGTCTCTTATGTTTATAGACAAGGAACACAAATGTGTAATACAATCAAATTACAAAGACAACTCAAGGAGGAACAATCCCTTACCAATAGGAGTCTAGGAGATTTTTGTGCTCAATACGACCCCTCTTATAATGACAAAACAAAACCAAAATGTAAGGGAACTTGTCCTCCTGAGAAAGAAACGAAGAAACATCACAACAAACCTTCTTTTCGTAGGAATAAACAAAGACACCAGAATAATCAAAATAGACCCCATTCCGATAGAAAAAATCTTAAAGACATTAAATGTTATTCTTGTGGTAGAAAAGGTCATATTTCAAAATATTGTAGGATTAATAAAAAACTGAATGAACTTTCCTTAGATGACAATACTCTTAATCAGTTAAATAACATCTTCATAGAAAATGATGATACTTCTTCTGATGAACTTCTTGAGGAAGATGGTCTTCAGATTAATGAGATAGAATCCTCTTCTGATTCCGAATATGAAGACGCTTCTCCAGAAAAACCCCTTTATGGTATCTGAGCCAGTGGGAAGGTATAGATAGTCTTTGTAAGAACATACTCTCAGATCGAGAGCCATTCGTTGGCGTCCTTCTTGTTTCTACAGAGTGGTCCAGGCCGTAAGTCCCTGAGTGGCTGTTAGACCGTTGGTTTAGCTCTGTAACGGTTCTGAAGAAGGAATAGTTTCGATCTTAAGTATGAGTTTACATAGAAGATCTACATCTTCCTCTAGTTCTCTATCACAAATAGACTCAGATCCAAGTCCTATACATATAGAAGAAGTAAGGATAGAAGATTTCAACAAATCTATAGAAAATTGGGAAATTCCTAAAATATAGCTTAAGGAAATATACAAACAATCAAAATTGAATTTTTTCAAAAAATCAGACTATGTCATATCCACCGAAGAAAGAGATGTTCCTCTTTCTAATTCTTATGAGAAAATACATCTTTTAAACAAAGAGTCCATCCAAAAACATAAACAAAAATACAATTACATTCATATAGGACTAGTCCAAGTAGGAGTCAAACCTCTTACAAAAGAAGGTCTTAATACCTCTATTCTTTTAGTTTTACGAGATTCACGTCTCTTAAACTATGATGAGTCCATACTAGGTACAGTAGAGACAAGTCTCTGTAAAGGGCCCATACATTTTGACTGTTATCATAATTTCTCTGTTTCTCTCAAAGATAAAAATATTCTTAGAGCCCTCACACTCCAGATTAAAACTCATAATTACAAAGTGGCAGATGGATCTATTCCTTTAGCCCTTGTCTATAGAATCCATTACAAAGCCATGTCCTCCGCTTTTGGAGAAAATGCTTTCAAACATAGTCCACGGGGAGAAACACTTCTTTTCCAAACTGACATTTCTAGAGCTAATACAACAATTCCTAGGTCTATTAATTGGAACCAAGTTACTTTACCAGAACAATGAGAATTAGAAAACCAAATTCCCCAACAAGTTGTTCAAAATACAGATCCGACTAATGTCATCCAACATCCAGAAGGAAGAGTGACCATTAGATTTCCCAGAAGATCTTTCGATTCAAGATCTAGTCCTTCTTTTCATAATTCTTATACGAGGTCCATAGATCTTAATCCTAATCTTCCTCCTATAATCACCATTCCTCCTAGTACGCACAGAAACACTCCTCCTCCTAGTATACATAGAGATACTCTCACACACGATACAACACCTTTACCTCCTTCCACCAGTAGAAGTAATCAAGAGACACCTCCTGAACCAGAAATTAGTGGTTTAGATAATAGATCAAGAATTTCCAGGCCAATTTATCAACAAAATCAGCCTGAACCAGTCCTAGAAAATACAGATTCTTATACATCATTCTCCTTTTAGATACATTTCTCTACTTTCATATAGATCTGTTAATCTCTATACTTCCTTGTTCTCTCATATAGTACTCCGATCCAAACCCCTTTATGGTATCAGAGCTAGTGGGAAGGTATAGATAAGCAAAGATATATATATATATATATATATATATAATTGTTGAATGAATCAATTGTTGAATGAATCACGTTAATTTTAGGCCCCATTTGGTATATAGAAAATGAGACAATTGGAATAAGAAAAAAGGATCCAAAATGAATTTATAAGAAGTTGGAATAAAAATTAAATAAAAATTCATTATACTTGGCGACACATCAAAATTGGAATTTACTTTTCATGGTTTGTATTTTATTGTTTGACCAGTTGTCTGTAGTAGCAAGTAAGGTAAAGTGCACTTTTTTTTTGTTGGTAAGGTAAAGTGTACTTTACCCTGAAAAAGTTTGTAGACAGAAAAATTTACTAAAACCCAATTTTAAAAAATAACAATCCACTTGAGTGCTTTCTATGTTTTATCTACTCCTTCCCTTTTATCCTAACTCATTTCCACCTCCCCTCATGGTAATGGAAATGCAAGAATGCGGTAATTTTTGTCAGAGAATTGGATGGTAGAAAGCGATTGGGAATAGGGGAAATTGTATATTACTTTCACACTTTAATATTGCACAATTAGTGTCCTACTTATAATACATAGGAGCAACTAATTAAGGAAAAGAATATACAGAAAAAATCAATTCCCTAATACATGATATTCTAATTCCCAATTAATGAATAATTCCCAATTAATGAACTAATCAGCATCAATTAGAATTAATATCCAAATTAGGATCAATTATGTGGGGCAACAATGTCTTCAACAATTTTCATTCTCCATTTCTATTTTCATTTCGCCTCATTTCAATTGGCCAAATGATATAAAAAAGAATGAAGGGAGCTTCCATCCGCATTCTGATGGTTTTATTCCTGATATCCAAACATTCTGATGGTTTTTCTTCATGTAGTGTAATATAACAATTATATTAGCATTAGCAGTAAACATTTTACGCTAGATTTTTCCCATACACGTAAAGTAACAAACATAACCAAACAAATATAATTAGCAAAGATTGAAATCTATCTTCTGTTGGTATCAAAGTGTATCCCTTCTTGAAAAGACAAAAATCACCACAAATTAAAACAGACTATTTTGCATGAAATCTATCTCCTGTTGGTATCAAAGTGTATCCCTTCTTGAAAAGACAAAAAGCACCACAAATTAAAACAGACTATTTTGCATGTAAAAGGCACTTATTTTAATTATTTAGAAAGAGTGGACGGACTCCTCTTTTCTAGTGAGCTCGGTCATCAAACATGGCAGCCTTACCAAGGAGCTCTTTTTGTTCATGAGGATGGCCGTCTTCCTATTTGCGGGAGCTTATTTCTCCCTATATAGAGAGCATATAATCTCGTATAAGGTTTGGATTGATCGGCGGCATACGTTCCCAGAAGAGATTGAGCCTTTGCTCACATTTCTTGTTTTTCAGCTAACCTATTTTTTGCTCAATTTCGTGAGGTTTGTTCGCATTGTCCATATTTACTCAATTTCTTTTAGATTTCCAAGACCCCTGTGCCAAAAAGAGCTTAAAGAAGCTTCTATTTGTAGGCCTTGGAGGGCCATAACACTTTCTTAAAATTACTTAGAAGGTACTTTTAGTGGAGTAACATAGTCCAAACCTGCCTTGTCAAGAACTTGGAACCACATCCACTGTCGGAATCATGTCACCAAGAGCTTTGAAAGAGCACTTAAAAACTTTTATTCGGTTGGGGCTAGATTCCCTTAGCATGTTACAAAAAGAAAATCAAGTTTCATAAATGAAATGGTTCGAATGGTTAGGTCAACTCAACTGTTTGCGTTGCTCTAAATTTGTCCCTACCTTCATTACATGGTTCCAACTCAACAAACATTTGTCCCTTCTATTTGGAACTCGCTTGCAGTGACTAGATGGAAGGACGTATGGAATAGGAGCAGCAATCAATTCACTGTTTTATGTTTCCCTAAATGTCTCTTAGCTAACTAGCCGAACTCGTTATAGTTTCTGTCCAGTCCTTGCTTCATTACCTGTTGAAGGCTTTAATTGGTGATGGGCTTAAGGCCCGTCCGCCCATGCTGGGCCCAAAAGGCCCGGCCCACGGGAATATGGCCCGTGGATGGGGGAAGGTATAAAAGGGAGGAGAGAGAGAGAGAAGACAACTGTTGGAAATCAGAATTCATGTACGTCTTCTCCTCTCCCGCGCGCTCTCCCTCTCCAAAGAAAAACAAAAAGCATACGGCGCGTTTTTCTTCCCATCAAGGCTTAATCGGATCGAATAGGGCCAAATCTCTTCCTCTTATCGGCGTCGGTGTCTAATCTGTGGTTAACAAGGTACGCTCGAATCCGTGGTATGCTTTACGATCGGTGATACGTGTTTATCCCGGGCTTCGTCTTCCGCATTGATTTAGGGGTTCGATTTAGTATTGAATCCGGTTTTCGGGGATCCGTTATTCCCAACATTGGTATCAGAGCCCTAGTTCACATTTTCCCGATCTGTTTTGATGTTTTTGATTGATTTTTCACAAAAGCAATTCGGCCGTACGGATCGGGGCGAGAAATCCCGACACCCGAGCGTTCTTCGGCCATTTTTCTGAGTTTTCGTAAGTTGAAATCAATTTCTTAACACATGGGGAGAAAGGCAACGTCGAGACGAGTCTGGAGACACGTTGTGCGCTGCCGAGCGACGCCGCACGCGCCCGAAAGCGCTGGCTCACCCAGCGCGTGCGGCACACGCGCCGGTTAGCGAACCGGCGCGTGCGCGCACGCCGCCAAATAACCAGCACGCGCCCGGTCCGCGAATGTCGTCGTGCTGACGTCATCATGACGTCACCCAACGGTTAATAATCGCTAGGGTGACGTCATCGATGACGCCAGCACGACGACGCCGCCGGGGTGGCCACCGGCCGGCGACCCGACTGCGACCGCGACCCGACCCGATCGCGGAGACCCAGCACGTGCGCGGCGCGTGCCAGCTGACGTCTGCGTGACGTCAGCCCGCGCACGCGCGCGGCACGTGCCGTCGGTTCGCTCGAGCCGGGCCCCCTCCGGCCCGACCGGCCCGACCGGTCCGACCGGTCTGTCCAGTCCGACGACCGTTGACCGTTGACGACCGTTGACCGTTGACCGACGACCGTTGACCGTTGACCCGAAAAAAAATGCGTTTCTTTTTCAATTAAGTTTATGTGGATTATTTGTGATCCCTTGTTTATTCTGCATTTGTTGCAGGAACATTTCTGCATTTGTTGCAGGAAAAAATGCCTCCCCTCAGGTTGCGCACACCTATTCGCACAATTACCGATGAACAAAAAGAAATGCTGTTTAAGTTGATAGCTGAGCTGACTGATCATCGATGGGAGAGCTGTGACTTAATTGATCACGTCCTTAAAGTCAACGGGAAGATACAAAAGGTCATATGGAATGGTCGTCCTATGTCACAGTCAGAGATGGTGCGATTTTTCATAAACACTTTTCCACCTGAATGGCAAGATGTGTTGAATCGCATATGGGATGTCAATGGAGCTGCTTCAAATAAGAAAATTGTAATAGATTTTGTAAATGAATATTACTGTATTATAACAAGGGAAAAGATCAAGAAATTGAACAAAAGATGATCTTTCCCAGTTTATGTGCTGACTTTGTGTTAGTTGTATTGGCTGATATTTGTTAAGTGTGCTTTATGGACATAATTATGTAATGTTTACTACCTGATAGTTGTTGATGTAGCAACCAATGTATTGATTGTATTAGTTGAAAGCATTATTGTTTTATTTGAATTCAATTATCTGTTGCTTTCTGTTATTACTGGTTGCTGTGGCTAGTTGATGGAAGTTTTTAGTAGCTTCATAGAATTACTTTGCATAGGATAATTATATTAATGATAATTTTAAGTTAGGATTTTTTGGAGGATGATTGGAAACATAGTGACCTTTTGATTCTGAAGCCTTACTTGAAATTATTCATTAATATGATGGGTCTATGCAAATAGGGATGCATAAGTGATATGCATTAATAATTCGTGCATATATGTCTGATGTGTTCAGATCAATGGCCTCAGCCACAAAGAGCATAGTTGCTGAGCTAAACAAAGGTGAAAAGTTCAATGGTGACAACTATGAGATATGGCACATGAAAATCCAATATGTGCTGGAAGAGCAAGAGGCACTTGAGGCTCTTAACCTGACCATGGTAGAACCCGAAGAAGGAAATACTGCACAAAGACAAAAGAGATAAGGAAGCTTTTGCTGCATGGAAACGAAAGAACTCTCTTGCTCGCATCACGTTGCTGAGCATCATGGAAAATGACGTCATGCGAGAGTTTAGGCATTTTGACAATGCCAAGGAAATGTGGGAGGCATTGGCAACTAGATTTGGTCATACTTCGGTGACCAGACTGAGACGGCTCACTATTAAGTTTGACTCCTATAAGAAGCCTCATGGTCAGACTATGAAGCAACATCTTAGAAAGATGTCAAACATGATAAATGAGCTGAAAGATGCTGGCCATGTCCTCACAGATGAGCAGCAGGTGCAAGCAGTGATTCGTTCCTTGCCTCAGAGTTGGGAGCATATGAAGGTGCACCTGACTCATAATGAGAATATCAAAACTTTTGAGGATGCTGTGCGCCATCTTGAGCTGGAAGAGGACCGCCTCTTGGTGGCTAAGCCGGATGCTGAACTCTATCATGCTAGTTCTAGCTCACATGGAGCTTCGAGCTCCAAGCGCGAGCGCCCTAACTGGTTTGATAAAGGGAAAGGCAAGGAAGAAGCAGGTCCTTCAGTGAATAAACCCAAGTTTAACCAACATGGAAGAGGAAAGCGTCCTCGCATGAAAAAGCTTGCAAGGGTGAAATGCTACAACTGTGACCAGAAGGGTCACTATGCTCGCGACTGTCGTGAGCCAAAGAAGGTAAACACCCCTTGTATTTTTCAGAACTTTACTTTTGTGTCGAGTTCTGTGTTCTTAACTGAGTCTAATCCTTTGTGGATTGTGGATTCAGGAGCGACGGACCATGTAGCGAAGGATAGAGGATCCTTCGTGGAATTCCGACGAGTACCTACTGGAACTAAGTGGATCTATGTGGGAAACAACTCCAGAGCTGAAGTGAAAGGAATTGGCACATGCCAACTGAATATGCGTGGTGGACACACTTTGTTCCTACATGATGTGTTGTATGCTTCGGAGATTCGTCGGAATTTAGTGTCTGTATTAGTGTTGGTTAAATTAGGTTTTAATATGAACTTCTTTAGTAGAGGTGTGAATTTGTTTTTGGATACAAATTACTATGGTTGTGTTATTTTCTGGATGGTTTCATTGTATTAGATATTGATTATGTTAATGCAAATGTTTGTTATTCCCTTCTCACGTCTCCTAATACATATGATAATGATGTGAAAGTGTGGCATGCTAGACTTGGTCACATTGGCCAACGGCGTATGAATAGACTAGCCAAAGAGGGCTTGTTGGGGAACATTGAAAAAGTCGATTTGCCCATATGTAAGCATTGCCTAGAAGGGAAAACGACAAGGAAACCATTTGGAAAAGGAAAAAAGCTGAATTTCCTCTGCATTTAATCCATACCGATATCGTGGTCCAATGAATGTGAAAGGAAGGCATGTGGCTGTTTATTTCATCACTTTTATAGATGATTACACTCGATTTGGATATGTCTATTTGATTTCTCATAAATCTGAAGCAATAAGTTGTTTCAAAAGGTTTTTTGAACCTGGTGGAAAATCAATTAGATAAGAAAATAAAAGCATTGAGATCCGATCGAGGTCGAGAATATTTATCTGATGAGTTCAGAAAATTATGTGATGAAAAAGGAATAGAAAGACAGTTGTCTATTCCATATACTCCTCAACAAAATGGTGTTGCAGAGAGAAGAAACAAAACCCTACTGGAAATGGTTAGGTCCATGATGGCGCATGCTAACTTACCTATCACCTTTTGGAGTGATGCGTTGTTAACTGCTGCCTATATACTTAACTGGGTGCCTTCCAAATCAGTTAATTCCACTCCATATGAGTTATGGACAGGTAGAAAACCGGACTTAAGTTTTCTTAAGCCATGGGGTTGTGCTACCTATACTAATGAGTCCTCTCACAGATTTGGGAAATATGGTCCCAAATGAAAGAAGAGTATTTTCATGAGATACTCCGAACACTCGAAAGGGTATGTGTTCGTAGGTGAGCAGGAAAGTGGGAGTATAACTGAATTTGAATCATGGGATGTCACATTCTTAGTGGATGAAATTCCTAAGAAGGGCGAAATAGGGGAAGATTACCCCTATTTGAAACCTTGGATCAAGATAATGATATTAATGGAGTTCATCCAAGTTGGAGTAATATGAGAAGTGATGAATTGAATTCAACTCATTCTCAATTACAACCACATGATGAGATGATATCGTCATTATCTAATCCGAGTGGGAGCATAATGGGGAATGATGTGCTAAGTGTACATTCTCTCATAAAGCGAACAAGTTGCCAAAGTATTCCCCGTTGACGTTTCGACATTGAAGGGGAAACTTTTATGGTTGCTCCACAAGATGAGGACGAGCCAAGAAATATTAATGAGGCTCTGAATTGCCATATTAAGGAAAAATGGATTAATGCAATGAAAGAGGAGATGGAGTCAATGAAGTCAAACCAAGTCAGGGAACTGGTTGATCTTCCAAAAGGACAGAAAGCTATTGGGAACAAGTGGGTTCTCAAAATAAAGCGAAAAGCTGATGGCTTGATAGAAAGGCATAAGGCTCGCCTTGTGGCGAAGGGGTATAATCAACAGGAAGGAATAGATTATGAAGATACATTTTCTCCTGTAATGAGATTTACCTTGATTCGCATAATTCTGGCAATAGTGTTTAGTATGGACTTGAGTTACATCAAATGGATGTAAAAACTGCTTTCCTCAATGGAGAAATAGAGGAAGGAATATATATGGAACAACCTGCTGGTTTCATAGTAAAAGGCCAAGAAGAATAGGTATGTCGACTTTGGGGGTCGATATATGGCCTTAAGCAGTCGTCAAGACAATGGTATATACGTTTTCATAATGCCATAATGGCATATGATTTTACAATGATAGATGAGGATCATTGTATATATATTAAAAGATCCAAATGTCTATTTGTGATCATATCATTATATGTTGATGATATACTAATTGCCGGAAGCAATATGGAGCTTGTCAATACTGTCAAAAATTGGTTGTCTTCCAATTTTGAATTGAAGGATATGGGATTGTAAACCCATTGACACTCCTATTGCAAAAGGTGAAGGATTGAGTCATAGACTGTGTCCAAGGACTTCACATGAGAAGGAACAAATGAAACATGTTCCTTATGCTAGTGCTGTTGGGAGCTTGATGTACACTATGATGTGTACAAGACCTAACATATGTTATGCAGTTGGAATGGTGAGTAGATACCAATCCAATCCAAGTCAAACACATTGGAAGGCCGTTAAGAGAATACTGAGGTATCTGAAGGGAACTGCTGATTACAAGTTGAATTACCAAGGAAATGATCTGCGACTTGAAGGCTATTAAGATGCTGATTGGGGAGGAGATTTAGATGAAAGGAAATCTACCTCAAGATTTGCTTTCTTACTGAGCAATGGCGCCATATCATGGAGTAGTAAGAAGCAAACGTGCATAGCCTTATCCACGATGGAAGCTGAGTTCGTGGCATTATCGCAGCAAAGGTACAAGAAGGAGTTTGGCTTAAGAGATTCTTGGATCATTTAGGTGTTATTGAGGAAGCTGCAAATCAATTATTGGTTAACTGTGATAGCCAAGCAGCTATAGCGTACACCAAAGATCCAAAGTATCATGGCAAGACCAAACATATAGATACCAAGTATAACTTTGTAAAAGATATGGTTGCACGAAAGGATGTGAACTTACAGTACATATCTACGCATAGAATGGTAGCAGATCCTATGACAAAGCCAATACCTAGAGATGTGTTTTGTGGCCATGTAAAATCTCTAGGATTGCGTAGAGTCTGATGTACTGGATTGTATTTTCCCTGAGTTGTTCACATTTTATGAAATTTTGTTTTTTCATTGATTAATGCCTATGAATCTTTGTATGATCTTTATGCATCTTAATACTTAGTGTATTATTATAAGTTGAGGAAGTATGTCGACGGATAAAAGATTAGCCCACTCACACGGGTAATCGCCTCTATTTACTGTGTGATAAATAGAGATGAGACAGTATTTAAGCTTATTATCTAGGTGATAATCGAGAGCTCAAGCTTAAAATACGCATGTCGCCTTAACTAAGTGTTAAGATGAGGACATAATACTTGTGATGTCCGAAAGTAAAATACCCCACATATTTTACTTTATCTGTCTAAGATGCCAGATGTGAGTTCTGATGAATTTTGTGAATGAGTAGATACATGAACTCGAGTTAGACATCGGGTATGTCTGAACTATCATCTGTACGGTATTGAAAAATGTAGACATATGCTCCATGGGAAATGAGTTAATACCGTAATACGTATTTCATACTACGTATGCATAAGACGACCAATAAGAGTGGCAAAAGGTTTGATCTCAACTTTTATGACGTGTGAGACTCTTGAGGAAAAGAGTTCCTCAAATTTTTAGTCCCCTCATGAATTTTACTTATTCTCAAGGTTTCTATTTAGTGTTTGCTATCTTAGGATGTTGCCAATGGTCATGAGTTGATTCGATCTAATGGGACATTTCTAGAAAAGCAAGCTGAACTGAAATTGAGAGTTTGAAGGAAAAAAGAAGATCGATTTTGGAGAATCACATTGTAGTTTTTATATTCACTGGTCGACCAATTATGATTGTCTTTGTGATAACTGTAATTGTGAATATAATATATATATCATGTTTGAAAGAGATCAAGAGAGATATAAAATGTGATCGATCGATCTAGGGTACTGCATACTAAATCTACTCAGAGTGTGACGCCCATTATGAGCTGCTATATATTCCTAACAGATGTATAGCAACGAGCTCTCAAAGTATGCTGGTCACACGGATTATTCACCGGTATAAATGTTGAAAAGAGGTAAAGAGAATCCTGTTCGGCCCACCATGTGCGAGTGGGAGATGAAGGCTTTAATTGGTGATGGGCTTAAGGCCCGTCCGCCCATGCTGGGCCCAAAAGGCTCGGCCCACGGGAATATGGCCTGTGGACGGGGGAAGGTATAAAAGGGAGGAGAGAGAGAGAGAGAGAGAGAGAGAGAGAGAGAGAGAGAGAGAGAGACAACTGTTGGAAATCAGAATTCACGTACGTCTTCTCCTCTCCCGCGCGCTCTCCCTCTCCAAAGAAAAACAAAAAGCATACGGCGCGTTTTTCTTCTCATCAAGGCTTAATCGGATTGAACAGGGCCAAATCTCTTCCTCTTATCGGCGTCGGTGTCTTATCTGTGGCTAACAAGGTACGCTCGAATCCGTGGTGTGCTTTACGATCGGTGATACGTGTTTATCCCGGGCTTCGTCTTCCGCATTGATTTAGGGGTTCGATTTAGTATCGAATCCGGTTTTCGGGGATCCGTTATTCCCAACACCTGTGAACCTTGTCATTTCTATCCTGCAAATATTGTACTTACGTTCCGTCTACTAGGTCTCGTTTAAGCTATTCGTCATAGTGGTTGATAACTTGATTGAGCTTGTTCGACCTACTCATTTATAAATCTCCTTTAGTTAAAGCAAGCCCCTCCACTCCTGGATCCATGGGTGCATTTGGGAGAGGCTTTCCCAAAGCCCCTTGGGCGTCCAAAGCCCTTTAAGCCAAATAATGTGTGTTTGGCAATTTTTTTTTTTTAACCTCATTTACCAAATGCAAGCCTTCCAAAGGCTGAAAGCGCAAGGTAGCTTAGGGGTGCCTTGAGCTTTTGCCTTCTGAGCATGCTGAGCTACTGTTCATCTTATTCTTCTCCGTTGAACAAGACCAGCATGGCTGGGAGTGGTTGTTGGCAAAGGGCAGGTAGTCGCTGACGAAGGGCAAGGGTCAGGCAACCCTCAAGCAAAGGTCGCTGCGACCCAGATCTATTTTGCGACCTTCGTGAAGGGCCACTTGAGGTTGTGCGAGCACGCGGCCCTCGCTGAGGTCACACAACTTTCGGCAACCCACCTCCGGCAACCTAGATTTGGGTCACAGCGAGGTCACATGACCTCTGACGACCCAATGTGACCTCACCGCGTCCTAGATTTGGGTCGCTGGAGGTTGCACGACCTTGTTGGGTGTAACCCAGATCTGGGTTGCAGGAAGGTCATGGCCACTTGGTCACAACCTTGTCGGGGATCGCGCAACCCTAGGTGGCCCTCGTAGGTGGTCTTTGAGGGCCTCTTGAGGTCTTGTAACCTCATACGTTAGCCGCTGGTGACAAATTTCAATCATTAGCGGCCACGTGTCCTCATCGGCCAACTTTTTTCTTTTGACAAATTTATTTATATTTTTTTTATCACAAAAGTCTTTTATAAATATAATCTCTCCAAACACTATTTTACTTAAAGGCAATTCACAATGGACTTTCATATTATGATTAAGTTCTTTACATTTTCTCGAAGGCTTTTCCAAAAATCTAACCTAATGCACCTTATATCCCTTTCCCGCCTTCAGCATCTAGCAGTTCCAGCCCTCTTCTCTAATAGATGAGGTTTGAGTCAAGAGTTACACAAGTCCTCGTGATTGGAATAAATAGTAGATTGAAATAAGAACATTCGAGGGTCGGAATCTTCAATCCTTTTTCATAACTTTCTTGCTTTCCTATTAAAATTTAAAATATTATTCAAATGTCAAATAAATAAGTTACATATATGAATCTAGGTGTCAACATATACATTTTGCAAAAATTGTAAGTGTTTTGAAACCGCAAGATTTTGATTAGGCAAAAAATAAACAGTAAAAGTCAGTCTAGATTGATCCTGAATCTACTAGAACTGTTTCAAGATTCCTGTGAACAAATAAGTAGTTTTGTGCTTTAGTCATCAATTGGCTCATTTGATCAATCACTCAACTCATGCAGGAAGGGCCTTGTGGGGACTTTGTCACTCATTTTTTCTGCCATCTCTGTGCAATTTGTCAAGAATATAGGGAGATCCGTGACCGATCTGGTGATGCAAACCCTCGTGATCTGACATTAGCAGTGGTCACAGCTCCGCCAGTGCAGACGATGGGCTCTCCTCCAAAACAGTAAGGAGGGTTGTCTCCTAAACCAGTCCTGCAGCACAACACTTCCTCCTGAATTGACTTCACTTTTGGGGTCTCTCTTGATACATCTGTATGGCGCACTGTTGATTGAATCCTTAGGTTAGAACTAACATGAATAATTGACATTTGATGGATCCTTATTTACTCTGGAGGCTTCATTTTCTCGGGCTTTATCATTATGGAGTTGTCTTCAGTCCTTCGCCAGGAGAGAGAAACAGAAGCATCAGCACTCTTGTGTTCTATAAGTGCCCCTTAGTTCATTTGTACAATGTTTTTGCGTTTTGCTGGATTGTTGCAGGGAGGGAGGGTGTACATGATGCTTCGTTTCGACTTGTGTCATGGTGTTGTTTGGTTTCATTGGGAGCTTCTAATAAAGTATATTGGATCTTTGAAGCAAGAGTATACTATTTGTTGAGAGATTCAGCTTGCATCTCAACCTTGAAAACAATCTTGCAATTGCTTTTCGATCACAGATGCCGTTGGTCTGGCATAAAATGCAGTGAGGCATGGTTTATTGTAACTTGGAAAATTTTTGGTATGACATGTTATTTGGAAAAATTTTAGTATGACATGTTATCGTATCGTCACGACATTCAAGTGTTGTGCACATAAATACATTTGGGGTTTTTTCTTGAAATTCAGCGATGTGAGGCATAGTTTATTGTAACTTGGAAAAATTTTGGTATGACATGTTATTTGGAAAAATTTTAGTATGACATTCGTATCGTCACATGACATTCGAGTGTTGTGCACATAAATACATTTGGGATTTTCACTTGTTTTACTCCTTGACACTTGGACATGACATTCGTGTGTTGCGCACATAAATACATTTGGGATTTTCACTTGTTTTACTCCTTGAAACTTGGATAGTAAATAGGGTTAGGTAGAGCGAAAAGGATTCTCTGTCAAATGGGAAATGAATGCTAACTTCTAAT
Source organism: Eucalyptus grandis (assembly GCF_016545825.1). NCBI lineage: Eukaryota > Viridiplantae > Streptophyta > Magnoliopsida > Myrtales > Myrtaceae > Eucalyptus > Eucalyptus grandis. The sequence goes on from NC_052622.1 coordinate 20,119,174, forward strand.
AAATTCTTTTACAAGTTTATGTCTTCAACATCCTATGCTGCACGACACATCAAAAGATCAACGAGGACACATCAACAGATCAACGAGGTTGGACATTATATTCACGATGCGTTATATTCATGATGCGCGCTCTAATTGTGAAAAGTAGAAGGAATAAATAAAATTCAATCGAAAAACATAGTAGGTACATGTCGCGACCAATTTTTTGGGTGTGAACCACCTAGGATTTGGCTAATGGATTGTTAAGCCTAGACTTAACTCGGGCTCTCCTAAGCCCATATCAATTCGCGACTTAGGTTCAAATTTCTTAACATGCGAATGGATTTTATTTAGGAGTCGCCACTAATCAGTTTATGGTAGGTCAATTAGACACCTAAGTAAAATAATTGGAAAATTACTTTACTCCTACGAACCAGACTAAGGGTACGGGGACTTGGTTACATTAGATTTCTCTAATGCCCTTTTGGTACCATTCTTTTTATTTTCAATTTTTTTTTTTTTTGCAGGCAGCTGATTTATTTTAATCTAAATAATATCATGCAAAAGGTGACCACATGGATGCTCAAACATTCAATAAATAAATTGCATACACAAAGTAAACAATTTTTTTTGGGTTTTCTTAGATTTAGAATTTTTTCATAAAAACATGCATTTTAACTACATGACCTAAACTATATGACATGAAGAAATGCAATAATTAAATGCAATCTAAATGACCTAATTCTAATGACATACAAAATTATTTCAACTAAAATGACATGTAACATGCAATTTAATATGCGAGCTATATGTCACGCGACATTTATTAAATGGCCTAGTCTAATGATGAGCAATTCCTAATATAATGAACTTAACAACAATTGCTAAATGACGTGCATTTCATGAACTTAATTTTATATGACGTGCATATGATTTTTATACTAAAAATGCAATCTATTCTAAATAATGAAGTGAATTTAAAATGAAACTTGCAATTTTATCCTAAGATGCCATGACGTACAAAGAATGCCCTAATTCTACATGATATATGCATGATGATTCTTTTGTATTTTTATTTTTATAAAAATTCGAAATTAAAATTGATACATAATTAAACATGCAATCCAAGTTACAAACTAACAACCTAAATGAATGCATTTTTTGTTTTTTTTTTTTTTTTTTTTTTATATTTTTCTAAATTCGAAATAAAATCCCTATTCTAGATATGCAAGATAACAAGAAATATTCTAAAACAAATTGAATCCTAATTCAAATATTTTTTTTTTGATTTTTTTTATTTATATTTTTAGTGTTTTTCCAAGATAATCAACTATATCTAAGCAATTAAGATATCCACCAAATAAAGGATTAGAATAATCGAAAAAAAAACCTGTTGTCTCACAGGTCAAATTAACAATTACTTTAACCCTAAACACCACGACAAAAAATCAAAATAACTAAAAATCTGATCCGAATTCTTACGGATCAAATTAATAATTATATTGATTCAACACTTAAAATACTATCGACAAGCCCCAAAAATTAATATAATTAAAAAAAATGATCCGACATCTTACGGATCAAATTAGTAATTATAATAATTCTGAGGAAGACCCTGCGGATAATGCCTACAAAATTCATGAAATGAAGATCACTTCAAATTTACACAATAACAACTAAACTTAAAAGAAATAAATAAAATAAAGTTAATAGAAAAAGAAAATAAAACTACCTAATTTCCTTTTTTTTTTTTCTTTTTCTTCCCAAACACGGCTTGTGTTCGTGCGGCTGGTCATCGGCTCTAGTGAGGGACCGCGGCTGTAGTGATGGCGTCACCGTCGATCGAAGGTTGCGGAGGTGCGAAGCTTCGGCGAGGTCCGGCAATTCGGAGCTGTAGCAAAGAAATATTAGTGACTGGTTCGGGCTTGAGCAAAGGTGCAGAGCAGAGAGCCGTGCGGAGGTGGGGCTAGTAGAGGCAGCGCCGGGCTTCGGGCAAGGCTGGTGCGACGTCGGACGGAGCGAGTTGTCGGAGTGGGGCTCAGGCAGAGGCGCGGGCAATCGCAGATCGCCGGTGTGAGGCGTCAAGTCATGAGGTTGAAGTCGGGATGGGTCGTGGCTCAGAGCAACATCAAGTCGTCGGGAGTAGTAGAGGCTTCGCAGGTGTTGCAGACGGAGCCGCGGGAGCAGACGGGTCGCGGCGTCGACTGATCGGGGCGGATCAACGGTGGCTTCGCGAACAAGGACACTGCGGGGGCGTCGGCTTGACGTTCGGTGGGGCACAGACAGCAGCGGCAGAGGCACGTCGAGGCAGAAGTAGCTTCGCGAGTTGCTGGCAGATCCGCGGTGGTGGAGCTTCGGACGGTTGCGGGGCGATGCGGCGAGGACTAGCTGGATCGCGAACCGGCGGGTTGCAGATGAGGCAGAGGCGCGACAAGCAGTAAGTCGCAGGTGAGGTGTGGCGACGGTGGTGCGGGCGAGCAGTGGAGGCAGCAGGTGGAGGCTCGGGCGCTGGGCTGGCTAAGGCGGATCACCGACGGAGGCGGGGCGGCGTTGCTGCTCGGAGGCCGACGGCGCAGGAACCGACAGTGCAGGGGTCGGATGCGTAGAACTTCTGGAGAAGATGAACAGTAGGTCTTCTCTCTTGTTTTTTTTACTGATCTCATCTGTCACTCTCTCTTGTCACTTCACTCTCCCTCTATACTTTATGCATAAGACTTTTTCACTCTTCTCAACCGGAGGAGAAATTTCTTCAATTTTTGACTTCATCCTCAAGAAAAGACCCCCTTTCAATTGAACTCCGTACGCATCCTTTTATAGACGAAACAAAACGTGATCTTTTTTGTTAATATTTTCATCTCACGAATATTGCTTATAACCTCTTGATCACAAAAATCCCTATCTGATGAATATTCTCCCCCGATTTCATCATCTATTGATAAAAATAAGATTACAATGCAATTTTCTTAATTTCCAAAAATCATCATAATATCGCATCAAATCTTAATTTTTCACAAGATAATTAATTAAACATAACAACGGGCTTGGGTTAATTTTCTCCTTTTGTGGGCCTAGCACGGCCTGCCGAACTAGAGCTCAGAAATATTAATTCGAATCCATCCACCACCAGTCCTAAAAATAAAAAAAATAAAAAAAATGCAAAACATGTAAATTAAAAATAAATGCACTTAAAAAATTATATGCTATGCAATTGACTTATAATATTTTTTCTTAGGGGTTAAAAATTAATCCCTAATATTATGCAATAAATGACTAAATGGGTTGCCCAAAATTTAGGTGTCAACAGCTGCCCCTCTTTGAAGTTGAGCTCGTAGATGTTGCATTCAAAGATAAATTGAGACCTAAAACTTATATGATGCATGGATATGCTAATGCATATGATAAAAGACTTACCTGGAATGACTTACCTTCAAGGAGGGTAGAGTAATTCAAGATAGTTGGTGTTACATGTTCAGGACCCATACCTTTCTACGGTCGCTTGAATGGGGAAATTGCTTTTCCAGGACCCGTATCTTTCTACGGTCGCCTGTTAGAGCAATAAATGTTGTCTAGGACCCGTACCTTTCTACGGTCGCCTGAATTGAGGTAATTGCTTTCCAGGACCTGTACCTTTCTACGGTCGCCTGTTAGAGCAATAAGGTTGTCTAGGACCCGTACCATTCTACGGTCGCCTAAACGGGGTTTTACTTGGCTAGGACCCAAACCTTTCTTCGGTCACCTTAATCAGACTGAATCTAGAGAAAAATCTTTGGGAGACAGCTCGATCGAGTGTCGGTGTTTTAAAAAGGGAATACCTGCACAATGACAAGTATTTAAGGTATGGATAGAGATATACTTACATGGTATCATCTCTGTTCCTGAGGGAGATGTCTTTTGCAAAACATGGTCATAGGAGAAATAATATGCATTTGTGATCACAAACATGCATTAATTTAAGGGAGGTTCATGCGCTATGATTTATATCAAGCCTGCATCACCTAATTTCTATTGGGAAGGATTTCACAAAGAATGTTCTAATTTGAACACATGAGTGTCATGGATGTGCCAAATGGGGGACCTCTTGGTCTGAAAGGACTTTTCACTCATCCTCATTATAATGGGTTGTTTTATCCTGACCTTTAATGCATGATTTTGACAATCACTCTATCTCACCATCGTCATGCCAAACAAGGGTTTGAGCAATCTCGCAAGTGGTACGACCTTACCAATCTGAGGGGTCTTTAACAGGGATCGTTCTGTCGGCTTGGTCAATGGCTTAACAAATGGGGCTATTTGAGTTGAAGCTATTGAAAAAATGACATTTCACAATTGTCTTGGGGTTTACCGGTCAAGAAACATGAGGAATGAAGCAAGAATTATCTTACTTGCACTTCTTCAAGCGATGCTTTCAAACATATGAACTTTTACATTAATTCAAGTGCCATAATCTGAAGAGACTTTGTAAGGGACGTAACGTAGGTTGAGTTCATGGGTTGAGAAACGAAAGGATCATTTGGCTCAAAAAGTGTTTAGGGGGTCAAAGTCGGTGATCATCTTGACATTTCCAACAATTTTCCTCCCCATCGTCGAAGATTTTCTTCACATCACAACTCCACTGATTGCAACATCTCAATATTTGAGTTTTTTTCTTCTTTTTTTTGGGTACCACATTGTTTGGGATACGACTCACTTCATCAAGTGTTTGATTTTTTTCTTTGGCCATTGGCCTTGCTTTTACCATGCACACTGCTTTTTCATGCCCCATTTTTTTGTACTCTTTTTTTTTGGACAAAGTCTCCATTTTTATTAGCATTGTAAATCATGCTACTTGAGTGGTTTGATTTTTCTTTCATTGCCCCAGTGTGGGGGATGATCACCAACTGCGTTTAATGTGAAATGAATTCATAGGCTCAAGGAGGCTATGCAATGGATAAAGTGTATAGGATAGAGAAAGAACTGCTCTTTGTCGTCCTAAGACACTTTAAATTATCGTACAAGTCACACTTGTAAAAGCAATACTCGAAGATCGATGCAAGTGCGAGTAAGAAAATACTCATCATTCATTTCAAATCTTGTCCCAGTATGGGACAATTCTTGACAGGGATAATTTAAAAAGGTCTTTATGTGTGTGGGCTCAAAGGGCTGAACAATGGATATACTTGTAATGCTTTGGGTAGCAGAAGAAACTGCCTTTCATCACCTTGGTCGACGTACCCTTTGCGATATCACCCTCTTCCTCGTAGGCATGGAATTTTTCCACACAACTCACTGGGAGTTAGTGTATGAAATAGTGTATGGAACAGGGTTTGCCTTTCATCATTCCAAAGTATCCCATTTGATACATTCAATTTATCTCACACAATTCAATCAAGGAAAACATGCAAGATTTGCAACAAGTTTGGACAATTGAATTTGCAACTCAATGAGACAATTTATTCATCATAAAATGTTTGCAATTCAAAACATGACATGGCAAATTCTATCATGGGTAATACTTTTTGACAACATCTGAATTAACTGGAGTGGAAAACTCACGACCGTCCATTTCTGCCAAGATCAAAGCATCGCCATGAAGTACCTTCTTTACCACATATGGGCCACTGTAGTTTAGAGCAAACTTTCCCCTAGTATTTGGAAAAATTGGCAACAGCTTTCTTAGAACAAGATCATTTACCTCGAAATGTCTTGGTCGTACCTTCCGATTGAATGATCTGGCCACTCTCTACTGATAAGTTTGGCCATGACAAAGAGCCTTCAGTCTTTTCTTATCGATCAAGTTTAACTGTTCAAGTCTTTGTTGCGACCATTCTGCCTCAAATAATTCCACTTGGGATAATACTCTCAGGGAAGGAATCTCCACTTCCACAGGCAAAACTGCCTCCATGCCATATACCAACGCAAAAGGAGTTGCCCTGGTAGAAGTACGAATCGATGTCCGATATGCCATCAGTGCGAAGGGTAATCAGTCATGCTAATCTCGATAATTCTCGGTTGTCTTAGCCAAGATCTTCTTAATATTCTTATTGGCCATTTCAACAGCCCCATTCATTTAAGGGCGATAAGGGGACGAATTCAAATGCTTGATCTTGAACTCGCTGAACAACTCATCAACAAGCTTGTTGCTCAAATTTGTCCCATTGTCAGTGATAATCATTTTAGTGACACCATAGCGAGCAATTATGTCACATTTGATGAACTTCGCAACATTGCGAGCAGTGACACTTGCCAATGACATAGCTTCAATCCATTTTGAAAAATAGTCTATGGCCACTAAAATGAATCTATGCCCATTGGAAGCCTTTGGGTTTATTGGGCCGATCACATCAATGCCCCACATTGAGAAGGGCCATGGCTCAGAAAACTGGTGCAGCACAGTTGGAGGAACATTTATCTTATCACAATGGACCTGGCAACGATGACAACTTCGAACATGCTGAATACAGTCACCCTCTAGCGTGAGCCAATAATAGCCTAATCTCATGATCTTCTTAGCCAACATGTGCCCATTCATATGAAGGCCACACACTCCTTCGTGAACTTCTTGCATGATTTGAGTGGCTTCAGTTGCACCCACACACCGCAACAAGATTGAATAATAAGATCTCTTGTACAAATTCTCACCACTGATGAAGAACTTTGAGGCCATCTTCATGATGTACTTCCTATCAGCTGGAGTACTTCCCTCGGGGAATCCTTGTTTTTGGATGTAGTTCATGATATTGTAATACCATGGTTTTTCGTCAGACTCTTTAGTCACTATCATACAATAAGCCGACCTTGGCAGAACCTCTATCTTCAATGGCTCGACTTCTAATCCGTCAGTGACTTGCAACATAGATGATAAAGTTGCGAGTGCATCTGCAAATTGATTGTGAGACCTCGATAAGTATTCGAATGAAACTTCATCGAACTGCTTGACCAAATCTTCTAAGTACTCATGATACGTGAGCAATTTAGCATCCTTAGTCTTCCATTCACCTATGGTCTGTAGTATGATCAACGCGGAATCCCCAAACACTTTTAATTTGGCTACACCTATCTCGATTGCAGCTTGAAGCCCGAGGATGCAAGCTTCATACTCGGCTGTATTGTTAGTGCATGGGAATATCAATTTCGCAGCTACTGGGTGATGTTGTCCGTCTAGGGATATCAAAATTGCCCCAATGCCAGAACCAGACAAGTTCACAGCTCCATCAAAGAACATTGTCCATGAGTCTTCATTTACAGTCAAGATACGGTCATCTAGGGAACGATCATCATTATTTAAGACTTCCGGATTCTCAGCCAATAAATCGACGATCACTCGACCCTTAACCGACTTCTGTGGCATATATTGCACATCAAATTCTAATATCAAAATTTGCTACTTAGCCAACTTACCCATCAAAGCTGGCCGATCAAGTAGGTACTTGATAGGATTGTTCTCGCCACAAGGAATGTCCGGTAATGCAAAGTGTGCACTTTGTCTCAATCTATGCAACACCCACACTAGTGCAGCACAAGTCTTTTCCACATCAGAATATTTCAGCTTTGACATGGTGAATTTTTTACTCAGGTAATAAATGGCTCGTTCTTTTTTGTCGACGGGACTTTCCTATGCCAACATTGCACCCAATGACTCACTATGAATGGTGAGGTAGAGAATCAAATGATGCCTTGGCGATGGCGGGACAAGAACTGGTGGATTCATCAAGTATTGTTTCAACTTGTCGAATGCTTTTCGACACTCATCATCCCAGTTGACTCGTGCATTCTTTTTCAAGAGCTTGAAGAATGGCTTGGTAGTTTCGGAAAGTTGGGAAATGAATCGAGCAATGTAATTCAATCTACCCAAAAGACTTCGGACTTCTTTCATCGTTGATGGAAGTTGTAGCTCACATATGGCTTTAGCTTAGCCGGGTCGATCTCAATCCCTTTACTGTTCACAATGAATCCAAGTAATTTACCAGATGTTGCTCCAAACATGCATTTAGTGGGGTTTAGACGAAGCATGAACTCACGGAGTCGATCGAACAACTTCTTCAAGGTTTCGACGTGGCTTTTCCCAGGTCGAGTCTTTGCGATCATATTATCAACATAGACCTCGATCTCTTAATGCATCATATCGTGGAATAATGCTACCATGGCTCGCTGGTAAGTTGCCCCTGCGTTCTTGAGCCCGAAGGGCATAACCTTGTAATGAAAGGTCCCCCACGGGGTGATAAATGCAGTTTTCTCCTTGTCTTCCTCCTTCATCCTTATCTGATTGTATCCAGAAAAACCATCCATAAATGAGAATAGTTCAAATCGGCGGTACTATCAACAAGGACATCTATGTGAGGTAGCGGGAAGTCATCTTTTGGGCTAGCCTTGTTCAAATCCCGATAATCGACACAAACTCGAACCCGACCATCCTTCTTCATCACCGGCACGATGTTTGCTACCCATTCAAGGTATTGCGAGACTTCAATGAATCCGACTTTTAGAAGCTTCATCACCTCTTCCTCTATCTTCTTCGAGAGCTCAGGCTTAGTTCTCCGCAGCCTTTGCTTCTTAGGAGGCACGTCCGGGTTAGTAGGCAAAGAATGCTCCACGATTGACGGGTCTAACCCAAGCATGTCGGCGTAGGTCCATGCGAAGATGTCCTGATATTCCTTTAGTAACTGAATTAGGCGCTCAGCCTCGTCTTTGGGGAGATTCGCCCCTATTTTCACCTCATTGGCTTCTTCAGTGTCACTTAAATTAATAGTGACGGTCTACTCGGATGTGAGAGCCTTGGTTTTTTCATGTTGTTCCCAACTTTGCTGCACCTCAATGGAATCTTCGATCGAATCTTCAGGATCATCATTATCAGCACTTGTTGCATTGGATTGGACCATTTCCACACCTTTGCATGCTATATGATTGTCAAACAAGAAATAGAAGGATCAAAAAGACAAATAGGGTAAATCATATTTTTTGTGAATTTTTTTGATTTTTTTTTTGCAAAAGCATTTTTTAAAGCATTTTTTGAAACATTTTGACATGAGAAAGCATGATGAAGCCCAGGCCTCAGAGTTCTCCTTGGATTTTTCTTTTGTTTTATCGGCTGTATATCATCACCGGGCTAGTTTGGTGTACCTCATCATGCCCTCAAAATAAAACTTGTAATTTCATTGAAATTCATCAATCAATTACAATTTATTGAATGGAAAATGCAATTCAAGTCCTAAGAAGAAAGTGAAAAAGAAGAAATCGAAAACAATTCCTAGAAAGCAATAAAAATTCCCAGCGCGGAATGTGCAAAAGTGATAAATGGGTTACTCTTGTGGGCGAGGGCCCGTTTCTTCCAGAGGTTCTCCATCAATGGCTCTAATGAAGAGGTCATCGAACAAACTTGAAATTCCTTCCAAGGTGTCGTCAGAGTTTTTCGTCTTTGAAGGCGTCGGATCATCCATGCCATCCCATCCACTTGGAACTATATTGCGGGCATCAAAGTAAAAGTTGGGAGGAGCCGAATGCTTCACCATATAGTTGAACTTCCCACTTGGCTGTTCGAGATTATCCATCACTTCAGCTTCATCTTGCATCATAATTGGAGGACCAGGGAACGTCTCATGAATGTTTGGAGGTGGTAGGTTTTGCCTCCCTTGCTCAGGTGGCGAGTTATGCCTTTCCTGTCTCTGCCTTCCAGAACTTCCTCCATCTCTTCCATGGTACCCTAACCGAACAGATCGGGACCTCTAAGGGGCTTCAATGGGGCTTTGAATGCCCTGACCATTTCTTCCAAGACCATTGCCAGAGACAAAACCATTCCTAACCATTACTCTTCCCACCATGAGGGAGGCATCTGAAACTTCAGGGGTGGGCGACGATGAACCTCGAGAAGCATGTATGGTAGATACTAACTTAAATGAGTGGTAACTTGATTCAATCTCAGAATCCGGCTCTATATAGGGGATAGCCATCTCGTGATAAATCCAATGGTCTTGCTCACCATACATAGTGACCAACTTCCTTTCGATCACAAATTTCATAGCTTGATGTAGACTTGAAGGGATTGCTCCAGCAGTGTGTATCTAGAGACAACCTAGCAGAAAATTGAATGCGGTAGGGATATCCAGCACTTGGAAGGGAATGTTGAAGACGACTGGCCCTATTTGCACGTCAAGATGGATTTCCTCGATCACCTCCTTTTCCGTTCCATCAAAAGCTCTCACCGAAGTCTTCGTAACATGCATCCTTGACGGGTCTACTTTGAGGCGGTGAAGAGTGGCCAATGGACATATGTTTAGGGCGGACCCATTATCAATGAGCACTCGGCACACATGAGAAGTCTTGTGTTTGACTGATATGTAGAGTGCTTTGTTATGCCCCCTACCCTTAAGAGGAAATTCCTCATTAGAAAAAACAATCATGTCCTTGAGAAGGACTGATCCCACCAAATTCTCCAGCTTATCTGCATCGATCGTTTCGGGTACATGAATTTCACTTAGCACCTTCATCAGTGACTTTTGATGCACAGAGGAGGTTTGGAGGAGCTCAAGCAAAGAGATCTGAGCAGGCATCTTTCGCAACTGATCGACGATATTATACTCACTTGCTTTAATCACAGCTAGAAATTCCTTAGCCTTTTCGTTAGTGACGGGCTTTGCAGGTTGAGCATTATTTTGAGCATAAGTTCGACCAGTCCTTGTAACGAAGTCAACATCTAGGTCATAAGACTAAGGCACCGCTTTATTATTGACATACTCATACGGCTGAGGCATCTCAATCACAATCTCCTCATCTGATGCATCTTCAAGTGGGGGCATATCCGCGAGCGACGGATTTTCTTCTCTTTTACCACCATCGAGAGCAGCCTGCTCTTCCTCCCAATCGATAATGACATGAGAAATAGTGGAAACTATGCAGTTATGGTCAGCATACACAATGATGCCATCATCCACCATTCTGACAACTCTTTCTTTCATCAATGATGGGGGAATATTCTCATGATCTGGATAATATCCAGCTCTCACTAGTCCATTGTAGGCATCCTTCACATGCACCCTCGAGTTTCTAATTTGACTGGCCTCAGATTCCAAGATAACATTCACCCTACCCTCATGCTCCGGTAGCGGATTTTTCTGGACATTTGGCTGAGCAGTTTGAAATGAAAAAACCTTTATGTCCAAGAGGCTCTGAATCCGGTGCTTGAGGGTGAAACATTCATCAGTCGAATGTCCCAGTTCACCGTTATGATAGTCACACTTCTTTGTCGGGTTGTAACTACGAAAGTTTTCGCTGTTGGGACGTTTTGGTTCACTAGTAAGCAAACGTTTCTTTTGGAGGATTGTTAGCACTTGGGATGGAGACCCAAGGAGAGGAGTGAATTGCCTTCTATTATTCGCTTGGGCAAATGATTGACGGCCAGCGGTTTGTGGTTGTCTTGGGTTCATTTGGATGGCCGGGGCACGTTTGACATTTTCTTGGCCATAAGCCACATTCACATCCACAACCATTTCCTTCTCCTTTTTGGTAGTAAATCTTTTACTAGATGGCTCAGTAAACCATCCTTCCCTTATCCCCATCTCGATTTGTTCTCCTACAAGAATAGGCTAATTGAAACTTTCGACGAGAGGGTTTTCACGAACAACTTCATCAGCTCCTTGTTGGTAGGCTCAGGAGTAATTTGAGCCGCCAGATTTCTCCATCTCATAGCATATTCTTTAAATGACTCGTTCCTTTTCTTTTCCATCCGCTCCAGGTCTTCTCGAGAAGGCGCGATGTCCATGTTGAACTTGTACCGTTTGAGGAACGCGTCAGCCACTTCGTTCCAGGTGTCGAGGAGGTTCACATTCTTCATCACGTACCAGTTTAGTGCGGGTCCAGTCAAACTCGCATGGAACGATTGGATCATGAAGGGCTCATTTTTTACGTGCTGGGCCATGCGCACATGGTACATCTGCAGATGAGATTTTGGGCAAGACATACCGTCATATTTATCAAATTCCGGCATTTTGAACTTGCTCGGCATTTTGACCTTCTCATAGACCGAGAGGTCGAACGGGAGGGAGCTTTGTGACTCCTGCAACTGTCTCACTTTCTCTTCCAGCTTCGCAACACGCTCATCTTGATCTATCTTGGGAACGCCATCAAGCTTGGCCTTTCCAAAAATGACCGAGTCATCTTCCAGCTCAGGCATGTCGTTGTCAATCGTTTGAACCTTGTTTGCTTGCTTCGGGATAACTATTTTAGGAAGAGCGGATGCAACTGTTGGATTCGCTTGGAGGAATTGGAGTTGATTCGTTACAAGCTGTATAGAGGCGAGTACTTGTTGGAGTTGAGTCTCCACAGTAGACATACGATCACGCATTTCATTTTGGTCAACCATTTTAGCCCTTGATCATGTAATAATAGGCGATTGCGGTGGATCCATTATGACCTAATGAAAAAAATAATGTAAGAACTAATGACAAGATAGGAAAAATGGCCCATGACAATGGTCTAATCGCCTGATTTTATTTGAAATTTGAACCAAGTTTCCTAACAATGAACTAAGAATTGAAATCCAAAGTCCCTAAACATTGAATCTAAAAATTGAAAACATTGAGCTAGAAATCAAAGTCCCTATACATTGAACTAAGAATCAAAATTCAAGACGTCTCATTTTATATGCTTTTGGGATTTCAACGCATTGCGAAGCTTCTTATTTTCCGCTTCAATCATTTCCACTTTCCGCTTAAGATGCTCAATTTGTGCTCATTAGGTTGGCTTCTCAGTCACATCAGGGACCACTGGACGCAGGGTGGCAGAAATCCGGTGTTGTTGGATGTAGAATGTCCACGCATGATGAATCTCCTCTTCACCTTTTAGTCTCTTGGACACCAAAATCTTCTCTGGGTGGCATTCATTCCATGCAACAATGATCATATGGATCTCCTTGAAGTAATCATAGTTTGCTTCAATAAAACGAACTTGGAACAACTCTGCCTTGAGTGGTGGAGGAATTTCTTGAAGAGTTTTGTACTGACGGGCCACCCTATACGGATAGTAAGAAGTCGCACCAGAAAGGCCCAACAACGGAATTGGCTCATCATGCTTGTGTGAGAAACAAGCCTCCTCAACTCGGAACCATTTAGTATGCCATAGGAATGCCTTAGGATCAGGATTTTTCAAAAATTAATCCAGCGGGCATACTGTTTATTTGGGGAAAAACGTTCTAAGACTGCAAACTTTTGTATGGGGTGCCTAAAATCATCAATCTTAAATTGTTTCATAAGGTGCCCCAACCCTCTTATGTGGGAGAAAAATCATATTTGCAAAAGTTCAGGGAGGGCACGCATGGTCTTTTCCTCATTTTGTTTGAAACGGGTTAATGACAAAAATGTTTCGGTTAAAACCATATTGACATAATTTAACCCATCGCAAACACGATTAACCACCTATGAAATTGAAGGATTAATGGCATTTTTTCGATAAGGAAAAACGATTAATCCAAAAAATGCTAAGATGAAATCCTAGCTTTTGAAGTCATCGGCTGGTTTGAAAAACAACCTGTAAAAAATGAAAATGGGCATTCATAGCAATTGGCTTTAACAACCTTCCTCACTCTTTCGGCTTCGATTTCTAAAAACTGTGATAATTCAGAAATAGAATCTATATCGATAGGCGGTCTAACAAGTTCCTTTTCCAGGGGCATTCCAATGGCGACACTATATTCTTCAAGTGTTGGAGTCAATTCAAACTTACCAAATATGAAGGTGGAAGTTTGTGGACACCAGAAGTGAGGGAGTGCCTGAATCACACCAGAGTGGACATTGATCTTTAACAGTGGGAGAAGTCGGGCGATCCTGGCTTTCACATATCTCTGACCATCTTGATCCAACTGATCCAACCACCTCTTGAACTCTTTTTTTGGAGTGGAAATGAATTGTACATCAGTTTTCCCCATCGCATATAAAACAAGATCGACAACGAAACCTAATTGTCATGGACCAACAAAATTACAATAAAGTAAATAAATTGTGAAGAATTTAAACAACTTACTTTCACTAGAAATGGATGACAATCACATAGACACACGCATGAAAAGTGAGGCTCGATTTCTGTCTAGACGGCTTAACAAAGTGAGCTAAGAGGATTATTTGACTGTTGCAGTCTTGCATTAACGTGTTAGGTCCCCCTAACTCCAGTTCAGTCGAATGGAATACCCAATAATCACGCATTCTCGCGGATATGGACAAACACATTCGATACCATAAAAGAAATTTCGAGGAAGAGAAGGTCAACCTCTACATAGCAGTCTCGCTTTGGAGGAAGTATCATTCTCAACACCATCCTAGAAATCCTATCGCAGCCTAGGTCTGACCGCAGGTTGTGTGTGCAATAGTGTAGTGCTAAAAGTAATAAAACATGCATAACGGTTTAAATACAAACAACACTTCTATAGTTTTAATTCAAACATTCATCCCTAACTCCAACTAGCAAGACATGGGTTAGCAGAGACTACTCCCTTTATACCTCCCATCTGCAAGAACATTTAACACCTTATGAATGTTAGGGACGTACCTAAGATCCTCGTTGCTACAAGAAAAATTAACCTAAGTCCATTAAGTGTTTCAACACAAGTACCCAGCGGAGTCGCCAAGCTGTCGCGGCCAATTTTTCAGGTGTGAACCACCTAGGATTTGGCTAATGGATTGTTAAGCCTAGACTTAACTCGGGCTCTCCTAAGCCCATACCAATTCACGACTTAGGTTCAAATTTCTTAACATGCGAATGGATTTTATTTAGGAGTCGCCACTAATTAGTTTATGGTAGGTCAATTAGACACCTAAGTAAAATAATTGGAAAATTACTTTACTCCTACGAACCAGAGACTAAGGGTACGGGGACTTGGTTACATTAGATTTCTCTAATGCCCTTTTGATACCATTCTTTTTATTTTCAAAAATGTTTTTTTTTTTTTTTTGCAGGCAGCTGATTTATTTTAATCTAAATAATATCATGCAAAAGGTGACCACATGGATGCTCAAACATTCAATAAATAAATTGCATACACAAAGTAAACAATTTTTTTGGGTTTTCTTAGATTTAGAATTTTTTCATAAAAACATGCATTTTAACTACATGACCTAAACTATATGACATGAAGAAATGCAATAATTAAATGCAATCTAAATGACCTAATTCTAATGACATACAAAATTATTTCAACTAAAATGACATGTAACATGCAATTTAATATGCGAGCTATATGTCACGCGACATTTATTAAATGACCTAGTCTAATGATGAGCAATTCCTAATATAATGAACTTAACAACAATTGCTAAATGACGTGCATTTCATGAACTTAATTTTATATGACGTGCATATGATTTTTTATACTAAAAATGCAATCTATTCTAAATAATGAAGTGAATTTAAAATGAAACTTGCAATTTTATCCTAAGATGCCATGACGTACGAAGAATGCCCTAATTCTACATGATATATGCATGATGATTCTTTTGTATTTTTATTTTTATAAAAATTCGAAATTAAAATTGATACATAATTAAACATGCAATCCAAGTTACAAGCTAACAACCTAAATGAATGCATTTTTTGTTTTTTGTTTTTTTTTTTTTTATATTTTTCTAAATCCGAAATAAAATCCCTATTCTAGATATGCAAGATAACAAGAAATATTCCAAAGCAAACTGAATCCTAATTCATTTTTTTTTTGGATTTTTTTTTTATATTTTTAGTGTTTTTCCAAGATAATCAACTATATCTAAGCAATTAAGACATCCACCAAATAAAGGATTAGAATAATCGAAAAAAATAACCTGTTGTCTCACAGGTCAAATTAACAATTACTTTAACCCTAAACACCACGACAAAAAATCAAAATAACTAAAAATCTTATTCGAATTCTTACAGATCAAATTAATAATTATATTGATTCAATACTTAAAATACTATCGAAAAACCCCCAAAATTAATATAATTAAAAAAAATGATCCGACATCTTACGGATCAAATTAGTAATTACAATAATTCTAGGGAAGACCCTGCGGATAATGCCTACAAAATTCATGAAATGAAGATCACTTCAAATTTACACAATAACAACTAAACTTAAAAGAAATAAATAAAATAAAGTTAATAGAAAAAGAAAATAAAACTACCTAATTTCCTTTTCTTTTCTTTTTTCTCTTTTCTTCCCAAACACGGCTTGTGTTCGTGCGGCTAGTCACCGACTCCAGTGAGAGACGGCGGCTGTAGCGGTGGCGTCACCGTCGATCGGAGGTTGCGGAGGTGCGGAGCTCCGGTGAGGTCCGGCAATTCGGAGCTGCAGCAAAGAAAAATCAGTGACTGGTTCGGGCTTGAGCAAAGGTGCGGGGGAGAGAGCTGTGCGGAGGTGGGGCCAGCAGAGGCGGCGCTAGGCTTCAGGCGAGGTTGGTGCAACGTCGGACGGAGCAAGTTGTCGGAGTGGGGCTCAGGCGGAGGCGCGGGCAATCGCAGATCGCCGGTGTGAGGCGTCAAGTCGTGAGGTTGAAGCCGGGATGGGTCGTGGCTCAAAGCAACATCAAGTCGTCGGGAGTAGCAGATGCTTTGCAGGTGTTGTAGACGGAGCCGTGGGAGCAGACGGGTCGCGGCGTCGACTGATCGGGGTGGATCAACGGTGGCTTCGCGATAGGGACACTGTGGGGGCGTCGGCTCAACGTTCGGTGGGGGCGCAGACAGCAGCGGCAGAGGCATGTCAAGGCAGGAGCAGCTTTGCGAGTTGCTGGCAGATCGGCGGTGGTGGAGCTTCGGACGGTTGCGGGGTGGTGTGGCAAGGACCGGCTGGATCGCGAACCGGCGGGTTGTAGACGAGGCAGAGGTGCGACAAGCAGTAAGTCGCAGGTGAGGTGTGCCGACGGTGGTGGGGGCGAGTAGTGGAGGCAGCAGGTGGAGGCTCGGGCGCTGGGCTGGCTAAGGCGGATCACTGACGGAGGCGGGGCGCGTTGCTACTCGGAGGCCGATGGCGCAGGAACCGACGGTGCAGGGGTCGGATGCACAGAACTTCTGGAGAAGATGAACAGTAGGTCTTCTCTCTTGTTTTTTTTACTGATCTCACCTGTCACTCTCTCTCTCACGTCACTCTCTCTCTGTACTTTCTGCATAAGACTTTTTCACTCTTCTCAACCGGAGGAGAAATTTCTTCAATTTTTGACTTCACCCTCGAGAAAAGACCCCCTTTCGATTGAACTCCGTACGCATCCTTTTATAGACGAAACAAAAAACGTGATCTTTTTTGTTAATATTTTCATCCCACGAATATTGCTTATAACCTCTTGATAAAAAAAAAAAAAAAAAATCCCTATCTCATGAATATTCTCCCACAATTTCATCATCTATTGATAAAAATAAGATTACAATGCGATTTTCTTAATTTCCAAAAATCATCATAATATCGCATCAAATCTTAATTTTTCACAAGATAATTAATTAAACATAACAACGGGCTTGGGTTAATTTTCTCCTTTCGTGGGCCTAGCCTAGCCTGCCGAACTAGAGCTCAGAAATATTAATTCGAACCCATCCACCACCAATCCTAAAAATAAAAAAATAAAAAAATGCAAAACATGTAAATTAAAAATAAATGCACTTAAAAATTTATATGCTATGCAATTGACTTATAATATTTTTTCTTAGGGGTTAAAAATTAATCCCTAATTTTTATGCAATAAATGACTAAATGGGTTGCCCAAAATTTAGGTGTCAACGGTATAAATTGGGGAGAATTACCAAAAAAATCCTAAATTTATTGTAATTGTGGCAATGTAGTCCTAAATATTTTTTAGCTAATTTGGTCATAAACCTTTTACAATTGTGCCAATTTAGTCCATCGGCCAAAATTAACTGGCCGGCGAACGCTAATGTGGTAATTTTTTAATATTTGTTTTTTTTTGAATTTTTTTATTTTTTCAAATTTTTTATGTTTTTTTCCCCAACTTTCTCTTTGCTCGCCAGCCCCGGCGAGGTCAGCCTCGCTAGCCACTAGCAAGGCTCGCCCCCGCCGGCCACCGGGGAAGGCAAGCCTTGCCTAGTGACGGCGAGGCCACCATCGCCAAATGCGGCGAGGCTCGACCTCTCCATGGATGGGTGAGGCCGAGCCTCACCCGGTCATCGGCGAGGTTGACCCTTGCCTTGGCCGCGGGGAGGCGGGTTGAGCCTCGCCTTCACTAGTGGTCGACGGGGGCAAGCCTCGCCAATGGCCGGCAAGGCTAATCTTGCTGGCCCTCACCTCGGCTAGCGTCGGTCGGCCGGAGGAAAGAGAAGGTCGGGGAAAAAATAAATAAAATAAAAAATTCGAAAAAAATTCGAAAAAATTAAAAATTAAAAATTAAAAATTGCCACATCGGCGTTTGCCGGCGAGCTGTCCTCGACCGGCATCCACGTCGTGCCGATTGGCCAATTTTGGCTAGATAGACTGAATTGACACAATTGTAAAATGTTTAAGATTAAATTGATAAAAAAAAATTAAGACTGAATTGACATAATTACAATAGATTTAGAACTTTTTTGGTAATTCTTCCATATAAATTGTGGTTGCATAATAACAAAAACACATGTCACATGTACATTCTCAAATCCTCTTAAATTCACACCAAAAATTGAAATTCCCCACTTTGCTATCCTCTTACATGGTGGACAAATTTTCCGGAAGATATATATCACTCATTTGAATAATATCGACATGAGAATTGTGAATAGAACCCATATTATATATTACACGCAGAACAAAGGTTTTTCCAATTGTACTTCTCTCCCAATGAAATTGATCTCATGGGGAATATTTTTTTCTCACGGGTCTAAAGAGGCAATAAAATGTCGGGATTTGTGCCAAGAGTCAATGATGTTGATATGGATCACTGACAGATACCAAACTAAATACTAAGCCAGATATCAAATCTTCAAAGAGATGTCATGAGATGCTTCCCCACGCTTCTTATTCGACATAACACCACATGCTTCCAAACGTGCCGACCTTAACTGATGGAATACAATCTCTCTTGGAAATAAAGTTCCATATGCGCGCACATGACCATCAGGCCAAGCTACATACATCGCTGCACAACTGCCACTTCCACACGTTGCCCGCGTGTCTTAGAACGTAAGCAACGATTATTTCGATGTAAACGACCCTAATCTCGTGATGATGCACGGACAGAAAGTCGTCTTGAAGAGCAGTAATTAAGGACTACAGTTGCACACGTGTAGGGAAGAGGCGCCATTTTACGTCTACTTCGCAAATGCAGCCATTTTTTTTCCCTTCAGAGCACGATTTCCTTGATTCCTTTTTTTCTTTTTTGTTCAGCGGGACTTCTTGCTGACAAATATCCCCTCTGTCAAACTATTGCAAATGAAATTTAGCAATTCGTAAGAGATTAAGCTAAATCACCTTCATCTTCTATATAAAAAGAGGCCTCGAGGAGCACCAAAAACCATCCCTCATATTTATATTCACTCTCTCTCTCTCGATCGAGACATGGCTCCGGTGGAAACTCCATTTAAAAGGTATCGAATACTGATGCTTTTTAATGTGTGTTTGTGGACATGTATATTTATGTGATCGTGCATAGTTATATCTTGACATTCATCCATGGACATGTACAAATTGTATGTTTTGCTCGTCTCCTTTGCAAAATTTTGATCGTAGTCCAGATCTTCCTATAAGCATATGTAGCTAGTAAAAGAGAAATCACATCTTCTACCTGTGTAATTGATATTATCCAATGTATATATGTTTCCTTGATCACTTAATAATGTAAAACCTTCGAATCACGAGATTACTCGATAATATATAAAGGGAGATCGATTTTCCTTTGCATGGTTGGCATACCAAAAATAGAAGAGCTAATTAAGATTACTAAACCAGCTTAAGATCAGTGTACTAAAGTGATGTGGCAGATCATCACGCTAAAAATGGCCCACTTTTTAAAATACTTTTTTGCAGTCTGTCATGTCACTTAGTTAACCAATTTTGCAAATTAATCATAATAAGTGTGTTGCTCTACTAAGAATGTACTAACCTCCCAAAATGAATGATGTAAAACTCTAAATGACGGTATTTATTGGCCCCTTAAAATTTGCTCTCTAAACCATCGTCACTTCGACCTATCACGGTGTTCAATTTATCCCAATTACACTTACCGTGTAGCGAGCTCATCGTAATATTGGATATATGATGATACCCTCTTTCCTATGACAGCTTAAACTTTAAAATCGATAACCATTAATATGGTGGTGGAGTTGGATTCTTCTTTATCTTTGCTATACTATTTCATGATTGCGTGCCAATCGTTTGTTTGTCTTATTCTAAACTTCTCATAAGGCCATGGTAAAGCTTAAATTTTCATTTTTATGTGAGATCTTAACTGTATTTTCTTTTAACTCCGTGCAATTGCTCATCCACATTTCATGGAGAAGAGGGGTAGTTGTCTCGTATTACTTGTTAACAGGATTTATCCTATTCACTCTTCTCCTCTAAACACCAAACTTATGAAATTAGTGGTTTGTGACCTATTGAAAAGAGCAACCTTAGATGTAGCAAAAGTAAAGTTGGGCATCGGGGGATTCCCACTATAGAAACTGGAGACATTTGCTCAAATCTCGCCAACTACATTGGAATTACTTCAGCCATGGCCATCTACATAAGTCAAAGGTTTATATACTTAACCAGTTTTTGAGACTTACAAAATGTTCCATAGCCCTCTAGATAATTGGATCTTTGCGCTCGTATATCTGGATTATAAAAAAATATTACATATTCAAGTATTTCTTAAACAAGTTGAATGGGCTAAATCTGAAGGTGGAGTGGTTGGTGGCTTCAGATCGATCAAAGGGAATTTTTAAGTCAATCCAACCTTGATGAATGACTTTCGAGTGTGTAAGGTGAAAGTCCACAATCGATTCATTTTGACTTTCAGCCCACTCGCCGTTAACCCTCTTATGATTGCGCTTCTTCTATTACTTTTTCATTCTCTCTCTCTACATCTTTCCCCTTTTACCCAGAAGAAAAAACTTAAACAAAGAAGAACTCTCTTTCTCTTCAACTTTCCCCTTTCACCCAAAAGCAAAACTTAAACAAAGAAAAACAATCCTATTTCTATCATCTTTCTATTATGTATGCATTCTTGAAACCCTAGCTACTATTAGCTTCTCTTCCTCAAATTGCACCACATATGTTTTCAACCAATTTTTTTTGGAATATTTATATATTTAGATATAATAAGGCTACTATTAAGCTCTAGGACATACTTTTGTAGAAATATACCATGAATATGCTTGATGATACGTAAATGAGTTGTATCCTTCAGGTAGATGTGACTGTTGAATGAATCACATTAATTTTGGCCCCATTTGGTATATAGAAAATGGGAAAGTAGGAAAAAGAAAAAAAAGGATTTGGAATGAAATTATAAGAAGTTGGAATGAAAATTAATAAATTTTTTTTATCACACGCATCAGAATTGGAATTGACTTTTCATATTTTGTATTTTATTGTTCAAATGATAGTATATAGAAGGAAAATAAGTTACCAAAACACAAGTTTAAATGATAATCCATAATCCAATTGTGAAAATCCAGGACAATAATTGGGTCATTGGATACATTGCCATACGAATAATGTTTTTGCGGGCCTTGTACTCCTAATTCCCTTTGTATCTTTACTTGCCCCACGGGAGGGGAATACCCTTTTATTATTTTACACTCCAGTGATCTTTAGATTTGGACGAGAACCAAGATGGAATTTTTTTAAGGACTTACTTACGTCCAATTCTCATCCTATTTTTATGCGGGATACCAACCCTTGTCCTTTTGCCTCCAGACAAATTTTGACAAAAATGCCATATGAATGATGTCATTCTCATCCTACCTTTATTCAACCAAACTCTGTCCCTTTTGCCTCCCAAAGAAAGGTAGAGCAATTAATCACCGTCTACGTAGGTAAAGCACAAGTGCCATAACTAGCATTTTGTATCATTTTTCATGATTGTTAATACTACTTCGGGAAATTGATATCATTATATAGCACGAAACCTATATTTTATATGGCGGCTCTCATCTATCCCAAAAATGATAACATTAATTAAATTTAGTAAAAAGAAATCACAATATCATCTCAAAAAGTCGTTGAGCTTGCAAGAGAATTTTTAACTCGTTTGTGTAATATCTTTTTATCTTTTCCACTAACCATACTATTCACCATTGATTTGGATATTTGCTAAATTTCTAGAAATATAACTACTCATTTGAGAGTGATGAAAAATGGCCTATGAAGAAAAGAGTCAACAAAATACAAAATATTTCTTATATCGACAACGTGAACATACATCATGTATTTATGGCGATAGATAGAATTGGTAAGTGAATATTGTAACTAGTCACTTTGTAAGTTTATTGGAAGCTTATCCTCTTAATCCCGTTGATTAGACAAGAATATTTAAGGGTTTTTGAATCAAATTTAAAGGTCATCATTTCAAATCTCGCCGATCGCGTGCAAACTGCTCTGAATCAAAATCACCCGCATGCCAAATGACTTAACCTGTTCGTGAGACTTGTAGGATGTTTGATACCCCTAAATATTATCGATGGATAAAAAATAAAAAGATTACATCATAATAGTTTTTGGGTTATTATGAGAATCGCGATTTATCTTAAGTTACAAATTCTCGAATGAACAAATTTATAATATTTTACAATTATTTATTATTTAATTTTTTATGATTTACATTAAATTATTACTTTCATAATGGGTTGAAAATTAACACCCAATCTTCTTCTTCTTTTTTTTGGAATAATCAAACCTGATATTATCCATGTTCAGTTCTTCTCTGCTGTGGGGGGACATTTTGTTCACGAGTTGACCTGAGTAATCACCGTCATTTCATGAGGCAATCGAGATGTTGGAGCCTTTTTTAATTATTATTATTTTTTTTTTTGTAAAAGTCAGATCTTGATTTGACTCGTTTGCAATGTAGGGCCATTTTCGATGCATAGAATCTTCAAACCTATAAAAAATAAATGAAGATTTTACTAGAGTACGTATAACCACCCGGATTGACGTCGGCGCCATTTATGGAAGGTTGGATCTTCGAGATTTGACTTTTCCAATTGACGACTTTAGTCCACTTTTTTAAAATTGAAATTGAATTCGAAAATGATTTTCCCATTTCATGTTTTTCCCTTCTTCCTTTAGGAGGAGAGAGAAAGAGAGATGAATGAGCTAAGCAAAATTTGTGTCCAGTCGTGTTAATCATGTCACGTGAAACAAGGGCATGGCATGAATGTATTTGATTCACGCACGATGTAGTTAAGTAAACTCGTCGAACTATCTTGACACGAGTATCCTAATAAAGTAGGTCACAAGATATAACACAATTAATACGGTTATCGAACAAACATATTATGATGTCGGGTGTCAGCATGATATGATGCATTAACTTATTTACAAATATATGTTAACTTCTAAATATGATACACACGTAAAACACATTTATATATGATAACCCATCTTAATACTTTCAATGTGTTCCTAAACAACATAAGTGATTTATCAACCCATTGATCTAAATTGTATTGTCGACTCATTATTTTTTCTCTATGTTTTATCACTTTTGCATCCTTATAAAAGTTTTATATTATCATTTATACTTCTTGATCCGGGTGTTATTCTTCATAATCTTTTGAAGATAATTAAGTCTCAAATATGTATTAAACATGTTTAAACATTTCTAGACAAATTGAATGGATCAAGCTCATAAGAAATGATATTTTTAATCACGTCATAAACGGGTTTTCCCAAACATTAGCCTGCTTAAACTTGCCGTGTCGTGCAAGCGAGTCATATCAAGAATTATTACTTGCCTTACGATCGATCCACCATTCTAAAAGTGCTATATGATTCTGTATGTTTTGCGTCTTTTTTACACATAATATCGTATCATACAATGTCCAGGTAGAGATAGAGAGTTTTTCTTTTGATCCGAAAAAAAAAAAATTAGCACACAAAAAGGTGTGGCCCCATCCTAATACTAGTGATGATAAATGAAGTTTGGTCTCGCAAATATTATTTTTCTTTAGTTGAGGTGGGCGTATATCACTTTGCATTCTCCCTATGTATACATGCTCCATTATATAGCCCCCCCATAATCAAATCTACAACCTTTCCATCTTCCTGCTTCTAATTGTCCTGTCGCCGCATATATTTCTGAAGAGATCAAGCTTTTTGGCTATGGTGGAAAATTCGTGCAAAAGGTATTTAACGTGGCATTTGCTGGAACGTGACCATCCATGCAGTTCGTCCTTTCATGTTTACTGGCATTTGCTATATAGTCTCGATCATTTCATGCATGGAATGGGAACGGAGATTTTAGCGATATCTAGTTAGGGTTTTTGGTGCTGTGATAGAGATCGAGAATCTGTGGTTTCCTTCCAGGTTAGAAGGCAAGGTCGCGATCATCACTGGCGGCGCGAGCGGGATAGGTGCGAGCGCAGCGAGCCTCTTCCACCAGCACGGCGCGTGGGTCGTAATTGCCGACATCCAGGACGAGCCGGGCCAGGCCCTGGCCGCGAAGCTGGGCCAGCGGGCATCCTATGCCCGCTGCGACGTTTCCATCGAGGCAGACGTGCGCGACCTCGTGGACGCCACCGTGGCCGAGCATGGCCGGCTTGACGTCATGTACAACAATGCGGGGGTCCTCGACCGCAACTTCGGGGGCATCATCGACACGTCCCTCGCCGACCTCGACCGCGTCCTCCGCGTCAACCTCTATGGGGCTTTCCATGGGGCGAAGCACGCGGCGCGGGTCATGGTACCGCAGCGCCGGGGCTGCATCCTGTTCACGGGGAGCAACTGCACGGCGATTGCGGGGGTGGCGACGCACACGTACGCCGCGTCGAAGCAAGCGGTGGTGGGGCTGGCCCGGGGCTGGCGGCAGAGCTTGGGGAGCACGGGATAAGGGTGAACTGCGTGTCGCCTCACGCGGTATCGAGGACCGGGATGTCAGGGCTGGGGAAGCTGAGTGAGGACGAGTTGGCGAGGGTGGACGACGGGATGAGGGTGATAGGCAACCTGAAGGGGCGGGTGCTGGCGCCGGAGAGCGTGGCGAGGGCGGCGCTGTACCTGGCCAGCGACGAGGCGGACTACGTGAGCGGGCTCAACATGGTGGTGGATGGCGGCTACAGCGTGGTCAACCCCTCTATGATGATGGCTCTCGCTGCGAGCCGTTCAGTTGGGAAGGTTGGTTTGAACGTGTGAGTTGCGCACGCGCGGTCGCCGGGGAAAGAGATTGTGGCCGTCGGATGTGGACTGAATAAGGAGGGATCTTGCCATCGTGCGCCCTTGGATTTGTGTTTGTCTATCATCTTTCTGGTTTGTATGCATTCTCGAAACCCTAGCTACCACTAGCTTCCCTTCCTCAAATTTCACCACATATGTTTTCAACCACTTTTAAGTGGAATATTTATACTGTTAATACAATAAGGCTACTATTAATTTCTAGAGCATACTTATGTAGAAATACATGGCTTTGCTTACCGCTACATATTGTGAAGTTGAGCTCAATATATATATATATATATATATATATATATATATATATATATATATGATATGATTGTTGAATGAATCACGTTAATTTTAGGCCCCATTTGGTATATAGAAAATGAGACAATTGGAATAAGAAAAAAGGATCCAAAATGAATTTATAAGAAGTTGGAATAAAAATTAAATAAAAAATTCATTATACTTGGCGACACATCAAAATTGGAATTTACTTTTCATGGTTTGTATTTTATTGTTTGACCAGTTGTCTGTAGTAGCAAGTAAGGTAAAGTGCACTTTTTTTTTTGTGGGTAAGGTAAAGTGTACTTTACCCTGAAAAAGTTTGTAGACAGAAAAATTTACTAAAATCCAATTTTAAAAAATAACAATCCACTTGAGTGCTTTCTATGTTTTATCTACTCCTTCCCTTTTATCCTAACTCATTTCCACCTCCCCTCATGATAATGGAAATGCGAGAATGCGGTAATTTTTGTCTGAGAATTGGATGGTAGAAAGCGATTGGGAATAGGGAAATTGTATATTACTTTCACACTTTAATATTGCACAATTAGTGTCCTACTTATAATACATAGGAGCAACTAATTAAGGAAAAGAATATACAGAAAAAATAAATTTCCTAATACATGATATTCTAATTCCCAATTAATGAATAATTCCCAATTAATGAACTAATCAGCATCAATTAGAATTAGTATCCAAATTAGGATAAATTAGAATTAGTATCCAAATTAGGATCAATTATGTGGGGGCAACAATGTCTTCAACAATTTTCATTCTCAATTTCTATTTCCATTTCGCCTCATTTCAATTGGCCAAATGATATAAAAAAGAACGAAGGGAGCTTCCATCCGCATTCTGATGGTTTTATTCCTCATATCCAAACATGTCTTCTATGTCATCTTTGGATTGGAACGAAAACAAAAAAGAAAAACTCCGAACAATAACTACATACGTCTATGACTATAGATGTTAGATGTACTTCCTTATTTTTAAGATCTGGGACAACAATAGGGTCATCAGATTCATTGCCGTTGGAGTACTTTCTCATCCTGCCTTCATGCAAGATATCAACCCTTGTCCTTTTGCCCCCCTAAGAGGGGAGATACCACTTAGACAACTTTTTGAGAAAATGCCATATGAATGTGTTTTTCCCGTCCTACGTTTATGCAAGAGAGAGAGAGACCAAACCATGTCATTTTTGCCTCCCAAAAAGAGGCAGAGAAACGAATTACGTCTGGGCAAGTAGAGCACAGTTGCCATAACCACCATTTCGTCTCGTTTTTCATGATTATCCATACGATTTAGGGAAACCAATATCATTATATAGCAAGTAACCTATATTTCATATATGGCAACTCTCATCTTATCTCAAAACAATATAATTAATTAAATTTAGTAAAAAGAAATTACAATATCATCTCAAAAAGTAGTTGAATACGAGTAAAGCATATAAGAGAATTTTTATATATGATATGCATATAACTCAATTGTGTAATATTTCACTTTATCTTTTCCACTAAGCACAGTATTCACCATGGATTTGGATATTGGCTAAATTTTTAGAAATATAACTACTCATTTCGAGAGTGATGAAAAATGGCTTATGAAGAAAAGTGTTGACAAAATACGAAATATTTCTTATTCCAACAACATGAACATATATCATCTGTTTATGTCAATACATAGAATTGGTATGTGAAAAATGTATATAGTCGCTTTGCAAGTTTATCATAAGACATCAATTTAAATTTTGCTGATTGAGTGCAAACTGCTTTTATTCAGAGTCACCCACATATCAAAAAGCTTAACTGGTTCAGGGGATTTGTAGGGTATTTGATGGCTCTATAAATAGCCCAATCTCCACCCTCATGTCTCCAAATAGTACCAGTAGGTAAAACGTGTAAGTAAAAAGACTATAGGAAGCAGGTGAAATGACATCAATAGAGATCCCAAGTTAAAATCGCTTTTTGCAAAGCAAATCTAATCGATCACTTTGGTGATTTTAGGGAATATTCAAACCACGATGCCATCCATTTATTTAGTTCTGTCTGCTGTGGGGGGTCATCGTTCATGAATTGACGTCAACGACATTCCATTCAAGGCAATCTTAAAGTCAGATTTTTTTACATGATTTGACTCGTTCGCAGTGTAGTAGCCCATCTTCAATTATAAAATCGCTAAACCTAGCGAAAATAAATGCTGATTTTACTAAAGTATGTATCTCACCACCCGGATTGAGGGATTGACGTCGACGCCATTTATGGAAGATTGGATCTTCAAAATTTGACTTTTCGAATGGGCGACGTTAGTCCCCTTAAAAATGGAAATTTACTTGGAAATGATTTCCCTTTTCCTGGTTTTCCTCGTCTTCCATTAGGAGCAAAGGGAGGGAGGGAGGGAGAGATGAATGAGCTAGCAACAGGTGAGGGGCTCTCTTCTTATCTCAAAAACGACATGATTAATAAAGCAGGTGACACGATACGACATGGTTAACATGATTATCGGACGAACATGTTGTTATGTTGGGTGTCAGTACGGCATGATGCATTAACTCATTTACAATTGTCCCATTTATATGGTACACACGTAAAACTCGTTTACAAATGATAACTCATGGTAACACTTTTCCCAACAAGATGAGTAATCTTGTTTCACATTGATCTAAAGTTTGCTATTGAGTCAATTTTTCGTTATGTTTGATGACCTTGGTATCCCTAATAAAGTTTCATTCTATCATTTATTCTTCTTGAGTGTTATTTTTCATAAGCTTTTGAAGATAAACAAGTCCCAAATATGCTTTAAAGATGTTAAAACACTTCTAATTGTATCATATTAAAACAAATGACGTTTAACACATTAATTTCAACTCACTAATTTGTGTTTGGCCGGATTGACAAGTTTAGATGGATCAACTTCATAAGACACAACTTATTTATCAACTTCATAAGACACAACTTATTTAATCACGTCATAAACGGGTCATGCCAAACATAAGCTTATTTGAATGTGTCATGTTATGCAATTGAGTCACATCAAGAATTATTGCCCGCCTTACAATCGACCCACCACTCTAAAAATGTTGTATCCTAGTGTATTTTGTGCATCACTTGTACACATGACGGTGTATCGTACAATGCCCGGGTAGAGGGAGAGATTTAAAACAAAAAAAATACACATGGGCATGTCCCCTCTTATATTAGTGATGATAAATTAAGTTGGTCACGCAAATATTAATTTTTCTTCTTTTTTCTTCTTTTTTTTGGGTGCTTTTTGTCTAGTTTTTTTTTTTTGGTCGAACGCTTTTGCTTTTTCTTTAGTTGAGTCGGGCAAATATCACTTGGTATTCTCCCTATGTATATACATGTGCCGCCGCATATTGGAGATTTGCCAAACAAACACCATAATCAAATCTACAACCTCCATCTCCATCTTCAGGCTTCTAATCGTCTTGTCACTGCACATAGTTCTGAAGAGATCAAGCTTTTTGGCTATGGCAGAAAATTAGTGCAAGAGGTATTTAACATGACATTGCTGTTAGCTGGGTTCACTCCTATGTGGAGGAAGCCCAATGAGTTGCAAGCCCAAAAAGGGCTTGAGCCCATATAATAAGTTATATGAGGAAATAGGGTTTATCACTATTTGTATAAAGAGGTAGCTGCAAAAAAGGAAACAGTAACAAGAGAAAAAGAGAAAGTAGAAAATCTGGAGTTTGGGGCAATATCTGATTTACATCAAGCTTGCGTCAGAGGTCGATTCGTGGTCCGATTGAGTTGAAATTTTGTCAGCATGTTCGTGGCGCAATTTTATTGAATCTGAACGGTTTGATTTTCGTTTGAAGCTCCATACACCAGGTTTTTCGTGGATTGATCAAAACCTACGTTTTTGGTCAGATTTATCCTTGATCTCTTGTGAAGTTTATATGTATTGCTAAGAATTATGTTCTTGAGATCTTTGCTGCTATGTACTTCTAGTATTTGCTAGAGAAGAACAATTTTGTTGATAGTGAAGATTTTCGGGTAGACTCTGGTCCTGTGGTTTTTTATCTCCTCACATCGAGGAGGTTTTCCACGTAAAAAATCGTCTTGTGTTCGCGTGCTTGGTATTTATTTTACTCTACTATATCAATTCCTATTAGGTTTACACAAGAGGGGATATTATTTTATTCCGCTGCGTTGATTCGATATTGTTCGAATTATTACTGTTCTCCCATTAGAGTGGTATCAGAGCATCTGGTTATTGCTTGATTTTTTTGCCTTGTGTTAAACAATGGAAATGAATACGAGTAGAATGGTTACACTGAATGATTCGAATTATCATATTTGGAAAGGGAAGATGGAAGATCTTTTATATGTGAAAGATTTTTATTTGCCTGTATTTGCTGAGGAGAAACCAGAGAATAAAACTGATGTTGAATGGTCTATATTTCATCGTCAAGTGTGTGGTTATATCAGGCAGTGGGTAGATGATAATGTTTTGAACCATATTATTGAGGAAACACATGCACGCAGTTTATGGGATGAGCTCGAACAGTTATATGCTCGAAAGACTAGGAATAATAAGTTATTTTTGATAAAACAGATGATGGCTCTGAGATATCATGATGGTACTCGTTTGACTGATAATTTAAATTCTTTTCAAGGAATTATAAATCAGTTAGTTGTGATGGGAATCAAGTTTGATGATGAGATACAAGCATTATGGTTGCTTGGTACTTTGCCGGACTCATGGGAGACGTTCCGAACATCTTTGTCTAATTCTGCCCCAGATGGTACAATTACCATGGATTTAGCCAAGAGTAGTATTTTGAATGAAGAGATGAGAAGGAAGACACAGGGATTGTCCTCTTCACATTCTGATGCCTTTGTTGTTGAGAAAATGGGGAGAAGTGAGTCTCGAGGTCCGAGAAATAGAGATAAAAGTCGAGACAAAAGCAGAGGTAAGTATAATAAATTTGCTAATGTTGAGTGTCATTATTGTCATCAGAAGGGACATATTCAGAGGTTTTGTCACCAGTTAAAAAGGGAGAAACAAAAGGAGAAAGGTAAAGAGAAAAGTGATAATGACAGTGATGACAATCGTGTTGCTGCACTTAATGAAGACTTTCTCATTATTTTTTATGGTTGTGATGAATTTTGTTTCTCATGAGACCAGTTGGGTAATTGATAGTGGTGCATCCGTTCATGCTACGTCTCGTAGAGATTTCTTTACATCATACAGGTTAGGTGACTTCGGATCTGTGAAGATTAAAAAACAATGGACTAGCTCAAGCTGTAGGCATCGGTGGTGTGTGCCTAGAAACCAGCAATGACACAAGGTTAGTATTGAATAATGTTAAACATATACTTGATATCCGCTTGAATTTGATTTCTACAGGCAAGTTGGATGATGAGGGGTATTGCAGCACCTTCAGTAATGGTCAATGGAAGCTCACCAAAGGTTCTCTTGTTGTGGCTAGAGGTGAAAAATATTCTTCGTTATATATTATGCATGCAAAGTTGTCCACAGACAAAATTAATGCAGTAGACAATGGAGATGCAGCTGAATTGTGGCATAAGAGGCTCAGTCACATTAGTGAGAAGGGTTTGTCAATATTGGCCAAGAAGAAGCTCTTTTCATGATTGAAAAGTTGAGCGCTAAAGAAGTATGCTCACTGTTTAGCAGGAAAACAAAACAGAGTTGCATTTAAAAGCTCCCCTCCTTTAAGAAAGTCAGGTATATTGGATTTAGTGCATTCTGATGTTTGCGGTCCTACGAAAACAAAATCACTTGGTGGCTCTCTTTATTTTGTTACCTTCATAGATGATTTTTCAAGGAAAATTTGGATTTATACCTTGAAAACTAAAAATCAAGTGTTAGATGCTTTGAAGTAATTTCAGGCTTCAGTTGAGAGATAGACTGGAAAGAAATTGAAATGCATCAGAACTGATAACGGGGGAGAGTATATTGGACCTTTTGATGAATACTGCAGACAACAAGATATTCGACATCAAAAGACACCTCCCAAGACGCCTCAGTTAAATGGCTTAGCTGAGAGAATGAACAGAACACTGGTTGAAAGGGTAAGATGCTTACTTTCATAGTCAAAGCTACTTGGATCCTTTTGGGGTGAGGCTTTAAGTACATTTGTGCATGTATTAAATCTTACTCCATGTGTTCCTTTAGAGTTTGATGTTCCTAATAAAGTTTGGACAGGCAAAGAAGTTTCTTATGATTATTTGCATGTCTTTGGGTGCAAAGCATTTGTGCATATTCCCAAAGATGAGAGGTCTAAACTTGATGTGAAAATATGACATTGCATATTTATTGGTTATGGACAGGATATGCTTGGCTACAAATTTTATGATCCGCTTGAAAAGAAAATTATAAGAAGTAGAGACGTTGTGTTTATGGAAGATCAAACAATAGAGGATATTGAGAAAGCAGAGATGATTTCAGCACCACAGGTTGGTAATAATCTGGTTAATTTAGATCCAGTTCCTCTTACAAATATTCCTACACAGGTTGATGAAGAGCAGTAGGAAGTTAATGTTCCAAATAACGCACATGTTCCTGAACATGTTGAAACAGATAATATTGTTCCTGAACTAGAGGCTCAGTTAGATATTCCACTGGATGTTCCAGTCTGG
Organism: Eucalyptus grandis; assembly: GCF_016545825.1. Lineage (NCBI taxonomy): Eukaryota > Viridiplantae > Streptophyta > Magnoliopsida > Myrtales > Myrtaceae > Eucalyptus > Eucalyptus grandis. The sequence goes on from NC_052622.1 coordinate 20,151,325, forward strand.
AGATCCGTTAGAGACCAGCGACCTTCCACCAAGTATTCTGAAGATGAGTATTGTTGCGACATAAATTTTCAGGGGCAATTCTAGAAGTTTAGATTAATGGATTACTAAGTCCGAAGACTTGGCGCGGACCCTCCCAAGTCCTACCAATCGCGACTTGATAGAAATTAATTCATTTAAACATGCAATTTCAATTTGGAGCCGCCACTAACCAATTAGGGCTGGTTAGAAACCCAAGTAAAGTATGGGAGAATACTTTACTATTGCGAACTAGAGATTCAATAGGTCCGGGGACATGATTACGCTAGATTAATTTAACGCCCTTTCGGTACCTTTTATTTTAATTTCAAAAATATTTTGCAGGCAATGTTGATTAATTTAAACCTAAGTTACTAACATGCAAATGGTGGTCATGCGGGTGCGTAATCAATAAAATAAGATTCAAATAAAAAATGCTAATAAAAATGCATGTCCTAAACATGATTTCTAAATGACATGACACCTAATTTTTTCTTTTTTCTTTTTAAAAAAAATAATTATATGCAATCTTAATCTAAATTTAATATGCATGGATTTTACTTTAATGATATGTGAGATGCAATTCATATGGTATGACTTAAACTTATTACTATATGTATGCAATCTAATTTTTATAATCCTAAATATGCGTATGCTACATGATATGGGATGAATGACATGATATTTCTACATGCATGCTCTTTTATGATTTTTTTATTTATGATGATTCATTTTTTAATGCATATATGCAACCTATGCTAAATAATGATGATGTGAGATTAATTATGAATTAACCTATTAACTAACCAATGAAATGATTTTTATTTTTTTTATTTTTTAATGACATAATGTTTTTTATTGAAAAGAAAGTAACTTAATGGTGCAATGATTTTCTTTTAGCATTTTCCTTTTATTAAAAAACAATTAAACTATAACTCACATGGCATGCATAACATTTTTGTTCCTCTTTTTGTTTTACTAAATGAAAATTGACTTAATCTAAAACTAATTAGACTAACTAAAGTGAATGATATTCTAATTTATTTTAGGAATCAATTTAACTTAAACTATACTTTATCCTGAAAGCTATATAAAAAATCAAGACGTGCCAACATTATTTAAAATTAGCCCTAACAAAAACCACCCATCTAAAAGTATAATCTAAAAATTATAATCCTATAAATGCAAATTCTAATTTACTAACCCTAAATGCTCTAATGCAATATTTAGATTTTTATGTACTTTTTGATTTTTATTTTATTTTTTAATTTTTCCAAACAAGTAATTATTTTAAAAGAATTAAGACAAGAATTAAAATAACCGAAAAAATAATCCGTTGTCTCACGGATTAAATTAACAATTATTTTAACTCTATAACGATTTAACAATTGAAATACTATCAAAATTCCTAAAAATTAAAGTAATTAAAAAAATGACCCGACGTCTTACGGGTCAAATTAATAATTACCATAATTTGAGATAAAGTACTTGCAGTTAATACCTACGAGATTTATAAAAGAAAAGCACATCTCAATATTCTAAATTGAACAATAATAACAAAATAAATAAAATAAAGAAAAGCAAACTACCTAATTTGCTTTTCTCTTTTTCTTTTGTTTTTGTTTTTGTTTTTCTTTTTCTTCTAGTCACGTGCTCGTGAGTCTCGGTCACCGGGGAGCAGCACGTCGTCGGACCGCGGGGGCTCCGACGAAGGTGAACCGGCGGTGGGCGAGCGGTGAAGAGGTGAATCGGCGGTGGCTCGAATCGCACGGGAGCGGTTTCGTCGGCGGAACAGAGGTGGCGCGACGGTGGGCACTGGATCTGTTGGCGTCGCGGGGTGGTCACGAACGGAGGTGCTGCAGCATCACGGGGCGAGCAGCGCGGGAAACTTCAGGTGCGGCGCGATCGGAGCGGGGCCGTCGTGGGATCTGCGAGGGGCTCCGGCGTCGTTGGGTCGTTGGCGGGGCTTTGGGTGTGAGTCCGGCGTCGCGAGGGGGAGGACACGAGCGGCGGACGGCGTCGGGTGCGGGTCCGCGTCGCGGGGAGCGGGCTGCTGCGATGGAGGTCCGCCGATGTTGAGTGATCTTTGGAGCAGCGGCGGAGGAGGCGGCGGGTCTGCTCGGAATTGGCTAGGTTGCGGGTTGTAGAGGCGCGGTCGTCGGGCTGCAACGGAGGAGCAGTTCGTCGGGCAGAGGGTGGAATGGCTCGACTCGGGCTCGGCTAGAGCAGCAACAACGTCGCATGAGAGGCGAGATCGGCACTAGGTGGTCGCGGCGTGGTGGTCGCTCGGGTCGTCGTGCCGTTCGGCGGGCGTCGGTGCAACACGGGCCGCCGGATCGGGGGGCTTTCCGTCGGGTTAGCGTCGCCGGATTGAAGCAGAAACGGAGCCGGTCGTCGCAGTGGAGAGGAGTAAAAATCGGAGCCGGCAGGAGGAGGGCCGAGACGGAACCAGCAGAGGGAAGAGGGTGATGAACAGTAAATGTCCAATCACCTTCTTTCCCTTCTGCTCTATTTTTCACTTTTCTCCTTTTTTTTAACTTTTCTCCCTTTCTCTTCTCTTTCTCTTTGCAGAAGCGAAAGCTTCTCTTGACTTTTCCTTTTTTGTGTTTTCTTTTTCCTTCAACGAAAGATGAAGAGAAGCCCCCTTCAAACCGAAGCCTCGGCTTCTCTTTTATAGAAGAAAAACTTGAAATTGTTGAAGATCCGGCGATATTCACTCAACCTCTTCAACAAAGAAATGGCTCCAAAATCCGGCCGTTGAATTATTTTGAATTCAATTTTTTTTTTTCAAAATTTCCCTCTACAACCAAATGCTATATTATTATTTTCTAAAAATAAATTAAATTTTAAAATAGGTGTCAACAGCTGCCCCTCTTTGAAGGGAAGCTCGTAGAGGTTTCCTTCAAAGATAAATGACACCTAAATTTAGACCATGCAGAATGAATGCCAAATGAATATGAAATGCATATGCAAATGTTAATGACCTCTTTTTCAAATAAATTTAATTCTTTTTGAAATGCAAGGTTATGCAATAATGCAATGATTTGGTCAAGAACGTAGATCTCAATGTGTCTACGCTCAATGAAATGCAAATGCAAAATGAATGCAAAATGAATATGAAATGCATATGCAAATGTTAGTGACCTCTTTTCCAAATAAATTTAATTCTTTTTGAAATGCAAGGTCATGCAATAATGCAATGTAACTGCAATGATTTGGTCAAGAACGTAGATCTCAATGTGTCTATGCTCAATGAAATGCAAATGCAAAATGAATATGAAATGCATATGCAAATGTTAGTGACCTCTTTTTCAAATAAATTTAATTCTTTTGAAATGCAAGGTCATGCAATAATGCAATGTAAATGCAATGATTTTATCGAGAGCATATATTTCTACGTGTCCATGCTTAATGAAATGCAAAATGCAAAGAAGAACACGTACCTGTCATACTTATCTGGAGATTCAGAAAAGTATTATTAGGTGTGAAATGATTCCTATAAGACCTAACCAACATCTGGAAATTTCTTCAGATAATTGAAAGGCTCAAAGTCTTTAGAGATCTGGAACTCTCATCAGATCCTAAGTACTTGGAAATCGCATTCAGATGTTTGAAAATACAAATACTTGGAAGTCACATCAAGCATTTAAATATTCAAATTCTGGAATTCATGCTGGACATTTGAAAACATTTACTAAACATCTGGAAATCACATCAGACGTTTTAAAAGGACAAACACTTGGTATCACATCAAGCGTTTAAGGGTTCAAATATCTGGGGTTTTTACTAAACATCTGGAAGTCACATCAGACGTTTGGAAAGACAAACACTTGGTATCACATCAAGCGTTTAAGGGTTCAAATATCTGGGGTTTTTACTAAACATCTAGAAGTCACATCAGACGTTTGGAAAGACAAACACTTGGTATCACATCAAGCGTTTAAGGGTTCAAATATCTAGGGTTTTTACTAAACATCTGGAAGTCACATCAGACGTTTGGAAAGACAAACACTTGGTATCACATCAAGCGTTTAAGGGTTCAAATATCTGGAGTTCACACTAGACATTTGAAAATATTTTACAAATTGGTACTTGGAATTCTCATCAAGCACCAAGATGACTGAACAAACTCAGGGTTTCAAAGACAATTTTTTTGGTCTTTGAGGAAAAATTCAATGATGGCTTTATCAAGCTTCTACTGGAAAAATTATCACAAGGACAATTTTCAGTTATAGTGTGAATCTCTTGAACATGCTAAATGAGACGCTTTTGGTGTGAAAGGCTTTTTCACTCGCTCTCATTTAGGAGGGATTATTTGTCCCGACCATTGATGCGGGAATATATCACTCAATCTTATCATCATCTTGTCGACAAGAGTTCGAATTTTCTTGCAATCAGTACGACCTTACTAATCTGAGAGGTCTTTAACAGGTACTATAATGTGGGCTTGGTCAATGGCTTAACAAAGGGATTCTTTGAGTCAAAGCAATTGAAAGAACAATTTTGTAATTATCTCCGGGTTTACAAGTCAAGAACCCTGCAAAATGAGAAAGAAATAATCTTGCTCGCACTTCTTCGAGCAATGCTTAAAACATATGAATTCCTATGTTAATTCAAGTGCCCTAATCTGAAGAGACTTTGTAAGGGACGTAACATAGGCTTGGCTCTTGGGTTTGAGAAACGAAAGGATTGTTAGGCTCAAAGATGTATGTAATGGGTAAGAGTTGGTGATCATCTTGACATTACCACTAGTTTTCTTCGCCACTGATTGTCTTCTTGACAAATTTCTTTATTGGCTCAAGAGTTTATCACTGATGCCAATGATTATTCAACTGGAGATCATTTTCTTTGATGATAGGCATCGATCAGGCACACTGCTCTTTTTTCATGCCCCCCAATTCATCAGTCATTTCTCTCTTCTTTTCATGGGCATTGGCCTTGCTTTTACCGAGCACACTGCTTTTTTTTTTGCCCCTTATTTTTTTGCATTTATTTTCTCTGGACTCACACAGTTTTCTTTCATCAGCATTTTAGACCATGCTATTCGAATGATTGTCTTTCATCTTGCCCCAAAGGTGTGGGGATGATCACCAACCGGGTTTGACATGAAATGAATTCATAGGCTCAAGTGGGCTATGCAAATGATATAAGTGTGTAGGATAAAGAAAGAACTCCTCTTCGTCATCCTAAGGCACTTAAATTATCACATGAATTCAATGTAATAGCACAACTTGAAGATTGATGCAAGTAAAAGCAAGAAAATTTCAACTCATTTTCCTTCTCCTTCAATGTCAACTTACCTCCATTTGCCCCGATGTGGGGTGGTTCTTGACAGGGTAGTATGAAAGAAATTCTTCAAGTATTTGGGCTCAAAGAGGGGTTAAACAAGGGTTCATTGATAGAGAAATGAACTGCCCCTCGTCATTTTAGTTGTCGTACTTTTCGCAAGAAAACTCTTCACCTTGAAGTACAAGACGTTTTCATACTCACCTCACAATGTATAAACAAGGGACTGTGTATGGGATAAAGCTTGCCTTTCACACCTCATTTAGCATGTTCAAGTAATTTGACATCTTTCACTGAATTATCCATTTTGATAAATTTCAAGTGGAATTGACAAATTGCACAATATCATGTGGAAGCATTCTATAATGACAAAAAGGCCATGCTCTATCAAATCATAAAGTCAAAGCTGTTAAGTGTCTATGTCTTGCCCCTCTTTGCAAAGGAGCTCATAGAGATTCCTTAAATGTGCGCAGAGCTGCACCTGAAACATAAAGCAAATAATTAAATGAAACAAACATGGTAAATTAGATGTATGCTGGAAGATGATTTTATTTTGAAATTTTTTTTTTTCAAGGGAACATGAAGAAGCCCAGCCTTCAGAATTAGCTCATTGCCGTTTTCTTTTTGGTAGGATTTCATCACAGGGCTAGTTTGGTATACTTCAACATGCCCTTAAAACATGAAAAATCTCCATGCATTTTATTGGATGAAAAGCAAATTACATTATTGAAATAAGGGAAATCCTAGAATTGAAAATGCAAATATGCAAATATGGAAAGCAATAAAGACTCCTGCGTAGAGGAGTGTGCAAATAATTAAAATTTTCCTACTCTCGAGCTTTGTCGATGGCAAACAATTCAGTCATTCCTTCGAATGCGTCATCAGAGCTCTCAATCTTTGGAGGTGCGGGATCATCTATGCCACCCCATCCATCTAGGATGATATCCCGTGGGTCGAAATAGGAGCTGGGAGGAGCCGAATACTTTACATAGTAATCGAATTTGCCACTTGGTTGCCCAGGGTGTCCATCACTTATGCTTCCTCATGCATCATCTGAAACATGGTGGGCTCAGCATCAAAACCGAAAATGGTATTCACAGCTTTTGGGTGGTCAGGGAGTGGGTTATTCTGGATGTTCGGCTGTGCATCTCGGAATGAGACCACGTTGGCATCCAAAAGATTTTGGATTTTATGTTGCAGCGTATAGCAATCGTCAACAGAATGCCCTACCTCTCCCATATGATAAGCACATGTCTTGGATGGATCATAGTTGGGGAATCGCTCGGGATTAGGTCGCTTAGGCTCTTTAGCGAGTAATCCTTTCTTTTGAAGGGTTGGTAAGATCTTGGACAATGGCTTAGGAAGAGGCATAAATTGACGCTTGGAAGAGTTCTTCTGCTGGCCAAAGAATGGTCATGCTCCTCCCTGATGGGTGTTCGGGGTAGGGCGAGGTGGTTGCATATAAGCTGCATTAACCTCCGCTACAAGTTCCTTATCCTTCTTGATTGAGACTCTTCCATATGAGCTGGTTTGATCAGACGCCCATCCATCACGCAATGCTACTTCAATTCGCTCACCAACAGGGATTAGCTGATTGAATGACTTGGCAGTCGATCCCAGCATTCGATTTCGATACTCAAGCGGGAGTGTCTTCATGAACAAATCCATCAGCTCCTTTTCTGTTGGCTCTGGAGTTATCTGAGCGGCTACAGTCCTCCATCTCGTGACATATGCCTTGAAAGATTCCGTCCTCTTCTTCTCGGTCGAAGTAAATCTTCTCGAGATGGAGTGACATCAATATTATACTTGTATTGCTTGAAGAAGGCATCCGTCAAATCCTCCCAAGTCCGGCCGTTGAATTATTTTGAATTCAATTTTTTTTTTTCAAAATTTCCCTCTACAACCAAATGCTATATTATTATTTTCTAAAAAATAAATTAAATTTTAAAATAGGTGTCAACAAGTATGTATTATTGACCGATGCAGGTGAACCAGAGTGTTATGCATAAGCAATAGAAGATGAGTACAAAAGCAATTGGTTCGATGCTATGTAAGATGAGATACAGTCACTTTATGATAATCATACTTTTGAGTTGGTGAAGTTACCTAAAGATAAAAGAGTTTTGAAGAACAAGTGGGTATATAGGTTAAAGCAAGATGAACATACTTTACAACCACGGTACAAAGCTAAATTGGTTGTTATGGGATTCAGTCAGAGAAAGGGTATTGATTTTGATGATATATTTTCTCCGGTAGTGAAAATGTCTTCTATTTGTGTGGTACTAAGCTTAGCAGCTAGCCTAGATTTGGAAATTGAGCAAATGGATGTTAAAACGGCCTTCCTACATGGTGACTTGGAGGAAGAGATATACATGGAACAACCTGAAGGTTTCAAAGTGAAAGGAAAAGAGGATTATGTGTGCAAATTGAAAAAAAATCTCTTTGGCCTAAAACAAGCACCGAGGCAGTGGTATAAAAAGTTTGCGTCGGTTATGACAGAACAATGATATAAGATGACTTCCTCGGATAATTGTGTGTTTGTCCAAAGTTTTTCCGATGATAACTTTATTATTCTCTTGCTTTATGTTGATGATATGCTGATTGTTGGCAGGAATGCTTCAAGAATTGAGTTATTGAAGAAACAATTGAGCAAGTCTTCTGCCATGAAAGACTTGGGCTCGGTGAAGCAGATTCTTGGCATTAGAATTACCCGAGACAGAGATGCTAAGAAGTTATTTTTGTCGCAAGAGAAATATATCGAGAAGATCCTTAAAAAATTTTACATGGACAAGGCTAAAGTGGTTAGTACTCCTCTTGCTGCCCACTTTAAGTTAAATATGAAGTAAAGTCCTACGACTGATAAAGAAAAGAAAGATATGGAAAGTGTTCCATATGCCTCAGCTGTAGGAAGCTTAATGTATGCGATGGTATGTACATGCCCAAACTTGGCGCACACGGTTGGCGTTGTTAGTCACTATTTGTCAAATCTAGGTAGAGAGCACTGGAATGTAGTGAAGTGGATTATGAGATATTTTCGGGGAACTTCAAAGTTGAAACTCAGTTTCGGGACTGGGAAACTTAAGTTAGTTGGATACACAGATTCTGACTTAGCAAGAGATATTGATACTCGTAAATCTACTTCTGGTTATTTGATTTCTTTTGCGGGTGGAGCTGTGTCATGGAAGTCAAGATTGCAGAAGTGTGTTGCACTTTCTACAACTGAAGCTGAATTTATTGCAGTGACTGCAGCTAGTAAAAAGATGCTATGGATGAAGAAGTTCTTAGAAGAACTTGGGTTCAAGCAAAAGAGGTATGTGCTATTTTGTTATAATCAAAGCGTGGATCTCGGACCTATGAATGGGGGTATTCCCGAAACTCACAAAGAAAAAAGGAAGTGAGTTAGACAATTCATCTTGGTAAGAATTCATCTTTTCATTCTAGATCGAAACATATTGATGTTAGATATCATTGGATAAGGGATGTTCTAGATGAAAAATTGTTGGAATTTGAGAAAATTCATACGGATCATAATGGCTCCAATATGATGACAAAGACTCTACCAAGAGAGAAGTTTGAACATTGCCGTTTGATAGCAGGGATGGTGAATCCCTCCACATTGTCGTGAGGGGGAGATTTATTAGCTGGGTTCACTTCTATGTGGAAGAAGCCAAATGAGTTGCAAGCCCAAAAAGGACTTGAGCCCATATAATAAGTTATATAAGGAAATATGATTTTTCACTATCTATATAAAAAGGTAGTCGCAAAAAAGGAAACAGTAACAAGAGAAAAAGAGAAAGCAGAAAATCTATGGTTTGGGGCAATATCTGATTTACATCAAGCCTGCGTCGGAGGTTGATTCGTGGTCCGATTGAGCTGAAATTTTGTCAGCATGTTCGTAGCGCAATTTTATCGAATCTGAACGGTTTGATTTTCGTTTGAAGCTCCATACATTAGGTTTTTTGTGAATTGATCAAAACCTGCGTTTTTGGTCAGATTTATCCTTGATCTCTTGTGAAGTTTATGTGTATTGCCAAGAATTATGTTCTTGAGATCTTTGCTGCTATGTACCTCTAGTATTTGCTAGAGAAGAACAATTTTGTTGATAGTGAAGATTTTCGGGTGGACTCCGGTCCCGTGGTTTTTTATCTCCTCACATCAAGGAGGTTTTCCACGTAAAAAATCGTCTTATGTTCGCGTGCTTGGTATTTATTTTACTCTACTATATCAATTCCTATTAGGTTTATACAAGAGGGGAGATTATTTTATTCCACTGCGTTGATTTGATATTGTTCGAATTATTACCGTTCTCCCATCATCTACTGGAACGTGACCATGCATGTAGTTCGTCCTTTTTACTAGCCTTTGCTATTCGATCGTTTTGTGCATGGAACGGGAATGGAGATTTTAGCGTTATCTAGTTAGGGCTTTTGGGTAATATGATAGAGATTGAGAGGCTCTGATTTCCCTTCCAGGTTAGATGGCAAGGTCGGAATCACCACCCGCAGCACAAGCAGGATCAACGCGAGCATGGCAAGCCTCTTCCACCAACACGACGCATTGGTTGTGATTGCCGACATCCAGGACGAGCTAGGTCAGGCCCTGGCTGCGAAGCTGGGCCAGCAGGCCTCCTATGCCCACTGTGACGTTTCCATCAAGGCCAATGTGCGCGACCTTATGGACGCCGGTGTGGCCAACCACGGCCGGCTTGACTTCATGTACAACAACTCCGGGGTCCTCAACCGGCCTTTGCGGGCATCCTCGACACATCTCTCGCCGACCTCGACCGCGTCCTCCGCATCAACCTCTACGGGGCCTTCCATGAGGCAAGCCACACGGCACGGTCATGGTGCTGCAACGCTAGGGCTACGGCCCTGTTTAGTTCAGCATTTGGAATGCTCATTTGGGCTCTGAAGTCTGCAAAGGTGTTTGGTTCATTTTTTGGGCGACTTTGGTAAGATGCAATTGCATCTCCAAGTGGCTCTAAGGGACTTTAGCTGAATGCAAGGGTTGAGGTGCTTTGGGAAGTTGCATTTTGGGAATGCAAGTAGCTCGGTTACTGTTCATCTTCTCCAACCTCTCCAAGCTGCTGATTGGAGACCGATGACCACCAGCGAAGGGATGGCGCGCGCCGACGACCGCCGCCTGAGAGTCGCCCGACCTCAGCAACTGTTGCCGGACCTCATGTGACGCCCGAATCTTGCTACCTAGGCGGCCACCTAAGGTCACGCGACCCCGGCGACGACCGCCCGAGGTCGCACGACCTAGGTGACAGCCGCTTGAGGTCGCGCGACCCAGGCGGCCAGATTTGGTCATCGGCCGCCAGCACAACCCTGGTGACCGTCGCCTGAGGTCGCACAACCCAGGCAGCTAGATCTGGCCATCCGGTCGCTAGCATGACCCCGGCGACTGTCACTTGAGGTCGCGCAACCCCGGGCGACGGTCGCCCGAGGTCGCGCGACCCGGCGGCTAGATTCGGCCATTCGGCCGCTGGATCCGACGGTTCGTACATCGATCCGACGATTCGGTGGCCGGACTTCAAAAAAGAAAATAGAATTTTTTTTTGTCTTTTTAATTTAATAAAAGTCATTTACAAATGCAAATTTTACCAATGGTATTTTGGCCAAAGTTGTATCTCAATGCAAATGTTACCAAACAATATTTGCATTTCGGAAAACCTCATTCACCCAAAAGTATTTGCATTTTGGCAAATGCATTCCCCAGAAGCCAAACCATCCTGTTCATGGGGAGTAAGTGCACGGTTCTCACGGGGTTGGCCATGCACACATACACCGCGTCAAAGCATGTAGTGGTGGGGTTGGTCCGCAGCTAGCAACGGAGCTCGAGAAGCACGGGATATGGGTGAATTATTGGAAGTTTGTATAACAAACTAAATGTGTTTTTCCTTATCCCACATAAGAAAGTTAGGAGAAGGTGGCCAGTTAATAACCGTAAGGCTTTTTAGTAAGTCTAAAGAAAAATATTTGGTGTGGGCTAGACCCGAGCGTGCAGATGCGTGATTATTAAGTACACTTCGGAAATTATGAAAACTCGAAATTTTATTTATTAAAAAAATATTATTTTTATTCTTATTATTCCGAATTTTTATATATATTTTTTATATTAATTTTATTAATCCGAATTTTTATATTTGTGTCTTGTCAAGACAACCTTTGAAAATGATAATTGTTTAGTTTGCAACTTTTCTCGTTCATTTTCCAACTTCTTCTAAAGAGGACACGTTCGTTCATTTTGCAACTTCTTTCTAAGAGATGCATTTGTTTACTTTGCAATTTTTCACGAAGAGTTGCCTATGTACTTTAAAACCAATATATATGTGTGTGTGTGTGTGTATTTCAGTTTTGGGTGAACAAGAATGAAATCAGTTTTTGGGTGAACAAGAATGAAATCATTTTTTGAGTCTTTTTTCCAAAACTATAGTCATTCATTCGATTGTTTTCTAGAGAGACTTTAGAGAAACATTAGCATTGTTATATAATATTCTCATTTGAAATTCTGTTGTATCATAGATAATATTTATCAGTGACCATTAGCAACATTGTAAGGTAATTAAATCCTTTAAAAAAGTGATATCATGCTTTAAAATCTGACTTGATTACTCTATTGATTCGAAGTCATATTTTTCAATGTGAACTCTGTGTCCCCTATGCGGTCTCGAGGATGGGGCCGTCAGGGCTGGGGAAGATGGGCGAGGCCGAGCTGGAGAGGATGGACGACTGGATGAGGGCGATGGGCAACCTGAAGGGGCAGGTGCTGGCGCCAGAGAGCGTGGCGAGGGCAGCGCTGTACCTGGCCAGCGACGAGGCGGCCTACGTGAGCTGGCTCAACATGGCGGTGGGTTGCGGCTACAGCGTGGTCAACCCGTCCTTGATGATGGCTCTTGCCGCGAGCCGCTCGAATGGGAAGCTCGGTTCGAACGGGTGAATCGAGATCGTGGCCGTCGGTTGTGGGCAGAATAAGGAGGGATCGTGCCATTGTGCGCCCTTGGATGCGTTGCTGTTCTTGTTGTTCTTGTGGTGTTTTAGCTTCTATTTTTGTCCTATTGGAAGCAATTTGATTAGCTTTTTTGTCTACGTATTTTAATTAAATCGAAGTGTACTAAACATCATATAGATTGAATTGTTATCCTATTTGATATCCGAAAATCTAAACAATAAAATTCCGATTCTATTCCGACATTTTCTTTTTAACCTAATAAAATGATTAGAGCCATCGTCTCATTTCATTTCATTGTACCATATATTAACTTAATTCAGTGTTGACCAGCCCTCTACCCTAAACCCAGAATCGTAGTTTTCGACCCAAGATTGCTCAAGACATTATGCCCAGATAGCAACCCATTGAGTTTCCTTTGCAGTTTTGCATTTTGTCGTACGTACTCGACTCGAGTACAAATCTCTTTCCAGTTATGCAACAGATATTAATAAGGCACACCCTTCCGTCCGTCTTCTCAACAATAGTAGACGAGTACAAATCTCTTTCCCGCCTTCAGTCTAGCAGTTCCAGCCCTCCTTTAATAGGTGGGGTTTAAAATTCTTCCCTTCCAAAAGATCAATATCATTCATTTGAATAATTTCGACGCGAGAGTCGTAAATAAAACCCACATTGTATATGTTTACGTACAAAACGAAGCTTTTCCAACTATACTTCTCCCAGTGAAATTCACCTTGTGGGGACCGTCCATTTTTCATGGATCCATAGAGGCGGTAAAATATCGGGACTAGTATTAAAAGTCAATGACGGAATAAATACGGATTACCAACAAATACCAAACTAAATACTAAGCCCCATATACCAAACTAAATATTAAGCCAGATATCAAATCTTCGAAAAGATCTCACGGGATGCTCCCAATAATTGCGCTTCTTAATCTACATAACACCACATGCTTCCATCCGTTCCTACATTAACTTACGGAATACAATCTTCCTTGGAAATGAAGTTCCATGTGCGCGCACATGACCATCGGGCCAAGCTACATACATCGCTGCACAATTTCCACTTCCACATGTTGCCCGCGTATTTTTGAACGTACGCAACGATTATTTTGATGTAACCACCCTAATCTCATGATGATGCACGAACAGGAAGTCGTTTTGTAGAGAAATAATTAAGGACTACACTTCCATACGTGCAGGAAAGAAGCGTCATTTTACGTCTACTTCGCAAATGCAGCCATTTTTTTCTTCTTAAGAGCACGATTTCCGTGATTCCTTTTTTTCTTTTCTATTCTACAGGACTTCTTGTTGACAGATATCCCCTCTGTCAAACTATTACACATGAAATTAAGCAATTCGTAAAAGATTAATCTAAATCACTTCCATCTTCTATATAAAAGAGAGGCCTCAAGGAGCACGAAAAGCCATCCCTCATATTTATATTCTTACTCTCTCTCTCTCTCTCTCTCTCTCTCTCTCTCAATCGATCGACACATGGCTCCGGCTGAAACTCCATGTAAAGGAATCGAATTCTGATGTCTTTGTGGATATATATATCTTGACATTCATCCATGCACATGTACAGACTGCATGTCCCTCCTTTCCTTTGATCGTAGACCAGATCTTCCTACGAGCATCTGTAGCTATTGAAAGAGATATCGTATCTTCTACCCAAGTAAATGATCATATTATTCAATACGGATATGTTTTCTTGATCACTTAATAGTGTAAACCCTCAAATCGCGAGATTACTCAATAATATATAAAGGGAGATTGACTTTCCTTTACAAGGTTGGCATACCAAAAAGAGGAGCCAATTAAGTCTATTACACCAACTTGCAAGATCAATATAGTATAGTGACATGGCAGACCATCACGCTAAATATGACTCACTTATTTAAATACTTTCTTATAGCCTGTCATGTCACTTAGTTAACTAATTTTGCAAACTAATCATAATATGTATGTTGCTCTACTAAGAACGTACTAACCTTCGCTTAATGAATGATGTAAAACTCCAAATAACAGTATTTATTGGCCCCTTCATATATGCTCTCTAAACCATAATCACTTTGACCTATCATGGTGTTCAATTTATCCCAATTACACTTACCAAGTACCGAACTTATCATAATCTTGGATACTCAATAATACCCTCTTTCATATGACGGCTTAAACTTTAAAACTGATAACCATTAATATGCTGGCGGAGTCAGATTCTTTTCTACCTGTCCCTTTAGTATCTCATGAAGGCGCGCCAATCGTTTGTTTGTTTTATTCTAAACTTCTTATAAGGCAATGGTAAAGCTTGAATTTTTCATTTTTACATGAGTTTTTAATTGTATTTTCTTTTAACTCCATGCAATTGCTCATCCACATTCACGTAGAAGTAGGGGTAATTGTCTCGTATTACTTGTTAAGGGGATATCTCCTATGCACTCTTCTCCACTAAACACCAAACTTATGAAATTAGTGATTCATAACCTACTAAAAAGAGCAACCTTAGATGTAGCAAAAATAAACTTGGGCATCAGGAGATTCCCACTTTAGAAATTGGAGTCATCTGTTCAAAAATCGCCAGCTGCGTCCGAACTGCTTTGGCCATGGCTATCTACATGAGCCAAAAGGCTTATATACTTAACCAGTTTTTGAGACTTAAAGAATCTTTCATAAATCTCTTTTGCACTCGTATCTCTGTATTATAAAAAAAAATATACCTATCCATGTGTTTCTTAAACAAGTTGAATGGGCTGAGCCTCGGGGTGGAGATGTAGTTGGTAGCTTCAGATTGGTCAAAAAATAAAAATAAAACCATGGGGTTATTTAAGTCAATCCAACCTTAAATGAGAGCTTCCGGGTGTGTAAGCTGAAAGTCCACAATCGATTCACTTCGACTTTCGGCCCACCGGTGGACACTGTTGACCCTCTCTCGAGTGCGCTTCTTCTATTCCTCTCTCTCTCTCTCTCTCTCTCTCTCCCTCTCTCATCTTTCCCCTCTCACCCAAAAGAAAACTTAAACAAAGAAGAATAATCCTATTTCTATCACCTTTCTATAATGGTATGCTCTCTTGAAACCCTAGCTACTATTAGCTTCCTTCCTCAAATTACACCATATATGTTTTCAACTACTTTTCAGTAGAATATTTATATTTTTAGATATAATAAGGTCACTATTAATTTCCAAAGCATACCTACATAGAAATATAGCATGGCTTTACTTGGTGCTACGTATTGTAAAGTCAAGTTCGATATATATTTAGATTATACAAAATGAATTGTATGATGCAATTGTCGATTGAATCACATTAATTTTCGGCCTCATTTGGTATATATAAAACAATGCAAAAAGAATAAGATAAAAGGACTTCGAATGAATTTATAAGAAGTATGCTTTACCTTGTTTTCCTATTATTACATTGAGTGACACATCTGAATTGTAATTGACTTTTCATAGTTTGTATTTTATTGTTTGAACGGTTGTACATAGTAGGAAAATAAGGTAAAGCATACTTTACCCTATGAAATTTTATAGACAGAAAAAGTTACTAAAACATAAATTTACATAATAATCCATAATCCACTTGTGTGCTTTCTTTCTTTTTTTTAATCTAATCCTTCCCTTTGATCCTCACTCATTTCCACCTCCCCTCATGTTAATGGAAATGCAAGAATCCGGTAATTTTCATTCTCAATTTCTATTTCCATTCCGCCTCAGTCGAATTTGCTAAATGATATTAGAATGAAAAAATGAAGGGAGCTTCCGTTCCAATTTCGATGGTTTTGTTCCCGACATCCAAACATGTCTTCTATGTCATCTTTGGGAAGAAGTATAAGGGATAGTTGTTTGATTGCCCATCGCTCCCAATCAGGATTGCTGAGACCAAGTCAGCAAGATTTTTTTAGGACAAAAATGTCAGTGGAGTCTCAGAACCTCGATACATTGTCTTTGAGGAGTTACCAGAACTGGAAGTTGCTTTCAGCTTCCTAGCAAACTGAACTTTCCATATCTAGAACAGCCAAGTGCTGTGGAAACTCAGCCAGTGCTATGAACATGGATCACAGTCATAGTGTTAACCGTAACCCTCATGGTTGTCGTCAGCGAATGTTGCGAGGGCTAATAAATAATGTTTTTGTGGACCTCATACTCCTAATTCCCCTTGTATCTTTATTTGCCCCATGGGAAGGGAATACCCTCTCATTATTACATCCCACTAATCCCAAGATTCGGATGAGAATTGAGATAAAGTTTTTTAAGGGTTTATTTAGGTCCAATCTGTCCAACTTCTATGCGAGATATCAATCGTTGTCCTTTTGCCTCCGGACAAATTTCGAGAAAAATGCCATATGAATGATGTCTTTCTCGTCCTACCTTTATTCAACCAAACCCTGTCCTTTTTGCCTCCCAGAGAAAGGTAGAGCAATTAATCGCCGTCTAAGCAGGTAGAGCACAAGAGTCATAACCACTGTTTTGTCTCATTTTTCTTGAATGTTAATACGACGTAGGGAAACTGATATCATTATAAAGCATGAAACCTATATTTTATATATGGCGGCTCTCATCTATCCCAAAAATGATATCACTAATTAAATTTAGTAAAAAGAAATCATAATATCATCTCAAAGTAGTTGAGCGTGCAAGAGAATTTTTGACATAACTCGTTTGTGTAATATCATTTTATCTTTTCCACTAACCATACTATTCACCATTGATTTGGATATTTGCTAAATTTCTAGAAACATAACTACTCATTTGAGAGTGATGAAAAATGGCCTATGAAGAAAAGAGTCAACAAAATACAAAATATTTCTTATACCGACGATGCGAACATACATCATGTGCTTATGGCACCCGATAGAATTGGTGAGTGAATATTGTGACTAGTCGCTTTATAAATTTATTGGAAGCCTATCCTCTTAATTCCATTGATTAGACAAGAATTTATAGAAGTTTTGGTCATCCGTTCAAATCTCGCCGACCGCGTGCAAATTGCTCCAAATCAGAGTCACCTATATGTCAAATGGCTTAACCAATTCGTGAGACTTGTAGGGTGTTCAATGGGTCTAAAATTAGCCCAATCTCCACACTCGTGCCTCTAAATATTATCGATATATAAAAGATTAAAAAAAAGCTACAGAAAAAGGAAAAAACACTTTGCTAGTATAATGGTTTTTGGATTATCATGAGAATGATAATTTGCCGTAAGTCATAAGTTTTTAAATGGCATATTTTATTTGATTTTTTGTGATCGATGATAGAGTGTTGTTCTCATAATAAATTAAAAATTACCATTCAAATATTTTTCTTCAGGGAATAATCAAACCCGATGCCATCCATGTTCAGTACCGTTTGCCGTGGTGGGACATTTTGTTCACGGGTCGACTTGAGCAATCACTGTCATTTCATGAGGCAATCTAGGAGTTGGAGCTTTTTATTATTATTTAGGGTTAATACCCTAAAAAATCCCAAACTGGTACACTTGTGACAAATTTATCCCAAACTATTTTTTTGACCACCAAAAACCCCAAACTGGTACACTTGTGACAAATTTGCCCTCTGTTAGTTTTCGTTAAATTTTAATTAAGTTAAATAATACATGATAATTGACTGGTATACTAATTTGAGATTTTATACTTCGTTTGTTACAGTTTACAATTTTTGTGAATTTTTTGTGGTATTAATCTAATTTAGCGAATGGTATAATTGTCACAAATTCACTAGTTTTGGGTTTTTTTATGATCGAATAAATTAGTTCGGGGTAAATTTGTCATAAATGTACAAGTTTATGGTTTTTTATGGTCAGTCGGGATAAATTTGTTACATGTGTACCAGTTTAGGATTTTTTATGGTAAAAAAATAGTTTGGGGTAAATTTGTTACAGGTGTACCAATTTAGGGTTTTTTAGGATATTAACCCTATTATTTATTATTACAAAAGTCAGATCTTTATTTGACTCGTTTGCAATGTAGGGGCCCATTTCCATACATGCCATACATGGGATCTTTAAGCTTAAAAAAATAAATGAAGATTTTACTGAAGTACGTATCTAACCACCCGGATTGACGTCGGCGCCATTAATGGAACATTTGAATTTTCGAATGGACAACTTTAGTCCCTTAAAATTGAAATTGACTTCGAAAATGTACATCCCGGATTGACGTCGGCGCCATTAATGGAACATTTGAATTTTCGAATGGACGACTTTAGTCCCTTAAAATTGAAATTGACTTCGAAAATGTAACAACCCGGATTGACGTCGATGCCATTAATGGAACATTTGACTTTTCGAATGGACGACTTTAGTCCCTTAAAATTGAAATTGACTTCGAAAATATTTTCCTTTTTCATGTTTTCCCCTTCTTTCTTTAGGAAGAGTGAGAGAGAATGAGAGATGAATGAGCTAAGCAAAATTTATGCTGAAACAAAGGGCATTAACTTATTTAAAAATATATATTGATTCGTTTATACGATATGCACGTAAAACACATTTATATATGATAATCAATGCTAGTACTTTCAAAGCATTCCTAGATAACATAAGAATTTCTCTATACATTGATCTAAATTGCATTGTTGAGTCATTAATTTTTCTTTATGTTTTATGACTTTTGCACCCCTATTACAGTTTTATATTATCATTTATACTTCTTGATCCGGGTGTTATTCTTCATAAGCTTTTGAAGATAAATAAGTCTCAAATATGTATTAAACATGTTAAAACGTTTCTAAACAAACTGAATGGATCAATCTCATAAACATGATTTTTTTTAATCACATCATAAACGGGTTTTGCCAAACATAAGCCTACCTAAACTTGTTGTGTCATGCAACCGAGTCATACCAAGAATTATTGCCCACCTTGTGATCGATCCACCATTCTAAAAATGCTATATCTTAGTGTAATTTGTTCGTCTTTTTTTACGCATAATGTCGTATAATACAATGTCCGGGTAGAGAGAGTGAGCTTTGTTTTTTGTCCGAAAACAAAATTTAGACAAAGGTGTGGCCCTGTCTTATACTAGTGATGATAAATTAAGTTTGGTCACGCAAATTTTACATTTCTTTTTGCTTTTTCTTTAGTCGAGGTGGGCATATATCACTTGGCATTCTCCCTATATATACGTGCACGATTATATGGCCACCCATGATCAAATCTACATCTCACCTTTTTCCTGCTTCTAATCGTCCTGTCGCTCCATATATTTGTGAAGAGATCAAGCTTTTTGGCTATGGCGGAAAATTCGTGCAAAAGGTATTTAACATGGCATTTGCTGGAATGTGACCATGCATGCAGTTCGTCCTTTTACGTTTCGTTTCATGCATGGAATGGGAATGGAGATTTTAGCGATATCTTGTTAGGGTTTTGGTGCTCTGATAGAGATCTAGCATCTGTGGTTTCCCTTCCAGGTTAGAAGGCAAGGTCGCGATCATCACCAGCGGTGCGAACGGGATTGGCGCGAGCGCGGCGAGCCTGTTCCACCAGCATGGCGCATGGGTCGTGATTGCCGACATCCAGGACGAGCCAGGCCAGGCCCTGGCCACGAAGCTGGGCCAGCGGGCCTCCTATGCCCGCTGCGACGTTTCCATCGAGGCCGACGTGCACAACCTCGTGGACGCCACTGTGGCCGATCATGGCCGGCTTGACGTGATGTACAACAATGCGGGGTCCTCGACCGCCCCTTCGGGAGCATCCTCGACACGTCCCTTGCCGACCTCGACCGCGTCCTCCGCATCAACCTCTACGGGGCCTTCCATGGGGCAAAGCATGCGGCGCGGGTCATGGTGCCGCAGCGCCGGGGCTGCATCCTGTTCACGGGGAGCAACTGCACGGCAATTGCAGGGGTGGCGACGCACACTTATGCCACGTCAAAGCAAGCAGTGGCGGGGCTGGCCCGGGGGCTGGCAGCGGAGCTCGGGGAGCATGGGATAAGGGTGAACTGCGTGTCGCCGCACGCGGTATCGAGGACCAGGATGTCAGGGCTGGGGAAGCTGAGCGAGGACGAGCTGGCGAGGCTGGACGATGGGATGAGGGTGATCGGCAACCTGAAGGGGCAGGTGCTGGCGCCGGAGAGCGTGGCAAGGGCGGCGCTGTACCTGGCCAGCGACGAGGCGGACTACGTGAGCGGGCTCAACATGGTGGTGGATGGCGGCTACAGCGTGGTCAACCCCTCTATGATGATGGCTCTCGCTGCGAGCCGTTCAGTTGGGAAGGTTGGTTTGAACGTGTGAGTTGCGCACGCGCGGTCGCCGGGGAAAGAGATTGTGGCGGTCGGTTGTGGGCTGAATAAGGAGGGATCTTGCCATCGTGCGCCCTTGGATTTGTGTTTGTCTATCATCTTTCTATTATGTATGCACTCTTGAAACCCTAGCTACTACTAGCTTCCCTTCCTGAAATTTCACCACATATGTTTTCAACCACTTTTAAGTGGAATATTTATAATATTAGATACAATAAGGCTACTAGCATACTTTTGTAGAAATATAGCATGGCTTTGCTTAGCGCTACGTATTGTGAAGTCGAGCTCAATATATATATTAGATTCTACATAATGAATCGTATCCTTAAGATAGATGTGATTGTTGAATAAATCACATTAATTTTAGGCCCCATTTGGTATATAGAATATGAGGCAATAGGAATAAGAGAAAGGATCCGGAATGAATTTATAAGAAGTCAGAATGAAAATTAAATAAATAAATCATTATATTTGGTGACACGTCAAAATTAGAATATACTTTTCATGGTTTGTATTTTATTGTTCAAACGGTTGTATGTAGTAGCAAATAAGGTAAAGTGTACTTTACCCTATAAAATTTTTTAGACAGAAAAAATTACCAAAACCCAAGTTTAAAAAATAAGAATCCACTTGTGTGCTTTCTATTTTTTTTATCTTTTTTTTTTTTGACAGAAACGATGATATTAGTATTCAAGGAGGACGAAAATTACAACCCGTAGATAGGGCGTCAATACATAGCAAAGTCGTTAACGGTGCAGGAGGAAAGTTGGGCCAAGAAAGTGAGAGAGAATTGCGTGCTTGGGCCTTAGCGACCCAATCAGCTGCAGCATTAGCTTCTCTTCGGCAGTGTTGAATCCAAGCGAGGAAAGGAGAGACGCAGCACGAAGCATCTGCAACAAAAGCTCGAATCTCCCATGGTGACGAACAGCGATCATTGAGGGTTTCCACAAGGGTCAGGCAGTCAGATTTGATGATGAGGTGATCTTCTTCCTTACCTTGTTCTAGCAAATAAGTGAGAGTGGAAATTAGGGCTTGAGCTTCGCATTGCAGGGCTGAAGACGCACGAACAGAACTGCTGCATCCGCCGATCAAAATACCAGTGTAATCCCTGAGGACACATGCGATTGCACCAGTGTGGGTATCGTAGGTAAAAGCCCCATCAATATTCGCCTTAAAACTGCCTTGGTCCGGTGGAGTCCAAAGCCGATTAGGGTTGAGTAGAGCAGAGTCCATAATGGTCGATTGCTGCAGTGAGTTTCGGTATAGCGTTGCGTCTGCGAGGGCCATATCTACAAGTTGATCAGGAGCTGTTCGCTGCTGCCGAAAAATAAAATGATTGCGCGCCTTCCATATATGCCAGAGGATGGAAGCAACGATCTCTTTGGAAGGTAAACCCGCCTGACTTTCAAAAACTTCCTCAAGCCACGCATCCATTCGATTTCTATTGTAGGCTGAATGAGAAAGTTGTACTCTTTGATGAGACCAAATCTTTGATGTCCATGGGCAAAATAACATAATGTGTTCGGTAGTTTCAGGGGTGTGCATAGAACGAGTTGACAGAGAGGGTCAGTAAGATGTGTCTTCGGAAGAGATTAAATTTGGTAGGGAGAGCATTATGACACAATGACCAGATAAAAACTTTAATCCTAGGAGGGGTGTTGAGATGCCAGATAGATCGCCAGAGATGGGCTGATGGCTGATAAGAGGATGAGGGAAGATTGGGGTTCGAAGGGTGGGCTAATTGTCTGAGGAAGTTGTAGGCCGATTTAACTGAATACTAACCTGATTGTGTTCCTGTTCAGATAAGATGATCAGCTGAAGGAGCACGACTTAATGGGATAGTAAGTATCTTCTCAACGATATGTTGGTCAAAGTGCTGTTGGAGAAGAGAGATATTCCAAACCTGAGCAGGAGGGATTATGAAACCAGCAACCAGTTTAGATTCTGCTCGAGGGGCTGGTCCACCTATTATGCCTGAGGTAAGCCATTTATCATCTCGAATATTTATTTGCTGTCCATCTCCAACAGACCACTGAAGCTTAGGAAGAATTGTATCTCGACCTAAGAGTAAACTTTTCCATCCCCAAGAGGAGTTGGTCTTATTCCTTGCATGCCAAAAATTGGTAGAATGATAATATAGGCCTTTGAAAAGTCTAGCCCAAAGTGAGGATGGGTTTTGAAATAGTCTCCAGGCTTGTCTCCCTAAGAGGGCTTTATTAAAGGTCAATAGATCACAAAAGCCAAGGCCACCTGCTATCTTTCTCTGTTTTAGAATATCCCATGCTCTCCAATGAATACCAGTTGTAGTACTACTGCTTGTTTGCCACTAGAATTTAGCGATTCTCTGCTCAATGGATTTATAGATAGAAACTGGAAGTTTAAAAATAGACATTACATATTGCGGGAGAGCCTGCACTACCATCTTTAACAAGATTTCCTTCCCTCCTTTAGAAAGAAAGTGCTCTTTCCAGCCATCAAGTGTAGCACAAACCCGACCCAAAATCCATGCAAACATATCCTTCTTAGATGTACCCCAGTCAGATGGAATACCCAAATACTTGCCTATCTTAGATATAACAGGAACTCTTAACTCTGCAGCAAGGTTTTGTTGTAAAATCAGAGGACAACCCTTACCACAGAATAAGCCAGATTTATTTATGTTGATAGCTTGGCCAGTCGCTAGACAATACTGATGTAAAACATTGGCTAGATTCTGACTTTCTAGGGTAGTTCCAGTCAAGAAAAAGATTGCATCATCCGCGAAAAATAAATGGGAAAGAATAGGGCAGTACCTATTCAGTTTGATTCCTTTGAGAGTGCCTGATTGGACAGCTTAATGCATGATAGTAGATAATAGATTGGCTAAAAGGATAAATAAATATGGAGATAGTGGATCCCCCTGTCTAAGACCCCTTGTAGGATGGAAGTAATCCAATAATTCACCATTAAATTTAACACTGAATGTGGTGGTGGTGACACATTGCATCACCCACCGAACCCATTGAACATGGAAGCCCAGTTGTTTAAGATAGTCCTCTAAAAAATCCCACTCAATCCGATCATAAGCTTTATGCATGTCGAGCTTTAAAACTGCTTGAAAATGTTTCTTTCTTTTGCTGTGATTTAAATGATGCAAAACCTCTTGCACAACCATAATATTGCCTTGAATCTGTCTACCTGTGACATAAGCACTATGTTCTGTTGAGATTAGTTCTGGAAGAAACTGCTTTAAACGGTTGGCCAACACTTTAGAAATGATTTTGTATGTGAAATTGCATAGACTAATAGGGCGATACTGTTCTAACCTTTCCGGATGTGGCACCTTAGGGATAAGAGAAATTAGAGTCCTGTTGACAGTAGAGGGCATCACTCCTGAATTAAAAAAATTGCTGACTGATGTATATATGTCATCGTGAATAATATCCCAGTGGTTGTGAAAGAATAACCCGTTAAAACCATAAGGACCAAGGGCTTTGTTGGCTCCAAGTTGGAAAGTAGCTTGCTTAACTTCCTCTCTAGTAACAACTGCTGTTAAAATTGCATTCATGTCTGCTGTGATGACCTGATGGCATTGTGTAAGAACAGGCTGATAATCTCTAAAGCCAATTGAGCGATAGAGTTGTTCAAAATAGGTTTGTGTTATACACTTAAGTTGAGTAGAATCACGAATCCAGCCAAGGTGCTCATCTTTTATCTACTCCTTCCCTTTTATCCTCACTCATTTCCACCTCCCCTCATGGTAATGGAAATGCAAGAATGCGGTTATTTTTGTAAGAGAATTGGATGGTAGAAAGTGATTGGGAATAGGGAAATTGTATATTGCTTTTACTATTTAGGCTGCGCTCGTTTCACGGAAAATGGACCATCTCCGGAAAACATTTTCCCGGAAGTCATTTTCCAGGAAAATGGCTATATTTTCCGGTGTTCGGCTAATACTTAAATTTTGAGTGGAAAAAATTTTCCACCGTTCGTTAACTAATTTCTTTCTTTTTCTTTTTTTCTTATTTTTTTCCTTTTATTTTCCTCCTCCTTCCTCCTTCCTCCTCCTTCTTCCTCCTCCTTCCTCCTTTCTCCGCCGCCGCACGCCCGACGATGCTTGAGCCGACCAAGATCCGGTCGCCGATCCGGCGAGCTGGGCGGGGCTCGGGCTCGCCTTGATCGGGAGCCCGAGCTCCGCCGCCAGATCCGGCGAGCTCGCGGCTCGCCAGACCTCTGGCGAGCTCGGGCGAGGCCCAAGCCCTGCCCAGCTCCCCGGATCTGGTGAGGCCAGAGCTCCGCCCCAAGCCGGCGAGGCTCCGCCTCGCCCGATCTGGTGAGGCCCGAGCTCGCCGAGCTCGGGCAAGCTGGGCTTCCACAGATCGAGCTAGGTGGAGCCTCGCCGGCCTGGGGCGGAGCTCGAGCTGGCTCGTGACCGCGGCCGGTCGCCGGTTGCCGGCCGCTGTCGGGGCCGGCCATCGGCCAAGCTAAGGAAGAAAAATGAAAAGAAAAGAAAGAAAAAAAAAGGCAGAGGAAGTTGTGGAAAATGTTTTTCACTTTTCAGAAGTGGAAAACATTTTCCTCAGCTTTGCATGTAAATTTTACTGTTGATGGAAAATATTTTCCTTGAGTTGTTGATTTTCCGTGAAACGAACACCGGAAAATCCGGAAAACATTTTCCTGGAAGTTATTTTCCGTGAAACGAACGCAGCCTTAATATTGCACAATTAGTGTCCTACTTATAATACATAGGAGCAACTAATTAGGAAAAAAATATACAAAAAAAAATCAATTCCCCTAATACATGATATTCTAATTCCCAATCGATGAACTAATCCGCATCAATTAGAATTAGTATCCAAATTAGGATCAATTATGTGAGGCAACAATGTCTTCAAAAATTTTCATTCTCAATTTCTATTTCCATTTTGCCTCATTTCAATTGGCCAAATGATATAAAAAAGGGATAAGTGCTGCGGAAATCCTAAAACTTGTCGTGAAAATGCATTTGAATCCTAAAACTTGCAAGTGCAAATAAGTCCTAAAACTTGTCAAAATGTTTTATTTGAGTCCTAAAATCGATACCTTCAGTTTTATTGATGGAGAATGCTAACGTGGCATTGACGTAGTATTTTAAATGATTTTTTATTTTCTAGTTGGTTTTTAAAAATATTTTTTTATTCAATTTAAAAAAAAATTATATTTAAAAACTAAAATTCAATTTTTAGAAACTGTTAAAAAAAAAAAAAAAAGGGTAGGAGTCACCGACTGCCCATCGCTGGAGGGGCCGGTGACGGTCGCCAGTCACCGTTTGACCAAGGCGAGGGCCGGCGACCCTCACATGGCATGGGTGAGGGCTCGCCGGCCCTGGCGACCTCGCCTGACGTGGGCGAAGGCGCCTAGATTTGGGCACGCTGGCCCTCACGGGGCCGGCAACCGTTGCTCGCCCGGGCGAGGCCTTGCCGGCCCTAGGCGATGCCTCGTCGGCCCTCGTTTGGGGCCGGCAAGGCTCACCAGATCTTGGCGAGGGCCGACGAGGCCTCACCCGAGGTCGGTGACCATCGCCTGCCCGGGCAAGGCCTCATCGACCCTCACTCGAGGCCGGCGAGGCTTGCTCAGATCTGGCGAGCCTCGTCGACCCCAAGCGAGGACCGATGAGGCGTCGCCCAAGGTGGGGACAGTCGCCGCCCCTCGCGAGGGCTGGCATGCCCAGATCTGGGCACCCTCGCCCAAGCTCGGGCAAGGGTCATTGGCCTCGCCTGGGGCCGACAAGGCCTCACCACAGTCAGCCAAACGGCTACCAATTTTTTTTTTTTTTTTTTTTTTTTGAAATGTTTTATTTTTAAAATAAAATTTGAATTTTATTTCTAATTTTTAAATCTAATTTAAATAAAAATAATTAAAAGCCACGTGAAAATTGAAAAATTAATTTTAAATGCCACATTAGCATTTTTAATGGAAAAAGCTAATGGCGTTAACTTTAGGACTTGATTGAAATAATTTGACAAGTTTTAGGACTCAAATGCACTTTTTACAAGTTTAGGACTCAAATGCATTTTCGTGACAAGTTTTAGAATTTTTGTAGCACTTATCCCTATAAAAAAAAATTGAAGGGAGCTTCCATCCGCATTCCGATGGTTTTATTCCTGATATCCAAACATGTCTTTTATGTCATCTTTGGATTGGAATGAAAAAAAAAACTCCGAACAATAACTACATACGTCTATGAATATAGATGTACTTCCTTATTTTTGAGATCTGGGACAACAATAGGTCATCAGATTCATTGCCATAGGAATACTTTCTCATCCTGCCTTCATGCAAGATATCAACCCTTGTCCTTTTGCCTCCCTAAGAAAGGAGATGCCACTTAGACAACTTTTTGAGAAAATGCCATATGAATGTGTTTTTCCCGTCCTACGTTTATACAAGAGAGAGAGAGAGAGAGACCAAACCCTGTCATTTTTGCCTCCCAAAGAAAGGCAGAGAAATGAATTACGTCTGGGCAAGTAGAGCACAGTTGCCATAACCACCATTTTGTCTCGTTTTTGATGAGTGTCCATACGATTTAGGGAAACCAATATCATTATATGGCAAGTAACCTATATTTCATATATGGCAACTCTCATCTTATCTCAAAATGATATAATTAATTAAATTTAGTAAAAAGAAATTACAATACCATCTCAAAAAGTAGTCAAATACGCGTAAAGCATATAAGAGAATTTTTATATATGATATGCATATAAATTGATTGTGTAATATTTCACTTTATCTATTCCACTTAGCATACTATTCACCATGGATTTGGATATTGTCTAAAGATCTAGAAACATAACTACACATTTCGAGAGTGATGAAAAATGGCTTATGAAGAAAAAAGTTGACAAAATCCGAAATATTTCTTATTTAAACAACATGAACATATATCATCTGTTTATGTCAACATATAGAATTGGTATGTGAAAAATGTATATAGTCGCTTTGCAAGTTTATTGGAAGATTTGCAATCTTGCTAACTGAGTGCAAACTGCTTTTATTCAGAATCATCCGCATGTCAAAAGGCTTAACCGGTTCAGGGGATTTGTAGGGTATTTGATGGGCCTATAAATAGCCCAATCTCCAGGCTCGTGTCTCTAAACAGAATCGGTAGGTAAATGTGTAAGTAAAAAGACTATAGGAAGCAGGCGAAATGACATCAATAACGATCACAGGTTAAAATCTCTTTTTGCAAAGCAAATCTAATCGAGCACTTTGGTGATTTTAGGGAATATTCAAACGGTGATGCCATCCATATATTTAGTTCTGTCTGCTGTGGGGGGTCATTGTTCATGAATCGACGTCAACGACATTCCATTCAAGGCAATCTAAAAGTCAGATTTTTACACGATTTGACTTGTTCGCAATGTAGTAGCCCATCCCCAAATATAAAATCGCTAAACCTAACGAAAATAAATGCTGATTTTACTAAAGTATGTATCTCACCACCCGAATTGAGGGATTGACGTCGACGCCATTTATGGAAGATTGGATCTTCAAAATTTGACTTTTCGAATGGGCGACGTTAGTCCCCTTAAAAATGGAAATTTACTTGGAAATGATTTCCCTTTTCCTGGTTTTCCCCGTCTTCCATTAGGAGCAAAGGGAGGGAGGGAGGGAGAGATGAATGAGCTAGCAACAGGTGAGGGGCTCTCATCTTATCTCAAAAACGACACGATTAATAAAGCAAGTGACACATACGACATGGTTAACATGATTATCCGACGAATATGTTGTTATCTTGGGTGTCAGTACGGCATGATGCATTAACTCATTTACAAGTGTCCCATTTATATGGTACACACGTAAAACTCGTTTACAAATGATAACTCATGGCAACACTTTTCCCGACAAGATGAGTAATATTGTTTCACATTGATCTAAAGTTTGCTATTGAGTCAATTTTTCGTTATGTTTGATGCCTTGGTATCCCTAATAAAGTTTCATTCTATCATTTATTCTTCTTGGTTTTTTTTTTTTTTTTTTTTCCTGTGTCGGAGGAACCGTTTTGGCAGATAGCCGCCACGTAAACCTCTCGGTGACGCTAGCCCAAGACCCACCACCAGGGTGCTACGCATAATACACCTAATGGTCTACCAGAACACCTGACCTTTCCCTTCAAAGGCAGAAGCCTACCTAGCAGAGCCACCACGGCCGGTGGTTTCTTGGGTGTTATTTTTCATAAGCTTTTGAAGATAAACAAGTCCCAAATATGCCTTAAAGATGTTAAAACACTCCTAATTGTATCATATTAAAACAAATGACATTTAACACATTAATTTCAACTCACTAATTTGTGTTTGGCTGGATTGACAAGTTTAGACGGATCAACTTCATAAGACACAACTTATTTAATCACGTCATAAACGGGTCATGCCAAACATAAGCTTATTTAAATGTGTCATGTTATGCAATTGAGTCACATCAAGAATTATTGCCCGCCTTACAATCGACCCACCACTCTAAAAATGTTGTATCCTAGTGTATTTTGTGCATCACTTGTACACATGACGGTGTATCGTACAATGCCCGAGTAGAGGGAGAGATTTAAAACAAAAAAAAAATACACATGGGCGTGTCCCCTCTTATATTAGTGATGATAAATTAAGTTGGTCATGCAAATATTACTTTTTCTTCTTTTTTCTTCATTTTTTTTGTGCTTTTTGTCTAGTATTTTTTTTGGTCGAACGCTTTTGCTTTTTCCTTAGTTGAGTCGGGCAAATATCACTTGGTATTCTCCCTATGTATATACATGCGCCGCCGCATATTGGAGATTTGCCAAACAAACACCATAATCAAATCTACAACCTCCATCTCCATCTTCAGGCTTCTAATCGTCTTGTCGCTGCACATAGTTCTGAAGAGATCAAGCTTTTTGGCTATGGCAGAAATTAGTGCAAGAGGTATTGCTGGAACGTGACCATGCATGCAGTTCGTCCTTTTTACTGGCCTTTGCTATGTAGTCTCTCGATCGTTTCGTGCATGGAACGGGAATGGAGATTTTAGCGTTATCTAGTTAGGGCTTTTGGGTAATACGATAGAGATTGAGAGGCTCTGATTTCCCTTCCAGGTTAGATGGCAAGGTCGCAATCACCGCCCGCGGCATGAGCAGGATCGGCGCGAGCACGGCAAGCCTCTTCCACCAATACAGCGCATTGGTCGTGATTGCCGACATCCAAGACGAGCTGGGCCGGGCCTTGGCTGCGAAGCTAGGCCAGCAGGCCTCCTATGCCCGCTGTGACGTTTCCATCGAGGCCAATGTGCGCGACCTTGTGGACGCCGGTGTGGCCAACCACGGCCGGCTTGACTTCATGTACAACAACTCCGGGGTCCTCAACCGGCCTTCAGGGGCATCCTTGACACATCTCTCGCCAACCTCGACCGCGTCCTCCGCATCAACCTCTACGGGGCCTTCCATGAGGCAAGCCACGCGGCACGGTCATGGTGCTGCAACGCCAGGGCTACGGCCCTGTTTGGTTAAGCATTTGGAATGCTCATTTGGGCTCTAAAGTCCGCAAAGGTGTTTGGTTCATTTTGTGGGCGACTTTGGCGAGATGCAATTGCATCTCCAAGTGGCTCTAAGGGACTTTAGTTTAATGCAAGGGTTGAGGTGCTTTGGGAAGTTGCATTTTGGGAATGCAAGTAGCTTGGTTACTGTTCATCTTCTCCAACCTCTCCCAGCTGCTGATCGGAGGCCGTCGACCATCGGCGAAGGGATGGCGCGCGCTGGTGACCACCGCTTGAGGGTCGCTCGACCCCGGCGACCGACTCCGGACCTCAAGTGACGCTCAGATCTTGCGACCCCAGGCGACGGTCGCCTGGGTCACGCGCAGCCGTCGCCTAGTTGCCAGGGTCGTGCGACCTAGGCAGCTAGATCTGGCCATCCGGTCCCCTAAGGTTGCGCGACCCAGGTGGCTAGATCCAACCATTCGGCCACCGAATCCGACGGTCCGGCCGCTAAATCCGACGGTCCAGTGGCTGGACTTCAAAAAAGAAAATATACTTTTTTTTTGTTTTTTTAATTTAATAAAAATCATTTACAAATGCAAATTTTACCAAACGATATTTGCATTTCAGAAAACCTTCTTTACCCAAAGGTATTTGCAGTTTGGCAAATGCATTCCCCAAAAGCCGAATCAAACGGGCCCTACATCCTGTTCACGGGGAGTAGGTGCACGGTTCTCACGGGGTTGGCCATGCACACGCACACCGCGTCAAAGCATGTAGTGGTGGGGTTGGTCTGCAGCTGGCAACAGAGCTTGAGAAGCACGAGATATGGGTGAATTATTGGAAGTTTGTATAACAAACTAAGTGTGTTTTTCCTTATCCCACATAAGAAAGTTAGGAGAAGGTGGCCAGTTAATAACTGTAAGGCTTTTTTAGTAAGTCTAAAGAAAAATATTTGGTGTGGGCTAGACCCGAGCGTGCAGATGCGTGATTATTAAGTACACTTCGGAAATTATGAAAACTCGAAATTTTATTTATTAAAAAAATATTATTTTTATTCTTATTATTCCGAATTTTTTATATTTATTTATTCTATTAATTTTATTAATCCGAATTTTTATATTTGTGTCTTGTCAAGACAACCTTTGAAAATGATAATTGTTTAGTTTGCAAATTTTCTCGTTCATTTTCCAACTTCTTCTGAAGAGGACACGTTCGTTCATTTTGCAACTTCTTTCTAAGAGATGCATTTGTTTACTTTGCAACTTTTCACGAAGAGTTGCCTATGTACTTTAAAACCAATATATATGTGTGTGTGTGTGTGTATTTCAGTTTTTGGGTGAACAAGAATGAAATCATTTTTTGAGTCTTTTTTCCAAAATTATAGTCATTCTTTCGATTGTTTTCTAGAGAGACTTTAGAGAAACATTAGCATTGTTATATAATATTCTCATTTGAAATTCTGTTGTATCATAGATAATATTTATCAGTGACCATTAGCAACATTGTAAGGTAATTAAATCCTTTAAAAAAGTGATATCATGCTTTAAAATCTGACTTGATTACTCTATTGATTCGAAGTCATATTTTTCAACGTGAACTCTGTGTCCCCCTATGCGGTCTCGAGGATGGGGCCGTCAGGGCTGGGGAAGATGGGCGAGGCCGAGCTGGAGAGGATGGACGACTGGATGAGGGCGATGGGCAACCTGAAGGGGCAGGTGCTGGCGCCAGAGAGCGTGGCGAGGGCAGCGCTGTACCTGGCCAGCGACGAGGCGGCCTACGTGAGCTGGCTCAACATGGCGGTGGGTTGCGGCTACAGCGTGGTCAACCCGTCCTTGATGATGGCTCTTGCCGCGAGCCGCTCGAATGGGAAGCTCGGTTCGAACGGGTGAATCGAGATCGTGGCCGTCGGTTGTGGGCAGAATAAGGAGGGATCGTGCCATTGTGCGCCCTTGGATGCGTTGCTGTTCTTGTTGTTCTTGTGGTGTTTTAGCTTCTATTTTTGTCCTATTGGAAGCAATTTGATTAGCTTTTTTGTCTACGTATTTTAATTAAATCGAAGTGTACTAAACATCATATAGATTGAATTGTTATCCTATTTGATATCCGAAAATCTAAACAATAAAATTCCGATTCTATTCCGACATTTTCTTTTTAACCTAATAAAATGATTAGAGCCATCGTCTCATTTCATTTCATTGTACCATATATTAACTTAATTCAGTGTTGACCAGCCCTCTACCCTAAACCCAGAATCGTAGTTTTCGACCCAAGATTGCTCAAGACATTATGCCCAGATAGCAACCCATTGAGTTTCCTTTGCAGTTTTGCATTTTGTCGTACGTACTCGACTCGAGTACAAATCTCTTTCCAGTTATGCAACAGATATTAATAAGGCACACCCTTCCGTCCGTCTTCTCAACAATAGTAGACGAGTACAAATCTCTTTCCCGCCTTCAGTCTAGCAGTTCCAGCCCTCCTTTAATAGGTGGGGTTTAAAATTCTTCCCTTCCAAAAGATCAATATCATTCATTTGAATAATTTCGACGCGAGAGTCGTAAATAAAACCCACATTGTATATGTTTACGTACAAAACGAAGCTTTTCCAACTATACTTCTCCCAGTGAAATTCACCTTGTGGGGACCGTCCATTTTTCATGGATCCATAGAGGCGGTAAAATATCGGGACTAGTATTAAAAGTCAATGACGGAATAAATACGGATTACCAACAAATACCAAACTAAATACTAAGCCCCATATACCAAACTAAATATTAAGCCAGATATCAAATCTTCGAAAAGATCTCACGGGATGCTCCCAATAATTGCGCTTCTTAATCTACATAACACCACATGCTTCCATCCGTTCCTACATTAACTTACGGAATACAATCTTCCTTGGAAATGAAGTTCCATGTGCGCGCACATGACCATCGGGCCAAGCTACATACATCGCTGCACAATTTCCACTTCCACATGTTGCCCGCGTATTTTTGAACGTACGCAACGATTATTTTGATGTAACCACCCTAATCTCATGATGATGCACGAACAGGAAGTCGTTTTGTAGAGAAATAATTAAGGACTACACTTCCATACGTGCAGGAAAGAAGCGTCATTTTACGTCTACTTCGCAAATGCAGCCATTTTTTTCTTCTTAAGAGCACGATTTCCGTGATTCCTTTTTTCTTTTCTATTCTACAGGACTTCTTGTTGACAGATATCCCCTCTGTCAAACTATTACACATGAAATTAAGCAATTCGTAAAAGATTAATCTAAATCACTTCCATCTTCTATATAAAAGAGAGGCCTCAAGGAGCACGAAAAGCCATCCCTCATATTTATATTCTTACTCTCTCTCTCTCTCTCTCTCTCTCTCTCTCTCTCTCTCTCTCTCAATCGATCGACACATGACTCCGGCGGAAACTCCATGTAAAGGAATCGAATTCTGATGTCTTTGTGGATATATATATCTTGACATTCATCCATGCACATGTACAGACTGCATGTCCCTCCTTTCCTTTGATCGTAGACCAGATCTTCCTACGAGCATCTGTAGCTATTGAAAGAGATATCGTATCTTCTACCCAAGTAAATGATCATATTATTCAATACGGATATGTTTTCTTGATCACTTAATAGTGTAAACCCTCAAATCGCGAGATTACTCAATAATATATAAAGGGAGATTGACTTTCCTTTACAAGGTTGGCATACCAAAAGAGGAGCCAATTAAGTCTATTACACCAACTTGCAAGATCAATATAGTATAGTGACATGGCAGACCATCACGCTAAATATGACTCACTTATTTAAGTACTTTCTTATAGCCTGTCATGTCACTTAGTTAACTAATTTTGCAAACTAATCATAATATGTGTGTTGCTCTACTAAGAACGTACTAACCTTTGCTTAATGAATGATGTAAAACTCCAAATAACAGTATTTATTGGCCCCTTCATATATGCTCTCTAAACCATAATCACTTTGACCTATCACGGTGTTCAATTTATCCCAATTACACTTACCAAGTACCGAACTTATCATAATCTTGGATACTCGATAATACCCTCTTTCATATGACGGCTTAAACTTTAAAACCGATAACCATTAATATGCTGGCGGAGTCAGATTCTTTTCTACCTGCCCCTTTACTATCTCATGAAGGTGCGCCAATCGTTTGTTTGTTTTATTCTAAACTTCTTATAAGGCAATGGTAAAGCTTGAATTTTTCATTTTTAAATGAGTTTTTAATTGTATTTTCTTTTAACTCCATGCAATTGCTCATCCACATTCACGTAGAAGTAGGGGTAATTGTCTCGTATTACTTGTTAAGGGGATATCTCCTGTGCACTCTTCTCCACTAAACGCCAAACTTATGAAATTAGTGATTCATAACCTACTGAAAAGAGCAACCTTAGATAGCAAAAGTAAACTTGGGCATCAGGAGATTCCCACTTTAGAAACTGGAGTCATCAGTTCAAAAATCGCCAGCTGCGTCTGAACTGCTTTGGCCATGGCCGAAGGCTTATATACTTAACCAATTTTTGAGACTTAAAGAGTCTTTCATAAATCTCTAAATAACCAAGTTTTTGCACTCGTATCTCTGTATTATAAATATATATATACCTATCCATGTGTTTCTTAAACAAGTTGAATGGGCTGAGCCTCGGGGTGGAGATGTAGTTGGTAGCTTTAGATTGGTCAAAAAATAAAAATAAAACCATGGGGTTATTTAAGTCAATCCAACCTTAAATGAGAGCTTCCGGGTGTGTAGGCTGAAAGTCCACAATCGATTCACTTCGACTTTCGGCCCACCGGTGGACACTGTTGACCCTCTCTCGAGTGCGCTTCTTCTATTCCTCTCTCTCTCTCTCTCTCATCTTTCCCCTCTCACCCAAAAGAAAACTTAAACAAAGAAGAATAATCCTATTTCTATCACCTTTCTATAATGGTATGCTCTCTTGAAACCCTAGCTACTATTAGCTTCCCTTCCTCAAATTACACCATATATGTTTTCAACTACTTTTCAGTAGAATATTTATATTTTTAGATATAATAAGGTCACTATTAATTTCCAAAGCATACCTACATAGAAATATAGAATGGCTTTACTTGGTGCTATGTATTGTAAAGTCAAGTTCGATATATATTTAGATTATACAAAATGAATTGTATGATGCGATTGTCGACTGAATCACATTAATTTTAGGCCTCATTTGGTATATTTAAAACAATGCAAAAAGAATAAGATAAAAGGACTTCGAATGAATTTATAAGAAGTATGCTTTACCTTGTTTTCCTATTATTACATTGAGTGACACATCTTGACTTTTCATAGTTTGTATTTTATTGTTTGAACGGTTGTACATAGTAGGAAAATAAGGTAAAGCATACTTTACCCTATGAAATTTTATAGACAGAAAAAGTTACTAAAACATAAATTTACATAATAATCCATAATCCACTTGTGTGCTTTCCTTCTTTTTTTTTTAATCTACTCCTTCCCTTTGATCCTCACTCATTTCCACCTCCCCTCATGTTAATGGAAATGCAAGAATTCGGTAATTTTCATTCTCAATTTCTATTTCCATTCCGCCTCATTCGAATTTGCTAAATGATATTAGAATGAAAAAATGAAGGGAGCTTCCGTTCCAATTTCGATGGTTTTGTTCCCGACATCCAAACATGTCTTCTATGTCATCTTTGGGAAGAGGTATAAGGGATAGTTGTTTGATTGCCCATCGCTCCCAATCAGGATTGCTGAGACCAAGTCAGCAAGATTTTTTTAGGACAAAAAAGTCAGTGGGGTCTTAGAACCTCGATACATTGTCTTTGAGGAGTTACCAGAACTGGAAGTTGCTTTCAGCTTCCTAGCAGACTGAACTTTCCATATCTAGAGGAACAGCCAAGCGCTGTGGAAACTCAGCCAGTGCTATGAACATGGATCATAGTCATAGCGTTAACCGTAACCCTCACGGTTGTTGTCAGGGAATGTTGCGAGGGCTAATACGTCCACAAATGTAGATGTGCTTTTTATTTAAGATCTAGGACAACAATTGGGCCGTTGGATACCTTGTCATATAAATAATGTTTTTGTGGACCTCATATCCCTAATTCCCCTTGTATCTTTATTTGCCCCAAGGGAATGGAATACCCTCTCATTATTACATCCCAGTAATCCCAAGATTCAGATGAGAATTGAGATAAAGCTTTTTTAAGGATTTATTTAGGTCCAATCTCGTCCAACTTCTATGCGAGATGTCAATCGTTGTCCTTTTGCCTCCGGACAAATTTTGAGAAAAATGCCATATGAATGATGTCTTTATCATCCTACCTTTATTCAACCAAACCCTGTCCTTTTTGCCTCCCAGAGAAAGGTAGAGCAATTAATCACCGTCTAAGCAGGTAGAGCACAAGTGTCATAACCACCATTTTGTCTCATTTTTCATGAATGTTAATACGACTTAGGGAAACTGATATCATTATATAGCATGCAATCTATATTTTATATATGGCGGCTCTCATCTATCCCAAAAATGATATCGCTAATTAAATTTAGTAAAAAGAAATCACAATATCATCTCAAAGTAGTTGAGCGTGCAAGAGAATTTTTTATATAACTCGTTTGTGTAATATCATTTTTTCTTTTCCACTAGCCATACTATTCACCATTAATTTGGATATTTGCTAAATTTCTAGAAACATAACTACTCATTTGAGAGTGATGAAAAATGGCTTATGAAGAAAAGAGTCAACAAAATACAAAATATTTCTTATACTGACAATGCAAACATACATCATGTGCTTATGGCACCCGATAGAATTGGTAAGTGAATATTGTAACTAGTCGCTTTATAAATTTATTGAAAGCTTATCCTCTTAATTCCATTGATTAGACAAGAATATATAGAAGTTTTGGTCATCCGTTCAAATCTCGTTGATCGGGTGCAAATTGCTCCAAATCAAAGTCACCTATATGTCAAATGGCTTAACCGATTTGTGAGATTTGTAGAGTGCTCGATGGGTCTACAATTAGCCCAATCTCCACACGCGTGCCTCTAAATATTATCGATAGATAAAAGAAAAAAAAGACTATAGAAAAAGGCTAAAACACTTTACTAGTATAATGGTTTTTGGATTATCATGAGAATGATAATTTGCCGTAAGTCATAAGTTCTTAAAGGGAATATTTTATTTGATTTTTTGTGATCGATCATAAATTGTTATTCTCATAATAAATTAAAAATTACCATCCAAATATTTTTCTTCAGGGAATAATCAAACCCGATGCCATCCATGTTCAGTACCGTTTGCCGTGGCGGGACATTTTGGGCGTGCATGGAAACGTTTCTAAGAATGCGTTTCCGGCACACTTTGTACGGAAAGTGTGCCCGGGAACAAAAAAGGAACAGAAACGCGTTTGGTTGCGTTTTGTTCCTTTTTTTTTTTTGTTTCGGAACGAAATAGGAACAAAAAAAGAAACAAAAAAGTTGTTTCTCCAGAAAAGAAACACTTCTCGGAAGAACAAAAGAACAAAACGACTCTTCTCTCTCTTCTTCTTCTCTTCTTCTTTTCTTCTTTTTTTTTTCTTATTTTTCTTTGGCCGGTCGCCGGCCTCGGCCATGGTCGGCGACCGGCCGTCGAGGCTCGGCGTCGCCGGGCGCGGGCGAGGCCGAGCCTCGCCTTGGCCGGGCGACGCCGAGCGTCGCCGCCCCCAGCCCGAGGCTCGGGCTCGCCGGATCTGGCGAGCTCGAGCTCGCCCAGCCATGGCGAGGCTCGGGCTCGCCGGATCTGGCGAGCTCGAGCTCGCCCGGCCAAGGCGAGGCTCGGCGTTGCCCGCGCGGCGGGCCGAGCCTCGCCTTGGCTGGGCGAGCTCGGGCTCGCCCGGATCCGGCGAGCCCGAGCCTCGCCATGGCTGGGCGAGCTCGAGCTCGCCCATCCGAGCCGAGCCTCGCCTGCATCCGGGCCTCGCCGGATCTGGCGAGCCCGCCTCGCCAAGGCCGAGCCTCGCCCAACCACGGCCGAGCTCGGCCTCGCCGTGGGCGCGCCGTGGCCAGCTGCCCGCCCCGTCGGCCGGTCCGGAGGCCGGTGACCGGCCGAAAAAAAAAAAAAAAGAAAAAGAAAAAAAAATAAAAAATAATAAAAAATGTTTAAAAAATTAAAAGAAACAAAAAAATAATAAAATTTAACCAAATGTGTTTCTGTTCATTTTTTATTCCCGACCAAACGTTACCAAACGTGTTCTTTTGTTCAAAAATTGTTCTCTCCAGGAACAGAAACACTTTTTTTTTTTCTGTTCCCGGGAACAAAAAAGCACAGAAATAAATCCATGCGCACCCTTTGTTCACGAGTCGACTTGAGCAATCACTGTCATTTCATGAGGCAATCTAGGAGTTGGAGCTTTTTATTATTATTTATTATTACAAAAGTCAGATCTTTATTTGACTTGTTTGAAATGTAGGGGCCCATTTCCATACATGGGATCTTTAAGCCTAAAAAAAATAAATGAAGATTTTACTAAAGTACGTATCTAACAACCCGGATTGACGTCGGTGCCATTAATGGAAGATTGGATCTTCAAAATTTGACTTTTCAAATGGACGACTTTAGTCCCTTAAAATTGAAATTGACTTCGAAAATGATTTTCCTTTTTCATGTTTTTCCCTTCTTCCTTTAGGAAGAGTGAGAGATGAATGAGCTAGGCAAAATTTATGCCACGTTGGTTGTGTCACATGAAACAAAGGGCATTAACTTATTTAAAAATATATGTTGATTTGTTTATATGATATTCACATAAAACACATTTATATATGATAATCCATGCTAGCACTTTCAAAGCATTCCTAGACAACATAAGAATTTCTCTATACATTGATCTAAATTGCATTGTTGAGTCATTAATTTTTCTTTATGTTTTATGACTTTTGCATCCCTATTACAGTTTTATATTATCATTTATACTTCTTGATCCGGGTGTTATTCTTCATAAGCTTTTGAAGATAAATAAGTCTCAAATATGTATTAAACATGTTAAAACATTTCTAAACAAACTGAATGGATCAATCTCATAAAACATGATTTTTTTTAATTACATCATAAACGGGTTTTGCCAAACATAAGCCTACCTAAACTTGTTGTGTCATGCAACCGAGTCATACCAAGAATTACTGCCCGCCTTGCGATTGATCCGCCGTTCTAAAAATGCTATATCTTAGTGTAATTTGTTCGTCTTTTTTTACGCATAATGTCGTATAATACAATGTCCGGGTAGAGAGAGTGAGCTTTGTTTTTTGTCCGAAAACAAAATTTAGACAAAGGTGTGGCCCCGTCTTATACTAGTGATGATAAATTAAGTTTGATCACGCAAATATTACATTTCTTTTTGCTTTTTCTTTAGTCGAGGTGGGCATATATCACTTGGCATTCTCCCTATATATACGTGCACCATTATATAGCCCCCCATGATCAAATCTACATCTCACCTTTTTCCTGCTTCTAATCGTCCTGTCGCTCCATATATTTGTGAAGAGATCAAGCTTTTTGGCTATTGCGGAAAATTCGTGTAAATTTTTGTAAATTTTTTTGTAAATATTTAAAATTTTTGTAATTTTTTGTAATTTTTTAAATTTTTAATGTTTTTAAAGTTTTTAATTTATTTTTAAATGTTTTAATAAATTTAATTTAAATTTAATTTAAATAGTTTTAATATTATATTAAAATTCAAATTATGCCAAAACGACATTGTTTTGGTCGATTTAGGAGTTTTATTTTGGCGAACACCCAAAACGACGTCGTTTTGGGTGAATTCGAACTTACTCAGCTCTCTGGCGAGACACATCGGCGAGAAATATTAATATTTTAATGTCACATATGATTTCCTGCCAACTTCACCGGAGATGTCACTCAAATGTTCCACTTTTCTTAAAATGTGACACTTAAGTATACTTTTCGTAAGTTATGGCACTTAAGTGTGTCCCTTTGTGCTAAGTTATGGCACTTGAAGCGTTCTTTTGCCTACATGCGCCGCCGCATATTGGAGATTTGCCAAACAAACACCATAATCAAATCTACAACCTACATCTCCATCTTCAGGCTTCTAATCATCTTGTTGCTGCACATATTTCCGAAGAGATCAAGCTTTTTGGCTATGGCAAAAAATTAGTGCAAGAGGTATTTAATATGGCATTGCTGGAACGTGACCATGCATGTAGTTCATCCTTTTTACTGGCCTTTGCTATATAGTATCTCGATCGTTTCGCGAATGGAATGGGAATGGAGATTTTAGTGTATCTAGTTAAGGCTTTTGGGTAATATAATAGAGATAGAGAAGCTCTGATTTTCCTTCCAGGTTAGATGGCAAGGTCGCAATCATCACCAGTGGTGCGAGCAGGACCGGCATGAGCACGGCAAGCCTCTTCCACCAACACGGCGCATTGGTCGTGATTGCCGACATCCAGGACGAGCTCGGCCTGGCCCTGGCTGCGAAGCTGGGCCAACAGGCCTCCTATGCCCGCTGCGACGTGTCCATCGAGGCCAATGTGCACGACCTCATGGACGCCACTGTGGCCAACCACGGTCGGCTTGACATCATGTACGACAACGCCGGGGTCCTCAACCAGCCTTTAGGGGCATCCTCAACACATCTCTCGCCAACCTCGACTGCGTCCTCCACATCAACCTCTATGGGGCCTTCCATGAGGCAAAGCACGCGGCACGGGTCATGGTGCCGCAGCGCAAGGGCTACATCTTGTTCACGGAGAGTAGGTGCACGGCAATCGTGGGGTTGGCGATGCACACGTACGCCGCATCAAAGCATGCAGTGGTAGGGTTGACCCGGGGCTGGCGGTGAAGCTTGGAGAGCATGAGATATGGGTGAATTATTGGAAGTTTGTTTGTAAAACAAACTAAGTGTGTTTTTCCTTGTCTCACATAGGAAAATTAGTAATAGGTGGGCCAGTTAATAAGTGTGAGGCTTCTTTAATGTGTTTGAAGAAAAAGATTTGGTGTGGGTAGACCTCACTATAACTGCATGTGGATGCGTGATTATTAGATGCACTTTGAAAATTATGAAAATGTGAAATTTTATTTATTAAAAAATGTATTATTTTATTATTATTTATATTATTCATAATTTATATATATTTTTATTATTTTGAATTTTTATATTTATGTCTTTTCAAGACAACTTTGAAATTTATACTCGTTCAATTTGCAACTTTTCCCGTTCATTTTCCAACTTCTTTCGAAGGGACACCTTCGTTCATTTTGCAACTTCTTCCAAAATGATGCATTCGTTCACTTTGTAACATTTCACGAAGAGTTCCCTATGTACTTTAAAACTGATTTGTGTGTGTGTGTGTGTGTGTTTGTGTCAATTTTTGGGTGAACGATAAAGAAATCATTTTTAGAGTTTTCTTTTGAAACTACGACTATTTTTCGATTCTTTTAAAGAGACCCTGGAAAAATACTATAGTTTGTTATCTAGTATTATTATTTGAAATTTTGTTTATCCCAAATGATATTTGTCAATGACCATTAGTAATATTGTGGAGTAAATAAATCTTTAAAAAAATGATATTATATTTCAAAATCCGACTTGATTGCGCTATTGATTTGAAATCATATTTTCCAACATGAACTCCGTGTCCCCTTATGTGATCTCGAGGATGGGGATGTTAGGGCTGGGGAAGATGAACGAGGCCGAGCTGGAGAGGATGGACGACTGGATGAGGGCGATGGGCAACCTGAAGGGGCAGGTGCCGGCGCCAGAGAGCGTGGCGAGGGCGGCACTGTACCT
The DNA here is from genome assembly GCF_016545825.1 of Eucalyptus grandis. Taxonomy (NCBI): domain Eukaryota; kingdom Viridiplantae; phylum Streptophyta; class Magnoliopsida; order Myrtales; family Myrtaceae; genus Eucalyptus; species Eucalyptus grandis. The sequence goes on from NC_052622.1 coordinate 20,193,080, forward strand.
GGCCAGCGACGAGCCGGCCTACGTGAGCTGGCTCAACATGGTGATGGATGGCGGCTACGGCATGGTCAATCCGTCTTTGATGATGGCTCTTGCCGCGAGCCGCTCGAACAGGAAGCTCGGTTCGAACGCGTGAATTGAGATTGTGGCCATCGGTTGTGGGCTGAATAAGGAGGGATCGTGCCACTGTGCGCCCTTGGATGTGTTGCTGTTCTTGTTGTTCTTGTGGTGCTTTAGCTTCTCTTTTTGTCCTATTGCAAGCAATTTGATTAGCTTTTTTGTCTACGTATTTTAATTAAATTGAAGTATACTAAACATCGTATAGATTGAATTGTTATCCTATTTAATATCCGAAAATCTAAACAATAAAATCCCGATTCTATTCCGACATTTTCTTTTTAACATAATAAAATGATTAGAGCCATACCCAATCACGGGCAGCGTAGTTGTTGTGCGTTCTCCCTTCCACCGCAAAGGTTGGGAGTTCGAGCCCTCTTGTTGCTAAATTATCTTTAGCGGGAGGTTCTTGATATTGCTAGTATAAACACCTAGAGGGGGGGTGAATAGGCGCACAAACAATTTGTCGATATACGGAAGCAACAGATTGAAATACGATCGATGTAGAGAGAGTAAGGAAGAGAAAATCAAACACAGGATTTATAGTGGTTCGGCTTATTCCAAGCCTACGTCCACTCTTCCGCACTGACAGCCCACCGGCTGGATTTCACTATGATCAAAAGAGTAGTTACAGCACAGCTTTGCCTTGATTCCACAGTGTAGATGTACTGCCACACCTCCTCAAGGTCTCTCACAAATATAGACTCTCTTTTGTATACAAGTATTCGCTCAAAGGATTTATCTAAACAAATAGGAGCTTCAGACTTTGGAATTTTTCTATCGCGCACTCTACTTAAACAACTAAGAACGTCTTCCTTATATACTCCTTTATGCCATCATACCCGTTGGCACTTTCCAAAGGAATTCCTCCAATCTACCCGTTGGACGGAATCAATTAGGAAGATCGTTCGAGCTATTAAAGGAACGTGTTGATAGCCCATCAATCCCGTTCGCCCATACAATCGGGGATCTCGGTTTCCATAAGTAGAACCTTCCAATAATATTTAGACAATCATCGAATCTTCAGTCATTGAATCAATCTTGTTCAATCAAAGGATTCTGATACGTCTTCTCCAGCCACGAGATCTTCTCCAGATGATAAGGTTAAATCCTGAACAAAACATCTAGTTCGGGATAACCTTTCTTCAACGGATCAGAGACTGTCAATGAGGATAGACTTTGAGTCTTGAGTCTGGCTGTCCGGAAGTCTTTAGACTTTAACCAACAGAGTCTGCCGACCTTCGGACTAGACGATGGAAACGTTTTGTCAACTTCAAAACTCTTCACGAGGATTTCTCCAACAATCTCCCCATTTTTGATGGTGACAAAACCTTCCTGCAGATTTGGATAACTTTGACCTGCAAAACATTTCTCAACCACATATGCATATCTTATAGAAATAAATGGCTAATAGAATAACACTAGAATCTGCAACCACAGAAAATAGGTTAGTCCAATATATGATTTAAGCCATTCATAAGATATCAATATTGATCAATAAAAGCAGTAAAGTCAAGTCCAAGTCTAGGCAGTTCTTGTCCAGACACAAAACAAAGTCTAAGTCTGTCAAAACAAACAGACAGTTAAACACAATCCAACAAACAGTTAAAAAAGATTGAAATTGAAAGTTTTCAAATCATGCATCTCTCCCCCTTTTTGTCATCATTTAAAAAGGATGAGATGAAATCAAGATTGCTTGGGAACGCGGACAAGCTGGAAATCTTCCATAGACTGTGCCTTCCAGCCTCTTAAAGTCTTCCTTCAGCTGTACAACCTCCTCACTCTTGGCATTGGCCTGATTCTGAATAGAGAGGGCTTGCATCTTTTCATTTAATGAACAGGAAGAAGCTTGACCTTCATTCTTCAAGCTTTGAACTTCGCATCCCAAGGCATAAATCTGACCTTTCATCTCCAAGAGAATATCCATGATTCTGCGAAAATCTGCTCCATTATCAGTCTGAGTACTTGCTTCTGCTCGTTCTGATGGAGTAAAAGCATATGATGGTGGATCAGCATAATCTCGCAGGTTGGGCGATGAAGCTTCATGACCTTCCTCTAGAAATTGAGATGCATAAACATCTTCTCGGGTGCAGAGGCGAGCGGCGACTCCTTCACTTTCATCCGGAAATGAAGATGTCACTCCTTTCTCCTGAACTCCCCCTGTTTTCATGCCTACAGGTGGAGAAGAGATTTCCTCAGGTTCTTCTTCTCTTCTTTCTTCTTCAGGTCTTTCTTGCTCTGCTTCTTGCTCTGTTTCCCTTTCTTGCTCTTCCTTCTCCTTTGCTTCTCTTTCTTCTTCTTCCTTCTCCTCTTCCGCTTCTTTCGTCCTTTGTTCCGATTCTTTCGTGGAACAGGGACGACTTAAGTTCTTCAAAGCCATTGCGGAGATGGTGATGTCATCGTCATCATCTTCATCCTCAACGAGGAGAGCTCTTCTTTTCTTTGATGGAGCAGCCATGGGCTCCTTCCCTTTTCTCTTAGCAAAAGAAGAGAATTGATGAGATTTGGTAGGAGTCTTCTCCTTGAATTTCTCCAATTCCTTGCTCAGTTCCTTCAGACGCATTTTGGTTACCATTTTCAGTCCTACCACCATATGATCGCATGATCGAACACAAAAGATTTGCGGAGGCTGAATATTCGAGATGTCTCGAATAACTTAGTAACAAGGCTTGGGTAAGGGAGTTGACCTCTGTCCTTCATCACCGCTCTATACATATGAAACATAACAGTATGAGGGAGAGAAAACTTCTTACCACAGAGGATGGCATACATCAACTTTGCCTCAGAACTTGACACATCAGTTTTGGAAGTTGATTTCGGCCGAAGGCAATTGATCACAATTTTGTGAAGCAAAATGTTGAATGCATTCATCCGTGAGTAAGTGATCTTCTCATCTGTTCTCCTGTCCTTCACCAATTCAAGTGTAGCCCCGAGAATGGAAACTTTAATCGGTTGATATCTCCTCTCTCAACTTCTAGCACATCTGCCAGTATATTCATATCCACAACATAGTCTTGTTCTTTGACACTGAAGGAAAATCTATTCGCATCTAAAAAGCTAAGATTTGAATAGAAGTAAGCAGTCAATTCAGCGTAAGCCTCAGTAGAGTCAGAGCAAAACTTCTCAAGTTGAAGATAACTGAACTTTTCCCTCAAGTTCACTTTCACAAAGATCCAGAAAATCAAAGTCCACACTTCTAGGGTTTATTACCCCACGCTTCAGCAATTTCGAGTACAGATCCTTTTGTTCCTTTGATCTGAACAAATCTCCCATTTTTCCTTGAATTTCAGCCGCAATACCCATTTTCGGTTGAAATAGACTGAACAGATTGTCATCATCATTCCCATCTACGATTCGGCCCCGGTCATGAGGATCACTTGGGATATTCGCAAGGGTTTCCTCGGCCACCCCTTTACGAGCGATTCCCAAACTTTCCATTCTTTTCGAAAGATATATTCGTTCCTATATCCTTTTTCTTTAACAAAATCATCAACATAGTTCAAAGGAGTACGAATTCCTTTTAAAGCACGATATAGCTTGTAGATAAAAGCGGGCTTTTGAACTCTTACTGGTGCCCTCCTCGATGATTTCTTCCGATGCTGATCAACAACGCCTTGAGGACTAGATGGTGGAGAATGACGCTGCTTGAGAATGTTGTGGGCTCGGTTGCTGATCTGGAGTAACTTCATCTTCGAAGATCGAAGTGCGTAGGCCCCTCACTCATTCTCCGTGGTCCCCGCTTGCGATTCTTGACGACTTTCGTGAAGAAGACATCTTTAACGTGTTTGGAAGTTTCCTTGCTTGACTTTCCCGAAAAGATGACAACTTTTTGAAGATTTAGCGAAGAAGACAAACGGGAATGGAGGATCGATGCTTTCTAGGGTTTTTGAGAGAGAGTAGAAGAGTGAAGAGAAATCGACAAAAGGTGCTCGTTCGGTTAAAAGAAGAGTAAACAAACCGTCACAAAGGAAATAAAAATATGCCTTTTCAAAATAACTGTCTTTATCCGCAAAAATAGTTATTTCAAAAGTAACTTCCCTTTTGAAAATGAATCGATGCAATATTTATGTTAATTAAATATAGCAACAATTTAAACACAGTATGATGATCGTACCTTTTCAAGATAAGATTGGAGAGAGAGAGACTTACAGTCTGAAGGTCGAGCCAAGACAGTAGATAAAGTCTTGTAAGCCTGAGTCTGAAAGTCTTTAGACTTTGATATCCTCATACCTCAAAATGTTGAGTCTGGACCGTATAGACTCAAATTGATTTTTCTCCAAAGGCTTTGTGAATATATCCGCCGTTGATTCTTTGAGTCAACAAATTGAATTGAAACATCTCCATTTTGAACATGGTCTCTTATAAAGTGATGTCGAATCTCTATATGCTTTGCTCTTGAATGGAGAATTGGATTTTGGTGAGGTTGATAGCGCTGGTGTTGTCGCAATTAATCTCCGTGCATGAGTCTTCAATTTCAAAGTCTCTTAGCTGTTGTTTTATCCATAGAATTTGCGAACAGCAGCTTCCAAGAGCTACATACTCTGCTTCTGTTGTTGAAAGAGACACAGTGCTTTGTTTCCTTGAAAACCAAGACACATCCCCCGCTTCCAAGCAACCGGCAAGTTCTGAAGTGCTCTTTCTATCAACTCTGCAACCGGCCAGATCTGCGTCTGAATATCCCAGAAGATTAAAGTCTCCCTTCTTAGGATACCAAAGACCGATGCTTGATGATGAAGCGACGTATTTAATGATGCGTTTGGCAGCACTGAGATGGGATTCTCTAGGATCTGATTGAAACCTAGCACATATGCAAACACTCAACAAAATATCATGTCTAGAGGCAGTAAGATAAAGAAGTGATCCAATAATGCTCTGTACAGCTTTTGATCAACTTTCTTCCCTTCTTCATCTTTGTCTATCTTTAAAGAACTTGACATTGGAATGTCGACCTTTTTGCAATTCTCCAGGTCAAACCTTTTGACAAGATCATTCACATATTTTTCTTGATAAATAAAAGTTCATTCCTTCAATTGTTTTATTTGAAGACCAAGAAAGAATGTTAATTCTCCCATCATACTCATTTCAAACTCATCCTGCATAGACTTAGAAAATTTCTTGCACAGATTCTCATTAGAGGATCCGAAAATAATGTCATCCACATATATTTGAACAAGTAAGAAACTTTTGTTTTCCTTCTTGATAAATAAGGTCGTATCTACTTTACCTTTGACAAAACCATTTTGAATTAAAAATTTACTCAATCTGTCGTACCAATCCCGAGGTGCTTGCTTTAAACCATACAAAGCCTTTTTCGATCAAGACCGAGTCGGCTTCTTTGGGTCTTCAAACCTTGGCGGTTGTTCCACATAAACTTCCTCATGGATAAATCCATTTAAGAAGGCGCTTTTGACGTCCATTTGGAATAACCTGAAATTCTTATAACAAGCAAACGCAAGTAATAGTCGAATAGCTTCTAACCTTGCCACTTTGGAGCGTAAGTCTCATCATAGTCTATTCCTTCTTCTTGCGTATATCCCTTGGCCATGAGTCTTGCTTTATTTCGTACGACTTTTCCTTTTCGTTCATCTTGTTTCGAAAACCCATTTAGCTCCAATAACAATTTTACCTTTAGGTTTGGATGTCAATTTCCAGACATCATTTATGCTGAACTGTCGAGCTCTTCTTGCATAGCTTCAATCCAGCTTTCATCGATAAAGCTTCTTCTATGCTCTTTGGTTCAATTTCGAAACGAGTGCCACAGCACTAGACTCTTCTCGCCTTTTGGATCTGGTGCGAATTCCTTCATTAATTTCGCCGATTATAAGATCTTTGGGATGACTAGACTTATGCTTCCAGTTACTCGTTGATTTGTCTGGTTGATGATCTTTTTCTTTGTTTAGATCTTCACGAACATCTTGAAGCTGGTTTTCCAGAGTTTGAGATGCTTCTTGAGTTGTAGACTTTGGAGGGTCTGTAGCAGGTTCAGATTCTTCTTGATGAGTCTGACTTGATTCATCTTGCGTTGAGTCTTGAAATTTGACATTCATTGACTCCTCCACGGTCGGCTCTTCTTGTTATAGACTCTGTAGGCTTTGCTTGAAGTAGAATATCCAAGGAAGATACCTTCATCTGATCTTTCTTCAAACTTACCAACTCGATCTTTTGCATTTTTCAATGTGAAACATTTGCACCCAAATACATGAAAGTATGAAACAATAGGCTTCTTATCTTTGAATAACTCATAAGGGGTTTTCTGAAGAATAGATCTTAAGAAGACTCTATTGATGATATAGCAAGCCGTTGAAACAGCTTCAACCCAAAATCGAGAAGAAATTTTACTTTCAATTAAAAGAGTTCTAGCCATTTCTTGAAAAGATCTGTTCTTTCTTTCCACAACTCCATTTTGCTGAGGAGTATATGGAGAGGAAAACACATGCTTACAGCCAGATTCATCACAGAATTTTGCAAAATCTTGATTTTCAAATTCACCTCCATGATCTGTTCTTATACTTGATATAACACAACCTTTTTCATTTTGAATCATTTTAGCAAATTTTTTAAAATACGAAAAGGTTTCAGACTTACTTGCAAGGAAATATACCCAAGTAAAACGGGAGTAATCATCAACAATTACTAGGCAATACTTCTTACCCCCAATACTTTGAGTTCTGTTGGTCCGAAGAGATCCATATGCAGCAACCGTAGTACTTGATTAGTAGAGACATAATTAATTAGCTTAAAAGAATTTCTTACTTGCTTTCCCAGAATACATGGAATGCATGAATCGAGTCTTTTGGTATGGCAATCAGGTAGACCTCGAACAAGCTGTTTTGAAGAAATTTTGGCTAATTGCTTCATGTTGACATGACCAAGCTTTTTGTGCCATAAGCTTGCTTCGTCTTGAATTGAGATAAGGCATTGCGATTCATTTGGTTTCACATCCAGAAGATAGATATTTCCATGTCTTCGACCCATGAAAGATTGAGTAGAGTCTTTACTGATTCCAGAACATGTTCCTTCTTGAAAGAAGATCTTGAAACCAGTATCACACAATTGACTAATGCTGAGAAGATTGTAATTGAGTCCTTCCACTAGGGAGACATTACTTATTGTGAGAGTACCAATTTTCACGGTTCCAAATCCCACAAAACTTCCTTTGCTATTTCCTCCAAATGAAACTTTTCCACCATTTACTTGAGCAAGCTTTATAAAACAATTTGAGTCTCTGTCATGTGTCTTGAGCATCCGTTGTCAAGATACCACTTTACTGTTTCTTGACGAGACCTGCATTTAAAATAAAGTCTCAAGCTTTCTTTGGTACCCAAACTTTCTTGGGTCCTTTGGTGTTAGTAATATAAACAGTATTAGCCCATACTTTCTTAACAGGTTTCCATACCATAGGACACTCTTTTTCAAAGTGATCCGGACTATTACACTTTGAACATTTGAGAGCATTTCTTCCTACGGGTTTAACAAAAACTGAGTTATTTTTGTAAACTTCACTCGAAAACCTTTTCTTGATTCTTTCTTTTACTTTAGGAAAATCAATCAAGGGAATTGTTTCTTCTGTCATACCTAGACCAGACTTATTGAAGTAAGGTCTTTGCGCTGAAAGAATTTTCTCAAGTTTTTCAGACCCCATAGAAAATTTCTTTGATATATTAGATAAGTCTGTTTTTAAACAAGCATTTTCTTTCAAAAGATTGGAAACAGACATGTCTAGACTTTTAACTCTTTCTTCTAAAACATTTTCTTTTAGTGTTAGAGCTGAGTTTTCTTTTTTCAGTTTGGAAATTCTTTTGAGAGAAATCTTAAGACTAAAGCATAGTTCCTCAATATATTTAGAAACTTTGACAGAATTTTAAAATTACTTGCCTCAAATTCACTTTGTCAGTCGATCCCGAGTCGATCCAGTCCGAGTCCGATTGTGCCATCGGACATAGATTGGCATATTCATTATCACTTTCTTCACACTCGGTATCACTCCAGTTTTCAGCTTTGAGAGCTTTTCAAAATTTTTCAGCTTTTCCTTTCTTTTTCTTCAAAAGAGGACAGTTGGGTCGATGTGTCCCTTTTTCTTGCATTCAAAGCGGACTACATCTTTGTTTGGTTCCTCATCATCAACGTACTTGGTCTGCTGTCTTTGAAAGCCTTGTTTCTTTGAGTTGAACCTTCTTCCTTTTCTTCGTTTAGATTTCTGAATCTTCTTATCATGAGAGCAAGCTCCTCATCGTCCATATCTTCTTCGAAATCTGTAACATCGTAATCATCATTTGATTTTAACGCAATGGATTTCTTACCTCTTGGATCTTCATCTTCATTGATCCTTTCCACTTCATAGGACTGAAGAGTTCCAATCAGCTCGTCGACAGATAGTGGCATAATTCTCCGCGTCTCTCTTATCGAAGTCTTTATGTGATTCCAATCCCTTGAGAGTCCACGCAGTAGCTTGTTTACCTTCATGGGATCAGAAGTTGGTTGGCCTTGATTTTCAAGACCATTCACAATATCGTAAAAACGACTAAACATGTCGATATTGATTCTCCCGGTTTCATTACGAAGGCTTCGTATTGACCAAGAAGAATGTTGATTCTTGTTTCCTTCACTCGATCTGTTCCTTCATAGGTGATATGCAATCTGTCCCAAACTTCTTTTGCTGTACCACAGGAAGATATTCTATTATATTCAGTTGGTGATAAAGCACAATATAAGGAGTAAATTGCTTTTGCATCGAGTGTCTGTCTCTTGGTTTTTTCTTCCTGAGACATTCCGCTGGATTCTTCAGTTTCTTTTCCTCTTTCAGAGACTATGCAGTGGTAGGAGTAATTCCTTTTTCTACAACGTCCCATTCCAGAGGATCCTTTGATCGTAGGAAAGCTTTCATTTTGTTCTTCCAGATGTTGTAATCCTTTCCATCAAAGTAGGGTGGTCTGGTATTACTTTGACCTTCCATCAGCCCTGGTGCTAACATACTAGCCATGGATCTTTTACTATGAAGTAAAACACTTCAAATAAAGTAAGTACACGAGCTCTGATACCAATTGATATTGCTAGTATAAACACCTAGAGGGGGGGTGAATAGGCGCACAAACAATTTGTCTATATACGGAAGCAACATATTGAAATACGATCGATGTAGAGAGAGTAAGGAAGAGAAAATCAAACACAGGATTTATAGTGGTTCGGCTTATTCCAAGCCTACGTCCACTCTTCCGCACTGACAGCCCACCGGCTGGATTTCACTATGATCAAAAGAGTAGTTACAGCACGCTTTGCCTTGATTCCACAGTGTAGATGTACTGCCACACCTCCTCAAGGTCTCTCACAAATATAGACTCTCTTTTGTATACAAGTATTCGCTCAAAGGATTTATCTAAACAAATAGGAGCTTCAGACTTTGGAATTTTTCTATCGCGCACTCTACTTAAACAACTAAGAACGTCCTCCTTATATACTCCTTTAATAGATGTTAAGAAGGCACACCCTTCCATCCGTCTTCTCAACAATAGTAAACGAGTGCAAATCCCTTTCCCGCCCTCCTCTAATAGGTAAGGTTTGAGTCCAGAGTTACGCAAGTCCTCATGATTGAAATAAATAGATTGAAATAAGAACATATAAGAGTCGGAATCTTCAATCCTTTTTCATAAACTTTCTTGCTTTCCTATTAAAATTTAAAATATTATTGAAATGTCAAAAGATGCAAAGAAGTTACATATATGGATCTAGGTGAGTCAACATATACATTTTGCAAAAAATGTCATTGTTTTGAAACCGCAAGATTTTGATTAGGCAAAAAAATAAATGGTAAAAGTCAGTCTAGATTGATCCTATGTTGACACCTAAATTTTGACTAGATTTTTAATTAGGCCTTAGCTTCTCTATTTATGTATTTTTCCTTCTTTTCAGATAAATAAATAATAGATAATAACAAGAGAAAACAACAACAAAACAAACAAAAACAAGAAAACAAAAAAAGAAGTAGCCAAAGGGGGTTGGGCCTACAAGCCTAGCCCCTCCCTTCTTTCTCGAGCGGGCCCCCAAGACCCAACTTGTGCGACCCGGCCCTTTTCACCCCCAACCCAACCCCATCTCTCTTCTTCTTCTTCTTCTTCTTCTTCTTCTTCTTCTTCTTCTTCTTCCCTCTTCTTCCCCTCCGCCTCTGCAACTCACGTGCGCAGAAGGAGCCGACACGCGAAGGACAACCTATGGCCAAGGAGGGTAGGCTGACGTCGAATGAGAGAGACAGATCTCAGGTGCCATTAATGGCCGCATTCAATGCCAAGCCCGCCTTAGTGGAGGAGCGAGGATGGGATGCCGATTCAGCTGCGGAGGTTTGGTCGGCAAGCCAAAGGCCTGCAACCAAGCCCCTCCGTTGACCGAACCCCCTCGCCTATAAATAGCAGAGCACCACCTCCTTCAATGGACACACAAGCTATCGAGCTCAAAGAGATCCCCTTGAGAGACTTCAGGGGAACCTAAAGAGAGAGCACAACAAAGAGGGGTCATGAGCTTAAACAACCTCCCATTGAGAGACATCGAGGGAGGCTAGCGGCAAGTGAACCCGAAGAGAGGAGGAAGACTGGAGGGGCTGAGATCTACAGACTAGATCTGAAGATTTGAGGGCGAGGGTCTGCAGAAGGGCCAGATTTGATTAGATTTGGGAGACGGCGCTGCTTCGCCATCACCTACCGAGCCACCACTGCCATCCCTAACGCTGTTGATAGCCCACGCTGAAGCTCCAACCAGCCGCCATGCCGCTGTCATCCTTTGACACTGTCCGACGTGAGTCGAGATCCCTACAGAGCTGTGTTGTGACTGATCTACTGACGCCACGCTAGATCTGAGAGCTGTGGGGCCGCCGTTGCTGGCTTGTTGTCATCACCACCACTGTTCGCCGCCTCATCACGCCATTGCTACAAATAGGTAGCAGTAGCCGCCACTGCCGCCACCGCCACTGGCCGCGTTGTCGCCATCACATTCCTCCTCTTGAACCCCAGCCACCAAAGTTAGTCATCTCCTATCGTTGTTCCAAATCCATGTTCGTCCTAAAATCCTACGGGCCATAGCACATTTCTAGTGCTCGAGAACATCCACTTTTATGTTCGGTAGATTTGAGCTAACCCCAACTCTAAAGGAATATTGCATCATCACTAGAAAGTCTCTCGAGAATAGGCTTCTTAGGCCACTAATAGGCATCGACCCGTTGCATGGGTTAGTGTGATTTTTAGGAACTGAACTTCATGTTATGAGACAAATTCTTGAAAACAATCATAACACCTGCCCACTAGCATTTTTGACGGCCTATTTTGAAAATCAACTCATGACCCAAAATAGTGAAATTTTCCTTTTAGCATTTTTCAGGTTCATCATTTTTCCCCATCAAAGAGACGCCATAAATCCCTCAATGGCATGGGTGGTTGATTAGGTCTCAAGGGGGCAAAATTGTGTCAACATGATTTTAATCGAAACATTCTTGTCTCTTGATTGTTTTAAAGAAAATGTGGAAAAAAATCATGCGAGTCTCCTCGGAAATTTTGCAAGTTTGGTTCTTTTCTCACCTAAGTGAATTTCAAGGCCCTATGCAATCGTCTGAAACAAATGATTTCGAAAATCCATTACAGAAATTTGTGGTCCTATGACCATACATTCCCAACCAAAGCTGTTTTAATTGGATAAACTTTCTAAGGAACCTCGCTCTTGAGGCATTCCAATGGTGTGATGATTGGTTCCATGAAAAAAGAGCTTGTTTTGCTTACAAATGTTACAATCCAATCCCGTTGCTTGGCCTCACCGGTGACCCGACAGTATGGAGCCCTTTAGGAAATCACGCCGCTTTTCAAGAGAAAGCTCCGCCCACTCCGTTTCACCCATCAAAGTCGTGACTACACGTTTGAGATTGCCATTATCGATGAAACATGGAACAAGTGCCATTGCAAGAGAATCGTGGTACCCAAAGACCTTGAGGGACAGGAAAAAACCCATCATGCCTCTGAGTCCTACATCAACAACCATCGCATCCCAACGAAACTAAAGCCATCAATCCCTCATCTAATCAGCGAGATCAGCCTATAAGAGCAGCAAAGCATATGGAAGGGGATTTAGGAATAAGTTGGGTACATGTCTCAGAGCTAGTCTAGGAAGCAGGCATTCTCGTAAGAACAAGACTCCCCGTTGCATATAAAATAGCAGTTATGTGCCCCCTAGTGTTAATATCGCAAAAGTTGTCTCATTGTTAGGGACTTTTGTTTAATACCTAGTATTTCATTTTGTTGTTTTAATTTTAAGTTTTAGAAGTCAGAAGTCTACGACTTATAAAATCCTCTTTTGATAAATAAAAAACAATTAGACCATTGCCATGGGTCAATCTTTGTTTACTTTCGTGCTCATTCATTGTTTTTGCGATGCTAGGTAATTATGAATCGCTAGTTACCAGCCACCCGTGAATGGCCTCACGTGATAGGGCTTGATCAGAATGATGTACAAAATCGCATCACCAACATTGAAAACGGTATAGGATAGATGTCCGTTGTCCTTCAACAACTCTTGAGGCAAATGGAATCCACTCAAGCTAAGCCCAACTCCATAGCTGCTTTAAACACTCTCATGACACCTGCAAATTTTCGAAAGGATGATCAACAAGATAGACAGTTTGTAAAGATCATGAAGAAGGTAAGTCAGTTGCAGGGGCAAGATCCCATAGACTTATCTGATTATGCCAGCATTAAGATCCTTGAAGAGCTCAAAGTACCTAAATGCGAAAGCTATGCTGATACCTCTCGCCCAGAGACCTATTTGCAGGCCTACCTGGTCCAATAGATGATTCAATCGTACCAATCAAACTTGACTGGCCCTGCCTTGCGATGGTACATTGTCAAGAGGATTAGTCTCCTTAAGACCTAAGGAGAACTAACTAATACTTTCCGTCAAGAATATAGTGTTAACATCGGCGTCGACATCACCTTGCCCTACGAAGAACCGATGGTTACGGAGCTCGAAGAGTCGATAGCCATAAAGATGGGAGATAATATGTTTTTAACAACACATGCCATGTTCGGGAGGAGCTTGATCACCCATTCGAACTTGCGGCTCAGAGAAGAAGATGTCAATGAAGCCTTGCACGATAAAAGGGCAACCGAACAATATCTTATTACTAAGAAGCTTCCCACTAGGAAAGGCAAGGAGCTCGTAGACGAACTCATCACTACTCATAACCAAAACTTGACGAGACAGTTTTTTAGGCTTACTGCAAGAGCTAGGGTCCAAAGAATGCCGACCCCCATTAACCTAGGGAGCGAAACCCCACCATCTCCCAGTCCCCTTGACAAAGTCCAGCTAGCGAAACGAAGAGCTTTACTCAAAAAGTTTAGACCAAGAGTCAAGAAAAGAAGGCCTAAGCAGTTCGAGTCAACGCTCGCTACTAAATGTAGGCAAATCCGACAACTAATGAGTCACTATACCAAGACTTCGAGCATTCCCTAGGGTACAATCCTGAAGGCTACCATCCCTTAGGGTATAATCTTGAAGGCTACCAGTCTCTAAGGTACAATCCTGAAGACTATCAATCCCTAAGGTACAATCCCGAGGACTACCAATATTATACAGAAGAAATCAACCATTTATCATATGACTGCCTCCCACCCACACACAGGATCCAAGGTTTGTTAGAAGAGGGAACTCTCGTACATCATGACTTGTCTCCCAATCAACTACTAAGCTTATCACTTGACTATGAGGATGATGTAAACGCCTCATCCTCATTTAGTGATTTCAACCCGGAAGAAAGCCATGAGAAGATCTCGGTAGAGTCCAACTTTCCTTAAGCAACATAATTCATAGCCATAGTAAATATGCAATGAGAAAACCAGTGGCCTAATCAAGACACAGCAGGCTTATCTTGCCCTCATAGGATCATGACCCCCGGAGAAATGTGGATACCTAATCTTTGCAATTATAACGACACGACTTGCCCCATGGCCCACTTGCAATATTTCTATGCAGAAATGAGTTGGCACTACAACTCGATGTCATTCACAACTCAGGACTTCCAAGAAAGTCTTACAGGATCTACATTGCAATGGTTCGTCACAACCAATATCTATCTCGTGAGGGATTGGAATGAGTCGTCTTCCGCATTCCTCCATCAGTATCAAAGCCAGATTGGAACTAAACTACCTTGCGAGAACTTGGTTTACTTCAGAAGAAGACCAATGGAGGATTTCTGAGCATATTCAAGGAGGTGGAGGCTTTTATGATGCAAACCTACCCTCAACTAGCCGAAGAAGAAATGACTGTTCATAGGGGCTTTACCTCGCAAGCATCGATGTTGGTTGCATGGGTTGCACTTCCATAGCTTCAATGAAGTGGTCCTTTCATGCGAATATTTTGAGTCTACTGGAGGCGAGGAACTCAAAGGCACTTGATTTCAGAATCAGCACTATCAAAGGGCTCCTTTTCATAAGAGTTTTCATGGGTTTTGCTAGTTTTTATAATTTCATGTTTTTTATCCTTTCTAGTGTGCTACTATTGCATTTTCCATTTCAATAATCTAATGTATAATTATAATATTTTGTTTTGAAAGCATAAGGAGGTATCCCAAACTAGTCCGGTAATGCTATCCAACCATGAAAAGAAAATATCATTTGGGCTTCCTCATGCTTTCTTCCCTCCAAAGATATATACTTTTGAAAACAAAAAATATTTCATTACCAAAAGCTCTTGTCAAAACAAGATGTTAATTTTTATCCTGTTCACTTCATGTCTCAGAATTATCATCCCCTTTAACTTAACTGATGGGGGGGGGGGGGGATTTGAAGCTAACACATCATATGAATTGGCCAAATTCAAAGACACCCTTCCAAGAAAGCAAGGGTAAATAGAAAGGATCATCCCACTTCAAAAAAGGTATGCTTATTCCTTGAACATATTTCAGAAATAACGTCCTTTCTTTTCTATTTATAGGAGACAAAAGATAGGACGTAATAGGCATAGGCATACGGTTAAATTTGACGCATGCACACCATGGTAGCTCAAGGCAAGATAGCCTCATCCATGTTGCCTTCAGCCTTCACCCTTTCTCCGACGAGCCAAGAAGCACAAGGAAGAAATTTCTTCAATCCCTTTGAATTGGCTACTGTCAATAGTAAAAATCCAAATAGTCGAAGTGGTCTCTAGCCCCCTATTTCGAATGATGACATTAGGGCTTGGAAACCTCACTTCTTGCTCCAGACGCGTGCTCTCCCCAAGAAGTGATTGCCATAAGAGAATTATAGGTTTTGATTGTCCATCTTAGATTCCATAAAAGCTTGAGATACATGACTTTACCTAATGCTGCTAATGATCATATAGTCAAAGATACAAGGAAAAATTCCATAGAAGGAATGTGTGGAAAATAAATCAATGGCCATCAATTGTGCACACATTGCCACAAATGAGGAAGGCCCATCAAAGGAGATGTTGAACTGTGTCGAGACAAAAAGGCCGTCATCAACATTCAAATATCCCTAGGAGTCAGCGAATACAAACTTTGGGGAAGGGTAATTTATTATTGTTTCCAATACTCCCACTATCTGAACCCGTTTTTGATGTATTTTCCCTATTGAAGGAAGCATCCGGATTTAAGAACCAAGCTTAATGGTTAATCTAGGCGAATCAAATAACCTGTATCGAATCCACCTAACCAGTATGTAAAAGGACATGTCATCCAGGAGCCGATTCGATTAAATGAAAAAAGAAACCCCCTATGGACACCACTGGTGCCTTAGCCTAGTGGTATGGGGGATGAAATGGTCCAAACACAACCGGGGTTCGATTCTCGGGAGTGGCAACTAGTTGCCATATGTAAAAACTAATATAAAAGTTTTTGCTTCTCCTGCAATTGTAAAAGCGGGAGAATAATTGACCTAACGAAGCAAGAGACGTAGGACTTCGTGTCCCACTCACACTTCAAGTCCATCCAATCATATGCAAACTAGTGAAGGGTAATGTTGCATCGCTCCCGGTTGTTTAACTCTTAAGAGAATTCGCGAATAACATGTTTTTTCCTATCTTTTGTAGGATCACCTGACTGTCAAAAACAAGGATAACAAATCAATGAGAGGCATGACAAACTCTCCTAAGCGAAATGGCGTCCTGAGTAATCGCTAAAGCAAATGATAGAAACCTTTCAGGCCTCAAATCACGTGTGATCTTGGCCCTACTGATTGATCTATTTCCACATCTTCTCTTCTACAGGGGCAAAAGCAGAAATGCTTGTTAAATCAATGATCAGAAACCCAACCCTGGCTGATCTTTCTTGTGTCATTTCCCTACTTAATAAAAAAAATCCATTGACACCCATTTGTGAATAACCCTTTTGATATTCAAAATTTAACATATTTGGAAACACCATTCTATTAACCCCTAAAGCTACCAATAAAGTCTTTTTTGAGCAAAAACCATTTGCTTTGAGAGTACAAGTTCCATCATATGTAAAATGCTACACGCCGTTTCCAAATAAATTTTGCATGATGATTTTGTCTGTCTAAATCATTGATTTCACTAAGGATTATTAGAATAGACAATTAAATGAAGAATATAAGATTGACTGAGCATGCTAGACAAGGCGTGTCAGAATGATGAAAGGCAAGCCATATCTTACACACAGTCCCTCATCTACACACTTGTGAGATGAGTGCAGAAGATTCCATGGCTACAGGGTAAATAGTTCTCTCGCAAATGGTATGATAATCAAAACAATTAGAGGCATTTCATTGCTCACCCCCTTTGAGCCCTATACATTGGTGAAGTTTATGTCCTACCCCCGTCAAAAACCACCCCACACTGGGGCAGATCGAAGGCAAGACATCATCGCAAGGTGAGAAGATGGATATAAATTTTCTTACTCACACATGCATCAATCTCCATGTGTCTTTATTGCGTATGAACACTCGCGTTAATTTAAGTGCCATAGAATCACGAAGAGCAATTCACTGTACAACCTAATTGAGTTTGTAATTTTACTCTCACATTGAGACAAAACAGAAGTTACTACCATTCAAGCAGTATAGCCCAAAATGCCGGCTGAATGAAGACTCAGGAGTCTAACAACAGTGTTGTGCTTGAACATGCCTAGGCCAGTTCCTCTAACGATAATAATGAAAAGCAGGGGCATGAAAAAAAGCAATGTACCTGGTAAAAGCAAGGTTCAATTCAATAAATGAAAAAAATTGAATTAAAAGGACTCGGGGCATAAAAAAGTACTGTGCCTGGTAAAAGCAAAGCCGATGCCCCCAGACAAAAAATTCAGCTAGGAAAAGTTGATGTTGTGGTTCAATTAATAGAGCATCCATCTTGCAGTGAGAAGAAGGATTGGTGACAATGCCAAGGCAATCACCAACTCTCATCCTTTCACACATGAATCAAGCCTACATTGCATGTCATTGTAAAAGTCTTTTCAAACTAGGGCACTTCAATTAACGTAAGATTTCATATGTTTATAAACATCGCTTGAAGAAGTACGAGTAAGATTATTCTATCTCTTTGCGTAGGATTCTTGACTTGCAAACCTGGAGATGATCGTGCGGCATTTTTTTCACAGAGCTGTGACCTTGAGGGTCCCCTTGGATGAGTTGTCAATCGAGCCTACATTACGGACCTGGCATAGACTTCTCATATTGGTAAAGCCGTACTGCTTGCAAGAATACTCGAACCCCTGCTGACATGATGATAGTGAGATAGTATGATCCTTATAAATCATACATTAATGGTCATGATAGAATAGTTTTTCCTATGAGAATAAGCAGAAAGTCTTTTCAGACTGAAAGTCCCTCATCTAGCATGTTCAACACATCTACATTCTGAATGAAGATTATTTGTCAAAATTTTTCCCAGTGAAACTTAGATGATACAAAACTAACAAAATTATCATGCATAAATCGCATTTGAACTCATGAATTTATAGCATATACAATCATGTGTGCATACTGTGCAAATAGCATACATATTCTTAGAAATCAGAGATATCGCCAGTACCTGCCGCCGTCCAGGTACTACATTTTCATGACACTCAACCTACCTGAGTTGTCCCCAAATAATATTAGTAGTTGTTCAAGCATTCCACTACTTTGTGTGCCTGCGGCTACCCAAGTGTTCCAACCCTTCTGAGTGCCTACAGCCATCCAGGTAAGTCTCGAGCTGCATTTGAAGTTACATTACCAGAAGGTGAGAGACATTCACAAATATCCCAAGTACGTCCTCAATATTCCCATTACTAAGATATGAGAGACCTTCATGAATATCCTTGATATTCCAACTACCAGAAGATGGGAG
This sequence comes from Eucalyptus grandis, assembly GCF_016545825.1. Taxonomy (NCBI): domain Eukaryota; kingdom Viridiplantae; phylum Streptophyta; class Magnoliopsida; order Myrtales; family Myrtaceae; genus Eucalyptus; species Eucalyptus grandis. Next base: position 20,211,500 of record NC_052622.1, read on the forward strand.
ACCTTCACGAATATCTCAGGTTCGTCCTCGATATTTCTATTACCAGTAGGTGAGAGACTTTCATGAATATGCGAGGCGCGTCCTTGATATTCCCTTTACCAAGAGGTGAGAGACCTTTATGAATATGCGGGACACACCCTTGATATTCCCTTTACCAAGAGATAAGAGACCTTCATGAATATGCGGGGCATGTCCTCGATATTTCACATACGAGGAGATAGGAGACCTTCATGAATATGCAAGGCACATCCTCCATATTCCATCTACCAAGAGACCTTCAAAAACAACCAGGTATCTTCCAAGAGTTCGTACTTGTGATCATCCAAGTACCCCTTCGATGCCTGCGAACGTCCAAGCACCCTTCATAATTCCGTACTTGTGATCATCCAAGTACTCTTCCGACACCTGCAAACAACCAGGTACCCTCCGGGATAGTACTTATGAATATGCAAATACTCTTTCAATGCCTGTGAATGTCCAGGTATCATCCAAAACAGATGCCCTGAAAAAGGTCGACACATCCCTCGGGAAAAGTCGAGTAACCAACTGGTGTCCTTGACAGAGGATCAGGCACCCCACAATCGGTGTCCTTGATAGAGGACCGGGCACCCCACAACTGGCGTCCTTGACAGAAGATCAGGCACCCCATAATCGGTGTCTTTAACAAAGGATCAAACACCCCACAACCTGCGTCCCTGACAGAGGATCAAACACCCAACAAACGGATGCGCTGAGAAAGGTCGGGTATAACTTATTGCTCTAACAAGCGACCGAAGAATGGTTCGGGTCCTAGATAAACCACTTATTACTCCAACAAGCGACCGAAGAATGGTTCGGGTCCTGGAAAAGTAATTCCCCGTCAAGGCGACCGAAGAAAGATTGGGGTCCTAGACAAATCACTTATTGCTCCAACAGGCGACCAAAAAATGGTTCAAGTCTTGGAAAAGCAACTTCCTTACGTCACCAGGTAAGATGATGTCCTGATACTTGCCAAACTTGGGGTTCAAACCCTATCTCACTCATTCCTGGTAAATAACTGCAGATATATTCTTATTTGTCTCAATATTTGTAATATATTGCTACTTTTCTACATAGGACATTAGGTCCCAAATAATGTATAATCTACTACATAAGTATGGACAAAATTTAGGTATCAGTTTGTCTTTGATTACAACCTCTGTGAGCTCACCTTCAAAGAGGGGCATCTATTGACACATAAATTTTGATTAATTTTTTAATTAGGCCTTAGTTTCTTTATTTATATATTTTTCCTTTTTTTTTAGATAATAAATAATAGATAATAACAAGAGAAAACAACAACAACAAAAAAAAAAAAAAAAAAACAAGAAAACAAAAAAGGAAGCAGCCAAATGGGGCTAAGCCTACGAGCCCAGCCCCTCCCTTCTTTCTCTCGCACGCCCCCAAGACCTAACCCGTGTGACCTGACCCTTTTCACCCCCAACTTGGCCCCCTCTCTCTTATTCTTCTTCCTTCTTCCCTCTTCTTCCCCTCCGCCTCTACAACTCACACGTGCAGAAGGAGCCAACGCGCGAATGACAACCTACGGCCGAGGAGGGTAGGCCAACATCAGTCAGAAAAGACAAATCTCATGCACCATTAATGGCTGCATTCAATACCAAAGGCCGGTGGTCGAGCCCCTCCATCGACCGGACCCCCTTACCTATAAATAGCAAGGCACCACCTTCGTCGATGGACGCACAAGCCAGCGAGCTCAAAGAGATCCCCTTGAGAGACTTCAGGAGAACTCAAAGAGCGAGCAAGACAAAGAGAGGTCGTGAGCTTAAATGACCTTCCACCGAGAGACATCAGGGGAGACCAGTGGCAAGTGAACCCGGATAGAGGAGGGAGACTAGAGGGGCTGAGATCCATGGACCAGATTTGAAGATCCAAGGGCAAGGATCTGCAGAAGGGCCAGATCTGATCAGATCTGGGAGACGACGCTCCTTCGTTGTCACCTACTGAGCCACCACTGCCATCCCTGACGCTGTTGACCACCCACTCCGAAGTTCCAGCCAACCACCATGCCACCGTCATCCTCCGACATTGTCCGATGCAAGCCGAGATCCTTATAGAGCTATGCTGCGACCGATCCGTCGACGCCACGCTAGATCTAAGAGCTAAGGGGCCACTGTCATTGCCCTTTCATTGTCACCGCCACCATTCGCCACCTTGTCACACCATTGTTGTAGATAGGTAACAGTAGTCACCGCTAGTCGGGTCGTCGCCGTCGCATCCCCCCTCTCGAACCGCAGCCACCACTAAGTCTCAGTGGGCAAGAGCCTTCCCCACGTCTCCTGCGAACATGCCACGGGTCCCATCGCCGATCCAGTTGAGCAACCGATTGCCAGTGTTACATCGCCGCCACTGGACGGCGGGCCACCGCCACCGGTCGCGTCGTCGCCATCACATCTCCCCTCTCGAACCCCAGCAACCACCAAGTCTGGGTCTCAGCAGGCAAGAGCCTTCCTTGCGTCTCTTGTTGCCATGCCACAAGTCCTATCGCCGATCCACTTGAGCGGCCAATTACCGGTTGCTACGTCACTGCCATTGGACGTCGGGCTGCCATCCGATTGACCCCCTAGACCCTTTGATCACGTCCCAGTTAGACAAGGGGAGAGAGGGTCGCAAGACCGGGTTGAGCTCGGGTCGAGCGTGTGACCCAGTGCTCTAGGATTTCATCGAGCCAGGTCGGGTCGTCGGGCCAAGTTCATAACTTGGGCCAGGCGTCTGTCCTGTGGGCTAGCCTAGAATGGGCCTAGGAGTGGTTGGCCCTTTTGTCTTTTTGTAGGCCTAATTAAAACACCAAAAAGAAAGGGGAGCCCGGGCTGGGCTCACGCTTCGGGCCCACCCGAGCCTACTGTTGCCGTTTTGGGTCGGACCCAACTTGAGAGTCCGACCCTATATGTTTTTATAATATTATAATAATAAATAGTATTTTAATAAAATAAAATAAAATCAAAAAATAATTTATTTTCCAAAAAAATCAAAATATCCCATATTTCCCAAAAAAAGCCAAAAAAAGTCAGAAAAAGCCAAAAAAATTATTTATATTTTCAGAAAAAGATCAAAAATAAAAAAATGCTTTTTATGTCCAAAAAAAAGAAAAAATGTCCAAAAAAAATGTTTTTCCTCCTCAAATGCATGTAAAACCCCTCAAAAATTCCAAAAAGCCTTAGGGTTTAAACAAGATTAGGTACCGGAATGGCATTACTGATTAACTAGTGTAATCAAGTCCCCAAACCTAGTTTCTCTGGTTGCACAGAAGCGAATATTTCTCCTAATATTTTGCTTGGGTTTCTAATCGACTCACCCCAAATTGATTAGTGGCAACTCCTTTTAAAATTAACTCATAGGTTAAAAATATCAAATCATTAAGTCATGAATTGATGGGCTCAGGAGAGCCTGGTCTAAAACCTAATAGACCTTGCCAAACCATTAGCCTCCGCAGGCGCTCCTCCCAAATTGGGACGCCGAAAAAAGACTTCGTGACACCCTAGAACAGTTACAAGAATCCTGTGAACAAATAAGTAGTTTTGTGCTTTAGTCATCAATTGGCCCATTTGATCATCGCTCATCCCATGCAGGAAGCGCCTTGTGGGGACTTTATCGCTCAATTTTTCTGCCATCTCTGTGCAATTTGTCGAGAATATAGGGAAATCCGTGACCGATCTGGTGATGCAAACCTGCTGATCTTACATTAGCAGTGGTCACTGGTCACGGCTCCGCCAGTGCGGACGATGGACTCTCCTCCAAAACAGTAGGGTTATCTCTTAAACCAGTCCTGCAGCACAACACTTCCTCCTGAATTGACGTCACCTTTGGGGTGTCTCTTGATACATCTGTATGGCGCACTGTTGATTGAATCCTTAGGTTAGAACTAACATGAATAAGCGACGCTTGTTGGATCCTTGTTTACTCTGAAGGCTTCGTTTTCTCGGGCGTTATCATTATGGAGTTGTCTTCAGCCCTTCGCCAGGAGAGAAAGAAACAGAACCATCAGCACTCTTGTATTCTATAAGTGCCCTTTAGTTCATTTGTACAATGTTTTTGAGTTTTGCTGGATTGTTGCAGGGAGGGAGGATGTACATGATGATTCGGTTCGACTTGTGTCATGGTGTTGTTTGGTTTCATTGGGAGCTTCTAATAAAGTATATTTGATCTTTGAAGCAAGAGTATACTAATTGTTGAGAGATTCGGCTTGCATCTCAACCTTGAAAACAATCTTGCAATTACTTTTCGATCATAGATGTCGTTGGTCTGGCATAAAATGCAGTATGCTGTTTATGTTTTTTCTTGAAATTCAGCGATGTGAGGCATAGTTTATCGTAACTTGGAAAAAATTTGGTATGACATTTTATTGTATCGTCACATGACATTCGTGTGTTGCGTGCATAAATACATCTGGGTTTTTAACTCGTTTGTGAATTGCTCCTTGACACTATGAAGATCTGGATAGTAAATAGGGTTAGGCGGAGCGGAAAAAGGTTTTCCGTGAAGGTGAAATGAATGCTAACTTCTGACAAATTCTTTTACAAGTTTATGTCTTGAAAATCCTATGCTGCATGACACATTAACGGATCAACATGGTTGGACATTATATTCACGATGCGCTCTCTAATTGTGAAAAGTAGAAGGAAAAAATGAACTTCAATAAAAATAAAATAAAATAAAATGTAGCAGGTATAAATTGTGGTTGCACAATAACAAAAGCATGTCACATGTAAGTTCTCAAATCCTTGTAAACTCACACAAAAAATTGAAATTCCATACCTTACTATCCTCTCAGCGGAAGACAAATTTTAAAATTCTTCTCTTCCAAAAAATAAATATCATTCATTTGAATAATTTCGACACGAGCGTCGTAAATAGAAGCCACATTGTATATGTTCACGTACAAAACGAAGCTTTTCCAACTATACTTCTCTCCCAGTGGAATTCACCTTGTGGGGACCATCCATTTTTCATATATCCATAGAGGCGGTAAAATATTGGGACTAGTGCCAAAAGTCAATGACGAAATAAATACGGGTTACCAACAAATACCAAACTAAATATTAAGCCAGATATCAAATCTTCAAAAAGATCTCACGGGATGCTCCTTTAAAGGGGTCCTTGGCGGGCCCCCATGGGGAGAGTATCTTTTTCCAGCCCTCTACTTGGCTGTACCCAAACTTTCCTGGTGGTCATAGCCTTTTAAGGTCTTGCTAAGGACTAAGTCTTATGGGAGTACCCGGCCACTATATTTTTTCGAGGCATGGGAGCTGCCTCTACTCCCCTTAGTTTTTTACGGTCGGGGGGCCTTGTAAGGGCAGGGCGACCCTACCTGGTTCAACTAGTTCCCCACCAGGGGAAGACTCCCCAAGGAAACCCGTCATTACTAGAGGAGCAGTTTAAAGACCTCAGGTCAAAACTAAAATATTAAGTATATCAAATCTTCGAAAAGATCTCACGGGATGCTCCCAATAATTGCGCTTCTTAATCTACATAACAGCACATGCTTCCATCCGTTCCTACCTTAACTTACGAAATACAATCTCCCTTGGAAATGAAGTTCCATGTGCGCGCACGTGACCATCAGGCCAAGCTACATATATCGCTGCACAATTTCCACTTCCACATGTTGCCCGCGTATTTTTGAACGTACGCAACGATTATTTTGATGTAACCACCCTAATCTCATGATGATGCACGAACAGGAAGTTAAGGACTACATTTCCATAAGTGCAGGAACGAAGCGTCATTTTACGTCTACTTCGCAAATACAGTCATTTTTTTCTTCTTAAGAGCACGATTTCCGTGATTCCTTTTTTTCTGTTCTGTTCAACAGGACTTCTTGTTGACAGATATCCGCTCTGTCAAACTATTACACATGAAATTAAGCAATTCGTAAAAGATTAATCTAAATCATTTCCATCTTCTATATAAAAGAGAGGCCTCGAGGAGCACGAAAAGCCATCCCTCATATTTATATTCATACTCTCTCTCTCTCTCTCTCTCTCTCTCTCTCTCTCTCTCTCTCTCTCTCTCTCTCTCTCTCTCTCTCTCTCAATCGATCGACACATGGCTCCGGCGGAAACTCCATGTAAAGGAATCGAATTCTGTGTCTTTCAATGTGTGTTTGTGGATATATATATATATATACACACATATCTTGACATTCATCCATGCACATGTACAGACTGCAAGTCCCTCCTTTCCTTTGATCGTAGACTAGATCTTCCTACGAGCATCTGTAGCTATTGAAAGAGTTATTGTATCTTCTACCCAAGTAAATGATCATATTATTCAATACGGATATGTTTCCTTGATCACTTAATAGTGTAAACCCTCAAATCGCGAAATTACTCAATAATATATAAAGGGAGATTGACTTTCCTTTACAAGGTTGGCATACCAAAAAGAGGAGCCAATTAAGTTTATTAGACCAACTTACAAAATCAATATAGTATAGTGACATGGCAAACCATCACGCTAAATATGCCTAATTTATATAAATACTTTCTTATAGCCCGTCATGTCACTTAGTTAACTAATTTTGCAAACTAATCATAATATGTGCGTTGCTCTACTAAGAACCTACTAACCTTCACTTATTGAATGGTGTAAAACTCCAAATAACAGTATTTATTGGCCCCTTCATATATGCTCTCTAAACCATAATCACTTTGACCTATCATGGTGTTCAATTTATCCTAATTACACTTACCAAGCACCGAACTTATCGTAATCTTGGATACTCAATAATACCCTCTTTCATATGACCGCTTAAACTTTAAAACTGATAACCATTAATATGGTGGTGGTGTCAGATTCTTTTCTACCTGCCCCTTTACTATCTCATGAAGGTGCGCCAATCGTTTGTTTGTTTTATTCTAAACTTATTGTAAAGCAATGGTAAAGCTTGAATTTTTCATTTTTACATGAGTTTTTAATTGTATTTTCTTTTAACTCCGTGCAATTGCTCATCCACATTCACATAGAAGAAGGGGTAATTGTCTCGTATTACTTGTTAAGGAGATATCTCCTATGCACTCTTCTCCACTAAACACCAAAGTTATGAAATTAGTGATTCATGACCTAATGAAAAGAGCAACCTTAGATGTAGCAAAAGTAAACTTGGGCATCAGGAGATTCCCACTTTAGAAACCAGAGTCATCTGTTCAAAAGTCGCCAGCTGCGTCCGAATTGCTTTGGCCATGGCCATCTACATGAGCCAAAAGGCTTATATACTTAACCAGTTTTTGAGACTTAAAGAATCTTTCATAAATCTCTAAATAATCAAGTCTTTGCACTCGTATCTCTGTATTATAAAAAAAAAAAAAAAAAAATACCTATCCATGTGTTTCTTAAACAAGTTGAATGGACTAAGCCTCGGGGTGGAGATGTAGTTGGTAGTTTAGATTGGTCCAAAAAAAAAAACCATGGGGTTATTTAAGTCAATCCAACCCTAAATGAGAGCTTTCGGGTGTGTAAGCTGAAAGTCCACAATCGATTCACTTCGACTTTCGGCCCACCGTTGGACACTGTTGACCCTCTCTCGAGTGCGCTTCTTCTATTCCTGTTTCGCTCTCTCTCTCTCTCTCTCTCTCTCATCTTTCCTCTCTCACCCAAAAGAAAACTTAAACAAAGAAGAATAATCCTATTTCTATCACCTTTCTTCATGGCATGCTCTCTTGAAACCCTAGCTACTATTAGCTTCCCTTCCTCAAATTACACCACATATGTTTTCAACCACTTTTCAGTAGAATATTTATATTTTTAGATATAATAAGGTCACTATTAATTTCCAGAGCATACCTACGTAGAAATATAGCATGGCTTTACTTGGTTCTACATATTGTAAAGTGAAGCTCGATATATATTTAGATTCTACAAAATGAATTGTATGATGCGATTGTCGACTGAATCACATTAATTTTGGGCCTCATTTGGTATATATCAAAACAATGCAATAGGAATAAGATAAAAGGACTTGGAATGAATTTATAAGAAGTATGCTTTACCTTATTTTCCTATTATTACATTTAGTGACACATCGGAATTGTAATTGACTTTTCATAGTTTGTATTTTATTGTTTGAACGGTTGTATATAGTAGGAAAATAAGGTAAAGCATACTTTACCTTATGAAATTTTATAGACAGAAAAAGTTACTAAAACATAAATTTACATAATAATCCATAATCCACTTGTGTGCTTTCCTTCTTTTTTTAATCTACTCCTTCCCTTTGATCCTCACTCATTTCCACCCCCCTCATGTTAATGGAAATGCAAGAATCCGGTAATTTTCATTCTCAATTTCTATTTCCATTCCGCCTCATTCGAATTTGCTAAATGATATTAGAATGAAAAAATGAAGGGAGCTTCCGTTCCAATTTCGTTGGTTTTGTTCCCGACATCCAAACATGTCTTCTATGTCATCTTTGGGAAGAGGTATAAGGGATAGTTGTTTGATTGCCCATCGCTCCCAATCAGGATTGCTGAGACCAAGTCAGCAAGATTTTTTAGGACAAAAAAAGTCAGTGGGGTCTTAGAACCTCGATACATTGTCTTTGAGGAGTTACCAGAACTGGAAGTTGCTTTCAGCTTCCTAGCAAACTGAACTTTCCATATCTAGTGGAACAGCCAAGCGCTGTGGAAACTCAGCCAGTGCTATGAACATGGATCACAGTCATAGCGTTAACCATAACCCTCATGGTTGTTGTCAGCAAATGTTGCGAGGGCTAATAGTGGTGCATAAAGAACAGACGTAAGAAGAAGAGAATGTTACACATGATATTGGGTTTGTTCCATAGAATAGGGCTCCCCTTACGGCTAATAAAAAAAGAATAGAAAACGCAGTTTTCTGTTAAAAAAAGAAGGTCTAAACAATAAATATATCCGTCCACAAATGTAGATGTACTTTTTATTTAAGATCTAGGACAACAATTGGGTCGTTGGATACATTGTCATATAAATAATGTTTTTGTGGACCTCATACCCCTAATTCCCCTTGTATCTTTATTTGCCCCATGGGAAGGGAATACCCTCTCATTATTACATCCCACTAATCCCAAGATTCGGATGAGAATTGAGATAAAGTTTTTTAAGGGTTTATTTAGGTCCAATCTCGTCCGACTTCTATGCGAGATATCAATCGTTGTCCTTTTGCCTCCGGACAAATTTTGAGAAAAATGCCATATGAATGATGTCTTTCTCATCCTACCTTTATTCAACCAAACCCTGTCCTTTTTGCCTCCCAGAGAAAGGTAGAGCAATTAATCGACGTCTAAGCAGGTAGAGCACAAGTGTCATAGCCACCGTTTAGTCTCATTTTTCATGAATGTTAATACGACGTAGGGAAACTGATATCATTATAAAGCATGAAACCTATATTTTATATATGGCGGCTCTCATCTATCCCAAAATGATATCACTAATTAAATTTAGTAAAAAGAAATCACAATATCATCTCAAAGTAGTTGAGCGTGCAAGAGAATTTTTGACATAACTCGTTTGTGTAATATCATTTTATCTTTTCCACTAACCATACTATTCACCATTGATTTGGATATTTTCTAAATTTCTAGAAACATAACTACTCATTTGAGAGTGATGAAAAATGACCTATGAAGAAAAGAGTCAACAAAATGCAAAATATTTCTTATACCGACGATGCGAACATACATCATGTGCTTATGGCACCCGATAGAATTGGTGAGTGAATATTGTAACTAGTCGCTTTATAAATTTATTGGAAGCCTATCCTCTTAATTCCATTGATTAGACAAGAATTTATAGAAGTTTTGGTCATCCGTTCAAATCTCGCCGACCGCATGCAAATTGCTCCAAATCAAAGTCACCTATATGTCAAATGGCTTAACCAATTCATGAGACTTGTAGGGTGTTCGATGGGTCTAAAATTAGCCCAATCTCCACACTTGTGCCTCTAAATATTATCGATATATAAAAGATAAAAAGAAAAAAAAAACCACAGAAAAAGGCAAAAACACTTTGCTAGTATAATGGTTTTTGGATTATCATGAGAATGATAATTTGCCATAAGTCATAAGTTCTTAAATGGCATATTTTATTTGATTTTTTTTTAATCGATGATAGAGTGTTGTTCTCATAATAAATTAAAAATTACCATTCAAATATTTTTCTTCAGGGAATAATCAAACCCGATGCCATCCATGTTCAGTACCGTTTGCCGTGGCGGGACATTTTGTTCACGAGTCGACTTGAGCAATCACTGTCATTTCATGAGGCAATCTAGGAGTTGGAGCTTTTTATTATTATTTATTATTACAAAAGTCAGATCTTTATTTGACTCGTTTGCAATGTAGGGGCCCATTTCCATACATGGGATCTTTAAGCCTAAAAAAAATAAATGAAGATTTTACTGAAGTACGTATCTAACAACCCGGATTGATGTCGGCGCCATTAATGGAACATTTGAATTTTCGAATGGACGACTTTAGTCCCTTAAAATTGAAATTGACTTCGAAAATGTAACAACCCGGATTGACGTCGATGCCATTAATGGAACATTTGACTTTTCGAATGGACGACTTTAGTCCCTTAAAATTGAAATTGACTTCGAAAATATTTTCCTTTTTCATGTCTTCCCCTTCTTCCTTTAGGAAGAGTGAGAGAGAATGAGAGATGAATGAGCTAAGAAAAATTTATGCTGAAACAAAGGGCATTAACTTATTTAAAAATATATATTGATTCGTTTATACGATATGCACGTAAAACACATTTATATATGATAATCAATGCTAGTACTTTCAAAGCATTCCTAGATAACATAAGAATTTCTCTATACATTGATCTAAATTGCATTGTTGAGTCATTAATTTTTCTTTATGTTTTATGACTTTTGCACCCCTATTACAGTTTTATATTATCATTTATACTTCTTGATCCGGGTGTTATTCTTCATAAGCTTTTGAAGATAAATAAGTCTCAAATATGTATTAAACATGTTAAAACGTTTCTAAACAAACTGAATGGATCAATCTCATAAACATGATTTTTTAAATCACATCATAAACGGGTTTTGCCAAACATAAGCCTACCTAAACTTGTTGTGTCATGCAAGCGAGTCATACCAAGAATTATTGCCCACCTTGCGATCGATCCACCATTCTAAAAATGCTATATCTTAGTGTAATTTGTTCGTCTTTTTTTACGCATAATGTCGTATAATACAATGTCCGGGTAGAGAGAGTGAGCTTTGTTTTTTGTCCGAAAACAAAATTTAGACAAAGGTGTGGCCCTGTCTTATACTAGTGATGATAAATTAAGTTTGGTCACGTAAATTTTACATTTCTTTTTGCTTTTTCTTTAGTCGAGGTGGGCATATATCACTTGGCATTCTCCCTATATATACGTGCACGATTATATGGCCCCCCATGATCAAATCTACATCTCACCTTTTTCCTGCTTCTAATCGTCCTGTCGCTCCATATATTTGTGAAGAGATCAAGCTTTTTGGCTATGGCGGAAAATTCGTGCAAAAGGTATTTAACATGGCATTTGCTGGAATGTGACCATGCATGCAGTTCGTCCTTTTACGTTTACGGGCATTTGCTATATAGTCTCGATCGTTTCATGCATGGAATGGGAATGGAGATTTTAGCGATATCTTGTTAGGGTTTTGGTGCTCTGATAGAGATCTAGAATCTGTGGTTTCCCTTCCAGGTTAGAAGGCAAGGTCGCGATCATCACCGGCGGTGCGAACGGGATTGGCGCGAGCGCGGCGAGCCTGTTCCACCAGCATGGCGCATGGGTCGTGATTGCCGACATCCAGGACGAGCCAGGCCAGGCCCTGGCCACGAAGCTGGGCCAGCGGGCCTCCTATGCCCGCTGCGACGTTTCCATCGAGGCCGACGTGCACAACCTCGTGGACGCCACTGTGGCCGATCATGGCCGGCTTGACGTGATGTACAACAATGCGGGGGTCCTCGACCGCCCCTTCGGGAGCATCCTCGACACGTCCCTTGCCGACCTCGACCGCGTCCTCCGCATCAACCTCTACGGGGCCTTCCATGGGGCAAAGCATGCGGCGCGGGTCATGGTGCCGCAGCGCCGGGGCTGCATCCTGTTCACGGGGAGCAACTGCACGGCAATTGCAGGGGTGGCGACGCACACTGATGCCGCGTCAAAGCAAGCAGTGGCAGGGCTGGCCCGGGGGCTGGCAGCGGAGCTCGGGGAGCATGGGATAAGGGTGAACTGCGTGTCGCCGCACGCGGTATCGAGGACCAGGATGTCAGGGCTGGGGAAGCTGAGCGAGGACGAGCTGGCGAGGCTGGACGATGGGATGAGGGTGATCGGCAACCTGAAGGGGCAGGTGCTGGCGCCGGAGAGCGTGGCGAGGGCGGCGCTGTACCTGGCCAGCGACGAGGCGGACTACGTGAGCGGGCTCAACATGGTGGTGGATGGCGGCTACAGCGTGGTCAACCCCTCTATGATGATGGCTCTCGCTGCGAGCCGTTCAGTTGGGAAGGTTGGTTTGAACGTGTGAGTTGCGCACGTGCGGTCGCCGGGGAAAGAGATTGTGGCCGTCGGTTGTGGGCTGAATAAGGAGGGATCTTGCCATCGTGCGCCCTTGGATTTGTGTTTGTCTATCATCTTTCTATTATGTATGCACTCTTGAAACCCTAGCTACTACTAGCTTCCCTTCCTCAAATTTCACCACATATGTTTTCAACCACTTTTAAGTGGAATATTTATAATATTAGATACAATAAGGCTACTATTAATTTCTAGAGCGCACTTTTGTAGAAATATAGCATGGCTTTGCTTAGCACTAGGTATTGTGAAGTCGAGCTCAATATATATATTAGATTCTACATAATGAACCGTATCCTTAAGATAGATGTGATTATTGAATAAATCACATTAATTTTAGGCCCCATTTGGTATATAGAATATGAGGCAATAGGAATAAAAGAAAGGATCCGGAATGAATTTATAAGAAGTCAGAATGAAAATTAAATAAAAAATCATTATATTTGGTGACACGTCGAAATTAGAATATACTTTTCATGGTTTGTATTTTATTGTTCAAACGGTTGTATGTAGTAGCAAATAAGGTAAAGTGTACTATACCCTATAAAATTTTGTAGACAGAAAAATTTACCAAAACCCAAGTTTAAAAAATAATAATCCACTTGTGTGCTTTCTATTTTTTATCTACTCCTTCCCTTTTATCCTCACTCATTTCCACCTCCCCTCATGGTAATGGAAATGCAAGAATGCGGTTATTTTTGTAAGAGAATTGGATGGTAGAAAGTGATTGGGAATAGGGAAATTGTATATTGCTTTTACTATTTAATATTGCACAATTAGTGTCCTACTTATAATACATAGGAGCAACTAATTAGGAAAAAAATATACAAAAAAAATCAATTCCCCTAATACATGATATTCTAATTCCCAATCGATGAACTAATCCGCATCAATTAGAATTAGTATCCAAATTAGGATCAATTATGTGAGGCAACAATGTCTTCAAAAATTTTCATTCTCAATTTCTATTTCCATTTTGACTCATTTCAATTGGCCAAATGATATAAAAAAGGGATAAGTGCTGCGGAAATCCTAAAACTTGTCGTGAAAATGCATTTGAATCCTAAAACTTGCAAAAAGTGCAAATAAATCCTAAAACTTGTCAAAATGTTTTATTTGAGTCCTAAAATCGATACCTTTAGTTTTATTGATGGAGAATGCTAACGTGGCACTGACGTAGTATTTTAAATGATTTTTTATTTTCCAACTGGTTTTTTAAAATAATTTTTTATTCAATTTTAAAAAAAATTATATTTAAAAACTAAAATTCAATTTTTAGAAACTGTTAAAAAAGAAAAAGAAAAAGAAAAAAAGGGCAGGAGTCACCGGCCGCCCATCGCCGGAGGGGCCGGCGACTGTCACCGATCACCGTTTGACCAAGGCGAGGGCCGGCGACCCTCACATGGCATGGGTGAGGGCTCGCCGGCCCCGGCGACCCTCGCCCGACGTGAGCGAGGGCGCCTAGATTTGGGCATGCTGGCCCTCACGGGGGCCGGCAACCGTCGCCTACCTTGGGCGAGGCCTTGCCGGCCCTCGCTTGGGGCCGGCAACGATCGCCGCCCTAGGCGAGGCCTTGTCGGCCCTCGTTCGGGGCCGGTAAGGCTCACCAGATCTTGGCGAGGGCTGACGAGGTCTCGCCCGAGGCCGGTGACTATCGCCCGCCCCGGGCAAGGCCTCATCGACCCTCGCTCGAGGCCGGCGAGGCTTGCTTAGATTTGGCGAGCCTCGTCGGCCCCGAGCGAGGGCCAATGAGGCGTCGCCCAAGGTGGGGACAGTCGCCGGCCCTCGCGAGGGTTGGCATGCCCGGATCTAGGCACCCTCGCCCAAGCTCGGGCGAGGGTCTTTGGCCTCGCACTGGGGCCGACGAGGCCTCACCTTGGTCGGGCCGACGGCTGCCAAATTTTTTTTTTTTTGAAATGTTTTATTTTTAAAATAAAATTTGAATTTTATTTCTAATTTTTAAATCTAATTTAAATAAAAAATAATTAAAAGCCACGTGAAAATTGAAAATTTAATTTTAAATGCCACATTAGCATTTTTAATGGAAAAAGCTAATGGCGTTAACTTTAGGACTTGATTGAAACAATTTGACAAGTTTTAGGACTCAAATGCATTTTTGTGACAAGTTTTAGGATTTTTGTAGCACTTATCCCTATAAAAAAAATGAAGGGAGCTTCCATCCGCATTCCGATGGCTTTATTCCTTATATCCAAACATGTCTTTTATGTCATCTTTGGATTGGAATGAAAAAAAAAAAAAGAAACTCCGAACAATAACTACATACGTCTATGAATATAGATGTACTTCCTTATTTTTAAGATCTGGGACAACAATAGGTCATCAGATTCATTGCCATAGGAATACTTTCTCATCCTGCCTTCATGCAAGATATCAACCCTTGTCCTTTTGCCTCCCTAAGAAAGGAGATGCCACTTAGACAACTTTTTGAGAAAATGCCATATGAATGTGTTTTTCCCGTCCTACGTTTATGCAAGAGGGAGAGAGAGAGACCAAACCCTGTCATTTTTGCCTCCCAAAGAAAGGCAGAGAAATGAATTACGTCTGGGCAAGTAGAGCACAGTTGCCATAACCACCATTTTGTCTCGTTTTTCATGAGTGTCCATACGATTTAGGGAAACCAATATCATTATATGGCAAGTAACCTATATTTCATATATGGCAACTCTCATCTTATCTCAAAATGATATAATTAATTAAATTTAGTAAAAAGAAATTACAATACCATCTCAAAAAGTAGTCAAATACGCGTAAAGCATATAAGAGAATTTTTATATATGATATGCATATAAATTGATTGTGTAATATTTCACTTTATCTATTCCACTTAGCATACTATTCACCATGGATTTGGATATTGTCTAAAGATCTAGAAACATAACTACACATTTCGAGAGTGATGAAAAATGGCTTATGAAGAAAAAAGTTGACAAAATCCGAAATATTTCTTATTTAAACAACATGAACATATATCATCTGTTTATGTCAACATATAGAATTGGTATGTGAAAACTGTATATAGTCGCTTTGCAAGTTTATTGGAAGATTTGCAATCTTGCTAACTGAGTGCAAACTGCTTTTATTTAGAGTCATCCGCATGTCAAAAGGCTTAACCGGTTCAGGGGATTTGTAGGGTATTTGATGGGCCTATAAATAGCCCAATCTCCAGGCTCGTGTCTCTAAACAGAATCGGTAGGTAAATGCGTAAGTAAAAAGACTATAGGAAGCAGGCGAAATGACATCAATAACGATCACAGGTTAAAATCTCTTTTTGCAAAGCAAATCTAATCGAGCACTTTGGTGATTTTAGGGAATATTCAAACGGTGATGCCATCCATATATTTAGTTCTGTCTGCTGTGGGGGGTCATTGTTCATGAATCGACGTCAACGACATTCCATTCAAGGCAATCTAAAAGTCAGATTTTTTACACGATTTGACTTGTTCGCAATGTAGTAGCCCATCCCCAAATATAAAATCGCTAAACCTAACGAAAATAAATGCTGATTTTACTAAAGTATGTATCTCACCACCCGGATTGAGGGATTGACGTCGACGCCATTTATGGAAGATTGGATCTTCAAAATTTGACTTTTCGAATGGGCGACGTTAGTCCCCTTAAAAATGGAAATTTACTTGGAAATGATTTCCCTTTTCCTGGTTTTCCCCGTCTTCCATTAGGAGCAAAGGGAGGGAGGGAGGGAGAGATGAATGAGCTAGCAACAGGTGAGGGGCTCTCATCTTATCTCAAAAACGACACGATTAATAAAGCAAGTGACACATACGACATGGTTAACATGATTATCGGACGAATATGTTGTTATCTTGGGTGTCAGTACGGCATGATGCATTAACTCATTTACAAGTGTCCCATTTATATGGTACACACGTAAAACTCGTTTACAAATGATAACTCATGGCAACACTTTTCCCGACAAGATGAGTAATATTGTTTCACATTGATCTAAAGTTTGCTATTGAGTCAATTTTTCGTTATGTTTGATGACCTTGGTATCCCTAATAAAATTTCATTCTATCATTTATTCTTCTTGGTTTTTTTTTTTTTTTTTTTTTTTTGTGCCGGAGGAACTGTTTTGGCAAACAGCTGCCACGTAAACCTCCAAGTGACGCTAGCCCATGACCCACCACTAGGGCGCCACGCGTAATAAACCTAATGGTCTGCCAGCCTCCCTGCAACGCAAGTTGCAGGGGTTTCGAATACCTGACCTTTTCCTTCAAAGGCAGAAGCCTACCTAGCAGAGCCACCACGGCCGGTGGTTTCTTGGGTGTTATTTTTCATAAGCTTTTGAAGATAAACAAGTCCCAAATATGCCTTAAAGATGTTAAAACACTTCTAATTGTATCATATTAAAACAAATGACGTTTAACACATAAATTTCAACTCACTAATTTGTGTTTGGCCGGATTGACAAGTTTAGACGGATCAACTTCATAAGACACAACTTATTTAATCACATCATAAACGGGTCATGCCAAACATAAGCTTATTTAAATGTGTCATGTTAGGCAATTGAGTCACATCAAGAATTATTGCCCGCCTTACAATCGACCCACCACTCTAAAAATGTTGTATCCTAGTGTATTTTGTGCATCACTTGTACACATGACGGTGTATCGTACAATGCCCGAGTAGAGGGAGAGATTTAAAACAAAAAAAATACACATGGGCGTGTCCCCTCTTATATTAGTGATGATAAATTAAGTTGGTCATGCGAATATTACTTTTTCTTCTTTTTTCTTCATTTTTTTTGTGCTTTTTGTCTAGTTTTTTTTTTTGGTCGAACGCTTTTGCTTTTTCTTTAGTTGAGTCGGGCAAATATCACTTGGTATTTTCCCTATGTATATACATGCGCCGCCGCATATTGGAGATTTGCCAAACAAACACCATAATCAAATCTACAACCTCCATCTCCATCTTCAGGCTTCTAATCGTCTTGTCGCTGCACATAGTTCTGAAGAGATCAAGCTTTTTGGCTATGGCAGAAAATTAGTGCAAGAGGTATTTAACATGGTATTGCTGGAACGTGACCATGCATGCAGTTCGTCCTTTTTACTGGCCTTTGCTATGTAGTCTCTCGATCGTTTCGTGCATGGAATGGGAATGGAGATTTTAGCGTTATCTAGTTAGGGCTTTTGGGTAATATGATAGAGATTGAGAGGCTCTGATTTCCCTTCCAAGTTAGATGGCAAGGTTGCAATCACCGCCCACGGCACGAGTAGGATCGGCGCGAGCACGGCAAGCCTCTTCCACCAACACGGCGCATTGGTCGTGATTGCCGACATCCAGGACGAGCTGGGCCGGGCCCTGGCTGCAAAGCTGGGCTAGCAGGCCTCCTATGCCCACTGCGATGTTTCCATCGAGGCCAATGTGCGCGACCTTGCGGACACCGGTGTGGCCAACCACGGCCGGCTTGACTTCATGTACAACAACTCCGGGGTCCTCAACCAGCCTTCAGGGGCATCCTTGACACATCTCTCGCCAACCTCGACCGCGTCCTCCGCATCAACCTCTACGGGGCCTTCCATGAGGCAAGCCACGCGGCACGGTCATGGTGCTGCAACGCCAGGGCTACGGCCCTGTTTGGTTCAGCATTTGGAATGCTCATTTGGGCTCTAAAGTCCGCAAAGGTGTTTGGTTCATTTTGTGGGCGACTTTGGCAAGATGCAATTGCATCTCCAAGTGGCTCTAAGGGACTTTAGCTGAATGCAAGGGTTGAGGTGCTTTGGGAAGTTGCATTTTGGGAATGCAAGTAGCTTGGTTATTGTTCATCTTCTCCAACCTCTCCAAGCTGCTGATCGGAGGTCGACGACCACCAGCGAAGGGATGGCGCGTGCTGGCGACCACCGCTTGAGGGTCGCCCAACCCCGGTGACCGTCGCCGAACCTCAAGCGACGCTCGGATCTCGCGACCCTAGGCGACGGTCGCCTGGGTCATGCGCAGCCATCGCCTAGTTGCCTGGGTCACGCGACCCAGGCAGCCAGATCTGGCCATCCGGTCACCTAAGGTCGTGCAACCCAGGCGGCTAGATCCAACCATCCGACCGCCGAATCCGACGGTCCGGCCGCTAGATCCGACGGTCCGGTGGCGGGACTTCAAAAAAGAAAATATAATTTTTTTTTTGTTTTTTTAATTTAATAAAAATCATTTACAAATGCAAATTTTACCAAACGATATTTGCATTTCAGAAAACCTTCTTTTCCCAAAGGTATTTGCATTTTGGCAAATGCATTCCCCAAAAGCCAAACCAAACGGGCCCTACATCCTGTTCACGGGGAGTAGGTGCACGGTTCTCACGAGGTTGGCCATGCACACATACACCGCGTCAAAGCATGTAGTGGTGGGGCTGGTCTGCAGCTGGCAATGGAGCTTGAGAAGCATGAGATATGGGTGAATTATTGGAAGTTTGTATAACAAACTAAGTGTGTTTTTCCTTGTCCCACATAAGAAAGTTAGGAGAAGGTGGCCATTTAATAACTGTAAGGCTTTTTTAGTAAGTTTAAAGAAAAATATTTGGTGTGGGCTAGACCCGAGCGTGCGATGCGTGATTATTAAGCACACTTCGGAAATTATGAAAACTCGAAATTTTATTTTATTAAAAAAATATTATTTTTATTCTTATTATTCCGAATTTTTTATATTAATTTTTTATTAATTTTATTAATCCGAATTTTTATATTTGTGTCTTGTCAAGACAACCTTTGAAAATGATAATTGTTTAGTTTGCAACTTTTCTCGTTCATTTTCCAACTTCTTCCGAAGAGGACACGTTCGTGCATTTTGCAACTTCTTTCTAAGAGATGCATTTGTTTACTTTGCAACTTTTCACGAAGAGTTGCCTATGTACTTTAAAACCAATATGTGTGTGTGTGTGTGTGTGTATTTCAGTTTTTGGGTGAACAAGAATGAAATCATTTTTTGAGTCTTTTTTCCAAAAACTACAGTCATTCTTTCGATTGTTTTCTAGAGGGACTTTAGAGAAACATTAGCATTGTTATATAGTATTCTCATTTGAAATTATGTTGTATCATAGAGAATATTTATCAGTGACCATTAGCAATATTGTAAGGTAATTAAATCCTTAAAAAAATTGATATCATGCTTTAAAATCTGACTTGATTGCTCTATTGATTCGAAACCATATTTTTCAACGTGAACTCTGCATCCCCCTATGCGGTCTTGAGGATGGGGCCGTCAGGGCTGGGGAAGATGGGCGAGGCCGAGCTGGAGAGGATGGACGACTGGATGAGGGCGATGTGATATTGCTAGTACGAGTACCTAGAGGGGGGTGAATAGGTTTATAAAAATTTTCTTGAAAATTTCACAATACTTAGACAGATGAAGGATTAAAAAATCAATCGTAAGACTGAGTAAAGGAAAGAGAGAATTGAACACGCGGTTTATAGTGGTTTGGCTTGATGCAAGCCTACGTCCACTCTTCTGCACTGACAGCCGATTGGCTAGATTCCACTATGAACAAAGAGATGTTACAGTGTTGATCTTCCTTGATTTCTCGATGTAGATGATCTACTACACTCGCTCAAGGTATCACCAAGTATAGACACTCTCTGTGTATACAATTTCGCTCAAACTGTATCGACTAACAATCAAGGTTCTTCAGATTCTGGAATTTTTCTATCAATCACACACTTAAATCAACTAGAACGTCTTCCTTTTATACTCCTTTATGCCTTCATAGCCGTTGGCACTTACCAAAGGAATTCCTCCAATCTACCCGTTGGACGGAATCAATTAAGAAGATCATCCGAGCTATTTAAGGAATCGATGATAGCCCATCAATCCAGTTCGCCCATACAATCAGGATCTTGGTTTCCAAGAATAGAACATTCCAAGAATGTTTCGTCAAACATTGGATCTTCAATTGATCTTAGATAAGAATCAAAGAATCCGAAATGATTATCCAACCAAGGGATCTTTTCCAGAGGATAGGATCGAATCTTCAACCATATACTTAGGCTTCGGTTTCCTTCGTCACTTTGGATTAGAAAGACTGTCAGTGAGAATAGTCTTGAGTCTTGAGTCTTGAGTCTTGAGTTTACAAAGTCTTGAGACTTTAAACTATCGACATCCGGACTAGACTGATAGAAATGTTTTGTCGGCTTCAAAATATTTTGGAAAGATTTCTCCAACAATCTCTCCCTTTTTGATGGTGACAAAACTTTCTTGTAGATTTGAACAACTTTGACCTGCAAAAACATTTTTCAAGCAATATGGCTAACTCATAAAAATTAATAAAACAACCAGACTCTGCATCCACAGCAAATTGGTTAGTCTTTCATGAGTAATACCATATAACAATACTTGATATAAATGCAACCGGTCAAGCATCAAAATCCACAGCCAATTCAGTCAAGTTCACACCCAAGTTCAAGTTCTTAAGTCATACTCAAAAATAAACATAACCACAAAAGTCAAAGTTTTTGAAAATGATGTTGATTCAAATTGGTTCTCCCCCTTTTTGTCATCATTAAAAAGGGTGAGAAAGGAGTCATGTCTGCTTGGGAAGGTGCACGATCTGGAAATCTCCTATTGACTGGACTACGCCTTCTAGCCTCTTCAAGTCCTCCCTTAGATGAGCTACCTCCTCTCCATTGGCATTGGCTTGAAGTTGCAAAGCGAGGTCTTTCATCTTGTCCTCTAAGGTGACTGAAGATGCTTGTCCAGCATTTTTCATGGCTTGAATTTCACATTCCAGAGCATATATTTGGCCACGCATTTCCAGAAGAATATCCATGATGCGATGAAAATCTGCAGAATTGTCCATCTGTGTACTGGCATGAGCTTTCTCAGATGGAGTAAATGGAGACGATAGTGCTTCTGTATAGTCTTGCAGATTGGGTGTCGACGTATCACCTTCTTCAGGCAATTGAGAAGCCTGAAATTCTTCTGGGTCTGCTAGAGATTGTCTTGGACCTTCACTATCTGCAGCATGAGGTGTAGACCTTTCTTGCTCGCCAACTCCCCCTGTCTCTAGGACATTCAAAGGGGAAGAATGATGATCATGCTCATGATTTCCCTTCTCTCCAGATTCAGCGGCAGACTTTTCTTTCTCTTCTTCAGTTTCTTTCTCCTTCTCTCTCTACTCTTCTTCTTCTCTACTCTTGGTTTGCTCTTCTTCTTCTCTCTGTTTCTTCTGAAGTTCTGTCGGCTGAGACACAGAACGTCTCGTTCTTGTCAGTGCATGGATAGTAGGATCTTCATCCTCTTCATCTTTATCCTCTAGGATGAGAGTTCTTTTCTTCTTTTTCGATGGGGCACCAATGGCCTCCTTTCCTTTTCTCTTTGAAGCAGACTGAACTGGAGATTTAACTCTGAATTTCTCCATTGCCTTGGAAAGTTCTTCCAGACGCATCTTCGTTAACATCTTCAAACCTACCACCATCTTATCACACGGTTGAACACAAAGTGTTTGTGGCGGTTCAATATTCATGTGTCTGAAGATCTTGGTCACCAGACCAGGATAAGGCAATTGTCCTTTGTCTTTCGACATTGCTCTGTACATATGGAAGAGAATAGTGTGGGGGAGAGAGAACTTCCGTCCTGAGTTGATCGCGTACATCAACTTTGCTTCAGAAAGAGACACGGAAGTCTTTGGCGTAGACTTCGGTCTTAGACAGTTGATTACAATCTTATGAAGCACAATGTTGATTGCATTCATCCTGGAATAGGTAACTCTCTTGTCTGCGTCCCTATCCTTGACAAGATCCAGAGTAGTACGAGCGGGTGAGACTTTGATTGGCAGATAACGCCCTCGTTCAACTCCAACAATGTCTGCCAACATATTCACATCTACCACGTAGACTTTGTCTCGAACACTGAACGAAATTCTATTAGCATCCAAAAAGCTAAGATTTGAATAGAAATAAGCGGTCAGATGAGCATACCCGTCAGTAGAGTCAGAGCAAAAATTCTCAAGTTGAAACAAATTCAACTTTTCTCTCAAGTTCATGTTGATGGCGTCCAGGAAGTCAAAATCGACACTTCTAGGGTTTATCACCCCTCTTTTCAACAGCCTGAAATACACTTTTTCCTGATCCTTGGATTTGAACAAATCCATCCGATTTCCTTTCACCTTTGCTGCCACTCCCATTTTCGGTTGAAATTCAAGGAACATTCTGTCATCATCGTTCCCTTCAATTAAATTTTGTCTGGCGGCATACGAGGATCACTTGGAATGTTCGCAAGTGCGTCCTCTGCTTTTCCTTTCGGGGCAATTCCCAAATCCTCCATTTTCTTGAAAACGATACTCATTTCCATAATTTTTGTCCTTAAGGAAGTCATCTATATATTGCAATGGAGTACCGGTGCTTTTCAACGCACGATAAAGTTTATAGATAAAGGAGGGTTTTTGGACTCTTACTGGGTCGGCATCCTCGATTATCTCTTCTTCTAGAAGATTACTTGCATCTTGTGGGGCAGGAGGCGTTGAATGACGTGGATGAGAGCGAATCGGACTTTGTCGCTGACTTGTTAAGTCTTCTTCCTCAGTGAGATCGAAGTGAGTTGGTCCATTCTTCATTCTTTGTGGTCCCCTGCTTGCGATTCTTGATGATTTCCTCGAAGAAGACATCTTTCTTTGTCGAATGGAAGATTCCTTCACTCGCTTTCCCAAGAAAAATGACCACTTTCTCGACGACGAACAGTATCGGGAGGAGAGAGCCTTTTAGGGTTTTGAAGATTGGGAAAAGAAAAACTGTATATATATAACTCAGTTTTGAAAAGGGAAGTTCAATCGGTGCAAGGAAAGTGTACTAACACTTCTTTTCAAAATCAATAACTGCCAAAATTATTACGAAAGATCGTACCTCTTCGAGTTTAGATAACTAAACGAAAATTTGTACCTTTACAACTTACAGTCTATAGCCACGAATGTCTGAGTCTGAGGATTTAAAGTCTGAAAGATTAGAGTCTTAGAGTTGGTGAGTCTCTAGACTTTAACTTCTTCAAGCTTCAAAATGTTGAGTCTTGAACGGATGAAATCGAATTGATTTTTCTCCAAAGGCTTTGTGAATATATCCGCTAGTTGACTCTTTGAATCAACAAATTGAATCGAGATTTCTCCATTTTGAATATGATCTCTAATGAAGTGATGTCGAATCTCAATATGCTTTGCTCTTGAATGAAGGATTGGATTTTTGGTGAGATTGATCGCACCGGTGTTGTCACATCTGATTTACGTGCATGAGTCTTCAATCCCAAAGTCTTGTAGCTGTTGTTTTATCCATAGAATTTGCGAACAGCAGCTTCCAAGAGCTACATACTCGCTTCGTCGTTGAGAGAGCTACGGTGCTTTGCTTCCTCGAGAACCAAGACACCGTCCCGTTTCCAAACGATTGACAAGTTCCGAAGTGCTTTTTCTATCGACTCGCAACCGGCCAGATCTGCATCCGAGTATCCTAGAAGATTAAAGTCTCCCTTCTTGGGATACCAGAGACTGATGCTTGAAGATGAGGCAACGTATTTGATAATACGTTTTGCAGCACTGAGATGGGATTCTCTAGGATCTGATTGAAACTTAGTCTGTCGTACCAAGCTCGAGGTGCTTGCTTTAAACCATACAAGGCCTTTTTCAGTCTGAAGACTGAGTCTGGCTTCTTTGGGTCTTCAAACCCAGGTGGTTGTTCCACATAAACTTCCTCATGGATGAATCCATTTAGGAATGCACTTTTGACATCCATTTGGAATAACCTGAAATTTTTATAACAAGCAAACGCAAGTAATAGACGAATAGCTTCTAACCTTGCTACTCTTTTGGAGCGTAAGTCTCATCATAGTCTATTCCTTCTTCTTGCGTATATCTTTTGGCCACGAGTCTTGCTTTGTTTCGTACGACTTTTCCTTCTTCATTCATCTTGTTCCCGAATACCCATTTGGTTCCAATAACAGTTTTACCTTTTGGTTTAGATGTCAATTCCCGGACATCATTGATGTTGAACTGTCGAGTTCTTCTTGCATAGCTTCGATCCAACTTTCATCAGATAAAGCTTCTTCTATGCTTTTTGGTTCAATTTCAGAAATGAGAGCCACAACACTAGATTCTTCACGCCTTTTTGATCTGGTGCGGATTCCTTCATTGATTTCACCAATAATGAGATCTTTGGGATGACTAGATTTATGCTTCCAGTTACTGGTTGATCTGCCTGGTTGATGATCTATTTCTTTATTTGAATCTTCATGAGATTCTTGATGTTGGACTTCCAGAGACTGAGATGCTTCTTGAGTTGTAAGCGTTGGAAGGTTTGAAGAGGGTTCAGACTCTTCATACTGAGTCTGACTGGATTCATCTTGCATTGAGTCTTGGAATTTGACATTCGTTGATTCCTCCACCGACTGGCTTTTCTTGTTATAGACTCTGTAGGCTTTGCTTGATGTAGAATATCCAAGGAAGATGCCTTCATCTGATCTTTCTTCAAACTTACCAACTCGATCATTTGCATTTTTCAATATAAAGCATTTGCAACCAAACACATGAAAGTATGAAACAATAAGCTTCTTACCTTTGAACAATTCATAGGGGGTTTTCTCTAAAATAGGTCTTAAAAAGACTCTATTTATAATATAGCATGCTGTTAAAACAGCTTCAGCCCAAAATCGTGAAGAAATTTTGCTTTCAATTATAAGTGTTCTAGCCATTTCTTGAAGTGATCTATTCTTTCTTTCCACAACTCCATTTTGCTCGGAGTATATGGAGAGGAAAACATATGATTAAAACCAGATTTATCACAAAATTTCGTAAAATCTTGATTTTCAAATTCACTTCCATGATCTGTTCTTATGCTTGAGATTGCACATCCTTTTTCATTTTGAACCTTTACGGCAAATTTTTCAAAATACGAAAAGGTTTCTGACTTACTTGCAAGGAAATATACCCATGTAAAGCGGGAATAATCATCCACAATTACTAGGCAATATTTCTTACCTCCAATGCTCTGGGTTCTGGTCGGTCCGAAGAGATCCATATGAAGCAACTGTAGTACATGATTAGTAGAGACATGATTTATTGGCTTAAATGAATTTCTTACTGCTTTCCCGAATGCATGGAGTGCATGAATCGACTTTTGGTATGGCAATTTAGGTAGACCTCGAACAAGCTTCTTTGATGAGATTTTGGCTAATTGTTTCATGTTGACATGGCCAAGCTTTCTGTGCCATAATACTACTTCTTCTTGAATTGAGATTAGGCATTGTGCTTCATTTGGTTTTACATCAAGGAGGTAGATATTTCTATGCCTTCGACCCATGAAAGACTGAGTTGAGTCTTTGCTAATTCCAGAACATATGCCTTCTTGAAAGGAGATCTTGAAACCGGTATCACATAATTGGCTAATGCTTAGAAGATTGTAGTTGAGTCCTTCCACTAGAGAGACATTGCTTATTGTGAGATTTCCAATTTTCACAGTTCCAAATCCCACAATGCTTCCTTTGCTGTTTCCTCCAAATGAAACTTTTCCACCATTTACTTGAACAATCTTTATAAAGCAGTTTGAGTCTCCTATCATGTGTCTTGAACATCCGCTGTCAAGATACCACTTAACTTTCTTTTTGACAGAGACCTGCATTAAAAGAGAGTCTCAAGCTTTCTTTGGTACCCAAATTTTCTTGGGTCCTTTGGCGTTAGTAGAATGAGCATTACTAGGCCATACTTTTTTTAACAGGCTTCCAAACCATAGAACACTCTTTTTCAAAATGATCCTGACTGTTACACTTTGAACACCTTAGAGCATTTCGACCTACAGACTTTACAAAAACTTTCTCGAAATGATTTTTGTAAGCCTCTTTTGACGGTCTTTTCTTAATTCTTTCTTTTATTTTTGGAAAATCAATCAAAGGAATTGTTTTTGCTGTCATACCTAAACCAGACTTATTGAAGTAAGGTCTTTGGACTGAAAGAACTTTTTCAAGTTTTTCAGACCCTATTGAAAATTTCTTTGAAATATTTGATAAGTCAGTTTTTAAGAAAGCATTTTCTTTTGAAAGTTTATCTTCATTCTCCTTAAGAGTAGAAACATTCAGGTCTAAACTTTTCACTTTTTCTTCTAAAATATTTTCCTTTTGTTTTAAAACTGAGTTTTCCTTTTTAAGTTCGGAAATCTTTTTTAGAGAAGTCTTAAGACTAAAACATAGTTCATCAATGTATTTAGAGACTTTGATAGGGATTTTATAATCACTTACCTCAAATTCACTGTCTGAGTCTGATCCAGAGTCTGAGTCTGATTGTGTCATCAGACACAGATTGGCATATTCCTCATCACTATCTTCACACTCTGTATCGCTCCAAGTTTCAGCTTTGAGAGCTTTTCGAGACTTTTCAACTTTTCCTCTCTTCTTCTTCAGGAGAGGACAATTTGGTCTGATGTGTCCCTTTTTCTTACATTCGAAGCAAACTACATCTTTGTTTGGTTCCTCATTATCAACAAACTTGGTTTGCTGTTTCTGAAGACTTTGTTTCCTTGAGTTGAACCTTCTTCCTTTTCTATTCAGCTTTCTGAACTTTCTAATCATTAGAGCAAGCTCCTCATCGTCCAGATCTTCTTCAGAGTCTATATCATCAGAATCATCGTTAGATTTTAATGCAATGGATTTCTTACCTCTTGGATCTTCGTCTTCATTAATTCGTTCCACTTCGTAAGATTGAAGAGTCCCAATCAGCTCGTCTACAGATAATGGCATAATTCTTTGCGTCTCTCTTATTTAAGTCTTTATATGATTCCAATCCTTGGAGAGTCCACGCAGCAGTTTGTTCACCTTCATAGGATCAGAAATTTTCTGTCCTTGATTTTCAAGGTCATTGACAATATCTGTAAAACGGCTAAACATGTCAGTTATAGATTCTCCTGGTTTCATTTTGAAGGCTTCATATTGACCAAGGAGAATGTTAATTCTGGTCTCCTTCACTCGATCTGTCCCTTCATAAGTGATATGTAATCTGTCCCAGACTTCTTTTGCTGTGACACAAGAAGATATTCTGTTATACTCAGTTGGTGATAAAGCACAATATAAAGAGTAAATTGCTTTTGCATCGAGTGCTTGTCTCTTGTTTATCTCTTCTTGAGACATTCCGCTGATATCAACAGTTTCTTTCCCTCTTTCGGATACTGATGCAGCAATAGGAATAATTCCTCTTTCCACCACATCCCATTCCAGAGGATCCTTTGACCGTAGAAAAGCTTTCATCTTGTTTTTCCAGATGTTGTAATCCTTTCCATCAAAGTAGGGTGGTCTGGTATTGCTTTGCCCTTCCACCAGCCCTGGTGCTAACATACTAGCCATGGATCTTTTACTCTGAAGTAAAACACTTCAAATAAAGTAAGAACACGAGCTCTGATACCAATTGATTGCTAGTACGAGTACCTAGAGGGGGGTGAATAGGTTTATAAAAATTTTCTTGAAAATTTCACAATACTTAGACAGATGAAGGATTAAAAAATCAATCGTAAGACTGAGTAAAGGAAAGAGAGAATTGAACACGCGGTTTATAGTGGTTCGGCTTGATGCAAGCCTACGTCCACTCTTCTGCACTGACAGCCGATTGGCTGGATTCCACTATGAACAAAGAGATGTTACGGTGTTGATCTTCCTTGATTTCTCGATGTAGATGATCTACTACACTCGCTCAAGGTATCACCAAGTATAGACACTCTCTGTGTATACAATTTCGCTCAAACCGTATCGACTAACAATCAAGGTTCTTCGACTGGAATTTTTCTATCAATCACACACTTAAATCAACTAGAACGTCTTCTTTTTATACTCCTTTATGCCTTCATAGCCGTTGCACTTACCAAAGGAATTCCTCCAATCTACCCGTTGGACGGAATCAATTAAGAAGATCATCCGAGCTATTTAAGGAATCTGATGATAGCCCATCAATCCTGTTCGCCCATACAATCAGGATCTTGGTTTCCAAGAATAGAACATTCCAAGAATGTTTCGTCAAACATTGGATCTTCAATTGATCTTAGATAAGAATCAAAGAATCCGAAATGATTATCCAACCAAGGGATCTTTTCCAGAGGATAGGATCGAATCTTCAACCATATACTTAGGCTTCGGATTTCCTTCGTCACTGGATTAGAAAGATTGTCAGTGAGAATAGTCTTGAGTCTTGAGTCTTGAGTCTTGAGTTTACAAAGTCTTGAGACTTTAAACTGTCGACATCCAGACTAGACTGATAGAAATGTTTTGTCAGCTTCAAAATATTCTGGAAAGATTTCTCCAACACGATGGGCAACCTAAAGGGGCAGGTGCTGGCGCCAAAGAGCGTGGCGAGGGCAGCGCTGTACCTGGCCAGCAACGAGGCGGCCTACGTGAGCTGGCTCAACATGGCGGTGGGTTGCGGCTACAACGTGGTCAACCCGTCCTTGATGACGGCTCTTGCCTCGAGCCGCTCGAATGGGAAGCTCGGTTCGAACGGGTGAATTGAGATCGTGGCCGTCGGTTGTGGGCTGAATAAGGAGGGATCGTGCCATTGTGCGCCCTTGGATGCGTTGCTGTTCTTGTTGTTCTTGTGGTGTTTTAGCTTCTCTTTTTGTCCTATTGGAAGCAATTTGATTAGCTTTTTTGTCTACGTATTTTAATTAAATCGAAGTGTACTAAACATCATATAGATTGAATTGTTATCCTATTTGATATCCGAAAATCTAAACAATAAAATTCCGATTCTATTCCGACATTTTCTTTTTAACCTAATAAAATGATTAGAGCCATCGTCTCATTTCATTTCATTGTACCATATATTAACTTAATTCAGTGTTGACCAGCCCTCTACCCTAAACCCAGAATCGTAGTTTTCGACCCAAGATTGCTCAAGACATTATGCCCAGATAGCAACCCATTGAATTTCCTTTGCAGTTTTGCATTTTGTTGTACGTACTCGACTCTTTTGTCTTGTTCGTTCTTCAAATTGTATACCAAGCTAGATGTATATCTCATGACATGAACGTGAAAGGTTCACAAATGATTTTTCCATTATGAACGTCTGACCTAAAAATCCAAAATTATCAATGGAGAATCCTATATGTGTATGATATGCATTACGATTCCGTATTTAGTAGAAGGGGACGTCGTGTTTCCATGGACTTTGTGACCTTTTTTTAAAATCTTCCAGTTATGCAACAGATATTAATAAGGCACACCCTTCCGTCCGTCTTCTCAACAATAGTAGACGAGTACAAATCTCTTTCCCGCCTTCAGTCTAGCAGTTCCAGCCCTCCTCTAATAGGTGGGGTTTGAGTCAAGAGTTACGCAAGTCCTCATGATTGGAATAAATAGTAGATTGAAATAAGAACATATTCATAACTTTCTTGCTTTCCTATGAAAATTTAAAATATTATTCAAATGTCAAAAGATGCAAAGAAGTTACATTTATGGATCTGGGTGTGTCAACATATGCATTTTGCAAAAATTGTCAGAGTTTTGAAACCGCAAGATTTTGATTAGGCAAAAACTAAACGGTAAAAGTCAGTCTAGATTGACCCTGTAACTTCTAGAACAGTTACAAGAATCCTGTGAACAAATAAGTAGTTTTGTGCTTTAGTCATCAATTGGCCCATTTGATCATCGCTCATCTTATGTAGGAAGCGCCTTGTGGGGACTTTGTCGCTCATTTTTTCTGCCATCTCTGTGCAATTTCTCAAGCATATAGGGAAATCCGTGACCGATCTGGTGATGCAAACCCTGCTGATCCTACATTAGCAGTGGTCACGGCTCCACCAGTGCAGACGATGGACTCTCCTCCAAAACAGTAGGGTTATCTCTTAAACCAGTCCTGCAGCACAACACTTCCTCCTGAATTGACGTCACTTTTGGGGTGTCTCTTGATACATCTGTATGGCGCACTGTTGATTGAATCCTTAGGTTAGAACTAACATCAATAAGCGACGCTTGATGGATCCTTATTTACTCTGAAGGCTTCGTTTTCTCGGGCATTATCATTATGGAGTGTTCTTCAGTCCTTCGCCAGGAGACGAAGAAACAGAACCATCAGCACTCTCGTATCTATAAGTGCCCTTCAGTTCATTTGTACAATGTTTTTGCGTTTTGCCGGATTGTTGCAGGGAGGGAGGGTGTACATGATGATTCGGTTCGACTTGTGTCATGGTGTTGTTTGGTTTCATTGGGAGCTTCTAATAAAGTATATTTGATCTTTGAAGCAAGAGTATACTAAGGGTCCGTTCGTTTCGTGAAAATGGACCATTTCCGGAAAATATTTTTCCAAAAGTCATTTTCCAGGAAAATGACAATATTTTCTGGTGTTCGGCTAAAACCTGAAAATGTTTCGGAAAATATTTTCCGATGTTCGGTAAGGAAAATTTTTTCTAAGACTTCATCACTTAGACATGCATCACTTACTGACCTATAAATTCATCAAATATGAACTTGTCTTTAAATTCAGGCAAACTTGATTCATATCTTTATTCTCTCATTATCACAAAACACTCATTTACTCTAAAAAATGTTCGTATGGATTTTAAAAAGAAGTAAAGAAGAAAAGAAGCAAAGCATGTACAATCCTAATGAGAATCTTTCAGTTGAGTGGCCTGTTCTCCCCTGTGTCTTTTGTGTTCCGATAAACAAAAGAAAAAAGAAGCAAAGCATGTAGAGCCATTTGCTTGAGCAATGTACAACTGTAGGGTAAAGTAAATAAAGAAAATGATAAGCAAAAATGCAGAGCGCGAGCTTGAGATCGACAAGCTCAAGGTTCGCCCGACAACAACCGACGACTAGCTAAGAAAGAAGAAGATGGGAAACAAAGAAAAGAAAAAGAAAAGAAAAAGAAAAAGAAAAGAAATAGAAAAGAAAAAGGAAATTAAAAAATAATTCGAATAAAAAAATAAAAAGAAACTTAAAAAATAATTTGAATAAAAAAAGAAAAGAAGAAGAAGAAAGGGGAGGAGAAAGTGGGGATTTGTAGATGTGTAAGATAAGAGAGATCAAGAGAGGAAAATATTTTCCACTTTTCAAAAGTGGAAAATATTTCCTCCTAATTTAGAAGATTTTTTTCCTTTCACGGAAAACATTTTTCGCGAAACAAACGGAGCCTAATTATTGAGAGATTCAGCTTGCATCTCAACCTTGAAAACAATCTTGCAATTACTTTTCGATCATCGATGCCGTTGGTCTGGCATAAAATGCAGTGTGTTGTTAATGTTTTTTTTCTTGAAATTCAGCGATGAGAGGCATGGTTTATTGTAACTTGGAAAAATTTTGGTTTGACATTTTATTTAGAAAAATTTTGATATGACATTTTATTGTATCGTCACATGTCACATGACATTCATGTGTTGCGCACATAAATACATTTGGGATTTTCACTTGTTTTGCTCCTTGACACTTGGATAGTAAATAGAGTTAGGTAAAGCGAAAAGGGTTCTCTGTCAAATGTGAAATGAATGCTAACTTCTAATAAATTCTTTTACAAGTTTATGTCTTCAAAATCCTATGCTGCATGACACATCAACAAATCAACGAGTTTGGACATTATATTCATGATGCGCGCTCTAATTGTGAAAAGTAGAAGGAAAAAATGAACTTTAATAAAAAAACGTAGTAGGTATAAACTGTGGTTGCACAATAACAAAAACACGTCACATGTACATTCTCAAATCCTGGTAAACTCACCAAAAATTGAAATTCCCTACTTTGCTATCCTCTCACGTGGTAGACAAATTTTAAAATTTTTGTCTTCTAGAAGATAAATATCACTCATTTGAATAATATCGACGTGGGGATCGTGAGTAGAACCCATATTGTATATGTTACACACAAAACAAAGCTTTTTCCAACTGTACTTCTCTCCCAATGAAATTCATCTTATGGGGAATATTTATTTCTCACGGGTCTAAAGAGGCAATAAAATGTCGAGATTTGTGCCAAAAGTCAATGATGTTGATATGGATCATTGACAAATACCAAACTAAATACTAAGCCAGATATCAAATCTTCAAAAAGATGTCACGAGATGCTTCCCAATGCTTCTTAATCAACATAATACCACATGCTTCCAAACGTGCCGACCTTGACTGATGGAATACAATCTCTCTTGGAAATGAAGTTCCATGTGCGCGCGCATGACCATCAGACCAAGCTACATACATCGCTGCACAACTGCCACTTCCACATGTTGCCTGCGCATCTTAGAACGTAAGTAACGATTATTTTGATGTAAGCACCCTGATCTCATGATGATGCACGAACAGAAAGTCGTCTTGGAGAGAAATAATTAAAAACTGCAGTTGCACACGTGTAGGGAAGAAGCATCATTTTACATCTACTTCGCAAATGCAGCCTTTGTTTTTACCTTCAGAGCACGATTTCCTTGATTCTTTTTTTCTTTTTTTGTTCAGCGAGACTTCTTGTTGACAGATATCCCCTCTGTCAAACTATTACACATGAAATTGAGCAATTCGTAAGAGATTAAGCTAAATCACCTTCATCTCCTATATAAAAAGAGGCCTCGAGAAGCACCAAAAGCCATCCCTCATATTTATATTCATACTCTCACCTCCACCTTCTATATAAAGAGAGGCCTCGAGGAGCACCAAAAGCCATCCCTCATATTTATATTCAGTCTCTCTCTCTCTCTCTCTCTCTCTCTCTCTCTCTCTCTCTCTCTCTCTCTCTCTCTCTCTCGACATGGCTTCGGCGGAAACTCCATTTAAAAGGTATTGAATTCTGATGTTTTTCAATGTTTGTTTGTGGACATGTATATTTATGTGATTGTGCATGGTTATATCTTGACATTCATCCATGCACATGTACAGATTGCATGTTTTGCTCGTCTCCTTTGCAAAATTTTGATCGTTGACCAGATCATCCTATAAGCATATGTAGCCAGTAAAAGAGAAATCACATCTTCTACCTATGTAATTGATATTATCCAATGTATATATGTTTCCTTGATCACTTAATAATGCAAAACCTTCTAATCACGAGATTACTCGATAATATATAAAGGGAGATCAACTTTCCTTTGCATGGTTGGCATACCGAAAAGAGAAAAGCAAAAAGAGGTTTTACTTACAAAAAGAGGTTTTAACCCATGATCTTTATTGATGTCATTTCACCTACTTCCTATAGTCTTTTTACTTACATGTTTTACCTACCG
This sequence comes from Eucalyptus grandis, assembly GCF_016545825.1. Taxonomy (NCBI): domain Eukaryota; kingdom Viridiplantae; phylum Streptophyta; class Magnoliopsida; order Myrtales; family Myrtaceae; genus Eucalyptus; species Eucalyptus grandis. Next base: position 20,245,241 of record NC_052622.1, read on the forward strand.
ATATTATTTGGAGACACGAGCGTGGAGATTGGGCTATTTATAGGCCCATCAAATATCCTACAAATCCCCCGAACCGGTTAAGCCTTTTGATATGTGGGTAACTCTAAATAAAAGTAGTTTGCACTCAATCAATAAGATTTGAATTGATGACCTTCAAATTTGATTTGCAAATCTTCTGATAAACTTGCAAAGCGACTGTACACATTTTTCACATACCAATTCTATGTATTGACATAAATAGATGATATATGTTCACATTGTCAAAATAAGAAATATTTCGTATTTTGTCAACTCTTTTCTTCATAGGCCACTTTTCATCACTCTCGAAATGAGTAGTTATACTTCTAGAAATTTAGCCAATATCCAAATCCATGGTGAATAGTATGCTTAGTGGAAAAGATAAAGTGAAATATTACACAATCGAGTTATATGCATATCATATATAAAAATTCTCTTATATGCTTTACACATATTCGACAACTTTTTGAGATGGTATTGTAATTTCTTTTTACTAAATTTAATTAATTATATCGTTTTGAGATAAGATGAGAGTTGCCATATATGAAATATAGGTTACTTGCTATATAATGATATTGGTTTCCCTAAATCGTATGGACACATGAAAACCGAGACGAAATGGTGGTTATGGCAACTGTGCTCTACTTGCCCAGACGTGTTTCATTTCTCTGCCTTTCTTTGGGAGGCAAAAATGACAGGGTTTGGTCTCTCTCTCTCTCTCTCTCTCTCTCTCTCTCTCTCTCTCTCTCTCTCTCTCTCTCTCTCTCATAAACGTAGGACGGGAAAAACACATTCATATGGCATATTCTCAAAAGTTGTCTAAGTGGCATCTCCTTTCTTAGGGGGGCAAAAGGACAAGGGTTGATATCTTGCATGAAAGCAGGAAGAGAAAGCATTCCTATGGCAATGAATCTGATGACCCTATTGTTGTCCCAGATCTTAAAAATAAGGAAGTACATCAATACTCATAGACGTATATAGTTATTGTTTGGAGTTTTTCTTTTTTGTTTTCGTTCCAATCCAAAGATGACATAGAAGACATGTTTGGATATCAGCAATAAAACCATCAGACTGTGGATGGAAGCTCCCTTCATTCTTTTTAACATCATTTGGCCAATTGGAATGAGGCGAAATGGAAATAGAAATTGAGAATGAAAATTGTTGAAGACATTGTTGCCCCCACATAATTGATCCTAATTTGGATACTAATTCTAATTGATGCTGATTAGTTCATTAATTGGGAATTAGAATATCATGTATTAGGGAATCGATTTTTTTTGTATATTCTTTTCCTTAATTAGTTGCTCCTATGTATTATAAGTAGGACACTAATTGTGCAATATTAAAGTGTTCGATGCCCCTAAATATTATCGATAGATAAAATATAAAAAGACTATAGGCAAGAGCAAAATGACTTTGCAAGTATAAGAGTTTTTGGGTTACATGAGAATCATAATTTATCGTGAGTCCCAAATTTTTAAATGAATAGCCTTATAAAATTTTCTAATTATTTATTATTTGATTTTTTATGGTTTATAATAAATTGTTACTTTCATAATGGGTTAAAAATTAACACCAAATCTTCTTTTTTTTTTTGTGGGGAATAATCAAACCCGATACCATCCATGTTCGGTTCTTCTCTGCTGTGGGGGGACATTTTGTTCACGAGTCGACCTGAGTAATCACCGTCATTTCATGAGGCAATCGAGAAGTTGGAGCCTTTTTTTTATTATTTATTATTATAAAAGTCAGATCTTGATTTGACTCGTTTGCAATGTAGGGGCCCATTTCCATACATAGAATCTTTAAACCTATAAAAACTAATGAAGATTTTACTAGAGCACGGATAACCACCCGGATTGACGTCGGCGCCATTTATGGAAGGTTGGATCTTCAAGATTTGACTTTTCCAATGGACGACTTTAGTCCCCTTTAAAATTGAAATTGACTTCGAAAATGATTTTCCTTTTTCATGTTTTTTCCTTCTTCCTTTAGGAGGAGAGAGAGAGAAAGAGAGATGACTGAGCTAAGCAAAATTTGTGCCCAAACGCGTTGGTCTTGTCACATGAAACAAGGGCATGGCACGAATGTATTTGATTCATGAACGACATAGTTAAGTAAACTCGTCAAACCATCTCGACACAAGCACGGCATGTCTAATAAAGCAGGTCATAATATATAACACAGTTAATACGGTTATTGAACAGGCATATTGTGGTGTCGGATGTCGGCATGACACAATGCATTAACTTATTCTTGTATATATGATACACATGTAAAACACATTTATATATGACAACCCATCTTAACATTTTCAATGTGTTCCTGAACAACATAAGTAATTTCTCTACCCATTGATCTAAATTGTATTGTTGAGTCATTAATTTTTCTTTATGTTTTATCACTTTTGCATCCCTATTAAAGTTTTATATTATCATTTATACTTCTTGATCCGGGTGTTATTCTTCATAAGCTTTTGAAGATAAATAAGTCTCAAATATGTATTAAACATGTTTAAACGTTTCTAGACAAATTGAATGGATCAAGCTCATAAGACATGATTTTTTTAATCACGTCATAAACTGGTTTTGCCAAACATTAGCCTACTTAAACTTGCCGTGTCGTGCAAACGAGTCATATCAAGAATTATTGCCAGCCTTACGATTGATCCACCATTCTAAAAATGCTACATAATATTGTATGTTTTGCATCTTTTTTACACATAATGTTGTATCATACAATGTCCAAGTAGAGATAGAGAGTTTTTCTTTTGATCCGAAAAAGAAAATAATACACCGAAAGGTATGGCCCCGTCCTATACTAGTGATAATAAATGAAGTTTGGTCACGCAAATATTATTTTTCTTTTTTGCTTTTTCTTTAGTTGAGGTGGGCATACATCACTTGGCATTCTCCCTATATATACATGCACCATTATATAGCCCCCCCATAATCAAATCTACAACCTTTATCTTCCTGCTTCTAATCGTCCTGTCGCTGCATATATTTCTAAAGAGATCAAGCATTTTGGCTATGGTGGAAAATTCGCGCAAAACGTATTTAACGTGGCATTTGCTGGAACGTGACCATCCATGCAGTTCGTCCTATCATGTTTACTGGCATTTGCTATATAGTCTCGATCATTTCATGCATGGAATGGGAACGGAGATTTTAGCGTATCTAGTTAGGGTTTTTGGTGCTGTGATAGAGATCTAGAATCTGTGGTTTCCCTTCCAGGTTAGAAGGCAAGGTCGCGATCATCACTGGCGGCGCGAGCGCAGCGACCCTCTTCCACCAGCACGGTGCATGGGTCGTTATCGCCGACATCCAGGATGAGCCGGGCCGGGCCCTGGCTGCGAAGCTGGGCCAGCGGGCATCCTATGCCCGCTGCGACGTTTCCATCGAGGCAGACGTGCGCGACCTCGTGGACGCCACTGTGGCCGAGCATGGCCAGCTCGACGTCATGTAAAACAATGCGGGGGTCCTCGACCACCCCTTCGGGGGCATCCTCGACACGTCCCTCGCCAACCTCGACCGCGTCCTCCGCGTCAACCTCTATGGGGCTTTCCATGGGGCGAAGCACGCGGCGCGGGTCATGGTGCTGCAGTGCCAGGGCTGCATCCTGTTCACGGGGAGCAACTGCACGGCAATTGCGGGGCTGGCGACGCACACGTATGCTGCGTCGAAGCAAGCAGTGGTGGGGCTGGCCCGGGGGCTGGCGGCAGAGCTTGGGGAGCACGGGATAAGGGTGAACTGCGTGTCGCCGCATGCGGTATCGAGGACTGGGATGTCAGGGCTGGGGAAGCTGAGCGAGGACGAGCTGGCGAGGATGGACGAGGGGTTGAAGGTGATCGGCAACCTAAAGGGGCGGGTGCTGGCCCCGGAGAGTGTGGCGAGGGCGGCGCTGTACCTGGCCAGCGACGAGGCGGACTACGTGAGCGGGCTCAACATGGTGGTGGGTGGCGGCTACAGCGTGGTCAACCCCTCTATGGCGATGGCTCGCGCTGCGCGCCGTTCGATTGGGAAGGTTGGTTTGAACGTGTGAGTTGCGCACGTGCGGTCGCCGGGGAAAGAGATTGTGGCCGTCGGTTGTGGGCTGAATAAGGAGGGATCTTGCCATCGTGCGCCCTTGGATTTGTGTTTGTCTATCATCTTTCTATTATGTTTTCAACCACTTTTAAGTGGAATATTTATAATATTAGATACAATAAGGCTACTATTATTTCTAGAGCATACTTTTGTAGAAATATAGCTTAATTCTACATATTGTGAAGTCGAGCTCGATATATATATTAGATTCTACAAAATGAACTGTATCCTTAAGATAGATGCGATTGTTGAATGAATCATATTAATTTTAGGCCCCATTTGATATATAGAAAATGAGGCAATAGGAATAAGAGAAAAGGGTCCGGAATGAATTTATAAGAAGTTGGAATGAAAATTAAATAAAAAAATCATTATATTTGGTGACACATCGAAATTAGAATATACTTTTCATGGTTTGTATTTTATTGTTCGAACAGTTGTATGTAGTAGCAAATAAGGTAAAGTGTACTTTACCCTATAAAATTTTGTAGACAGAAAAAATTACCAAAACCCAAGTTTAAAAAATAATAATCCACTTGTGTGCTTTCTATTTTTCATCTACTCCTTCCCTTTTGTCCTCACTCATTTCCACCTCCCCTCATGGTAATGGAAATGCAAGAATGCGGTAATTTTTGTAAGAGAATTGGATGGTAGAAAGTGATTGGAAATAGGGAAATTGTATATTGCTTTTACGCTTTAATATTGCACAATTAGTGTCCTAACTTAAGGAAAAAAAATATACAGAAAAAATCAATTCCCTAATACATGATATTCGAATTCCCAATTAATGAACTAATCAGCATCAATTAGAATTAGTATCCAAATTAGGATCAATTATGTGAGGCAACAATGTCTTCAAAAATTTTCATTCTCAATTTCTATTTCTATTTCGCCTCATTTCAATTGGCCAAATGATATAAAAAAGAACGGAGGGAGCTTCCATCCGCATTCCGATGGTTTTAATTCTTGATATCCAAACATGTCTTTTATATCATCATTGGATTGGAATGAAAAAAAAAATACTCAAACAATAACTACATACGTCTATGAATATAGATGTACTTCCTTATTTTTAAGATCTGGGACAGCAATAGGTCATCAGATTCATTGCCATAGGAATATTTTCTCATCCTGCCTTCGTGCAAGATATCAACCCTTGTCCTTTTGCCTCCCTAAGAAAGGAGAAGCCACTTAGACAACTTTTGAGAAAATGCCATATGAATGTGTTTTTCCCGTCCTACGTTTATGCGAGAGAGAGAGAGAGAGAGAGAGACCAAACCCTGTCATTTTTGCCTCCCAAAGAAAGGCAGAGAAATGAATTACGTCTGGGCAAGTAGAGCACAGTTGCCATAACCACCATTTCGTCTCGTTTTTCATGAGTGTCCATACGATATAGGGAAACCAATATCATTATATAGCAAGTAACCTATATTTCATATATGGCAAATCTCATCTTATCTCAAAATGATATAATTAATTAAATTTAGTAAAAAGAAATTACAATACCATCTCAAAAAGTAGTCAAATACATGTAAAGCATATAAGAGAATTTTTATATATGATATGCATATAACTCGATTGTGTCATATTTCACTTTATCTTTTCCACTAAGCATACTATTCACCATGGATTTGGATATTGTCTAAATTTCTAGAAATATAACTACTCATTTCTAGAGTGATGAAAAATGGCCTATGAAGAAAAAAGTTGACAAAATACGAAATATTTCTTATTCTAACAACATGAACATGTATAATCTGTTTACTTACCAAAAAAAAAAACATATATAATTTGTTTATGTCAACATATAGAATTGGTATGTGAAAAATGTATATAGTCACTTTGCAAGTTTATTGGAAGATTTGCAAATCAGATTTGAAGGTTATCAATTCAAATTTTGCTAACTGAGTGCAAACTGCTTTTATTCAGAGTCACCCGTGTTGGAGAAATCTTAGTGAAAGTGTTTTGAAGTTGACAAAACGTTTCCATCAGTCTAGTCTGAAGGTCTGCAGACTCTGTTAGTTAAAGTCTGAAGACTTCCGGACAGCCAGACTCAAGACTCAAAGTCTATCCTCATTGACAGTCTCTAATCCGTTGAAGAAAGGTTATCCAGAACTGGATGTTTTGTTCAGGATTTAACCTTATCATCTGGAGAAGATCTCGTGGCTGGAGAAAACGTATAAGAATCCTTTGATTGATCAAGATTGATTCAATGACTGAAGATTCGATGATTGTCTAAATATTATTGGAAGGTTCTACTTATGGAAACCGAGATCCCGATTGTATGGGCGAACGAGGATTGATGGGCTATCAACACGTTCCTTTAATAGCTCGAACAATCTTCCTAATTGATTCCATCCAACGGGTAGATTGGAGGAATTCCTTTGGTAAGTGCCAACGAGTATGATGGCATAAAGGAGTATATAAAGGAAGACGTTCTTAGTTGTTCGAAGGGTGCACGATAGAAGAATTCCAAAGTCTGAAGCTCCTATTTATTTAGATAAATCCTTTGAGCGAATACTTGTATACAAAAGAGAGTCTATATTTGTGAGAGACCTTGAGGAGGTGTGGTAGAACATCTACACTGTGGAATCAAGGCAAAGCTGTGCTATAACTTCTCTTTTGATCATAGTGAAATCCAGCCGGTGGGCTGTCAGTGCGGAAGAGTGGACGTAGGCTTGGAATAAGCCGAACCACTATAAATCCCGTGTTCAATTTTCTCTTCCTTACTCTCTCTACCTCGATCGTATTTCAATTTGTTAAGAATTGCTTCTGTATTTGAGACAAATTGTTTGTGCGCCTATTCACCCCCCCTCTAGGTGTTTATACTAGCAATATCAATTGGTATCAGAGCCTGTGTACTTACTTTATTTGAAGTGTTTTACTTCATAGTAAAAGATCCATGGCTAGTATGCTGGCACCCGGGCTGATGGAAGGTCAAAGCAATACCAGACCACCCTACTTTGATGGAAAGGATTACAACATCTGGAAGAACAAGATGAAAGCTTTCCTACGATCAAAGGATCCTCTGGAATGGGACGTTGTAGAAAAAGGAATTACTCCTACCACTGTATTAGTCTCTGAAAGAGGAAAAGAAACTGAAGAAACCAGCGGAATGTCTCAGGAAGAAATAACCAAGAGACAAACACTTGATGCAAAAGCAATTTACTCCTTATATTGTGCTTTATCACCAACTGAGTATAATAGAATATCTTCTTGTGGTACATCAAAAGAAGTTTGGGACAGATTGCATATCACCTATGAAGGAACAGATCGAGTGAAGGAAACAAGAATCAACATTCTTCTTGGTCAATACGAAGCCTTTAGAATGAAACCATGAGAAACTATATCTGACATGTTTAGTCGTTTTACAGATATTGTAAATGGTCTTGAAAATCAAGGTCAACCAACTTCTGATCCCATGAAGGTAAACAAGCTACTGCGTGGACTCTCCAGGGATTGGAATCACATAAAGACTTCGATAAGAGAGACGCAGAGAATTATGCCACTATCTGTTGACGAGCTGATTGGAACTCTTCAGTCCTATGAAGTGGAAAGGATCAATGAAGATGAAGATCCAAAAGGTAAGAAATCCATTGCATTAAAATCAAATGATGATTCGATGATACAGATTCTCAAGATGATATGGACGATGAGGAGCTTGCTCTCATGATAAGAAGATTCAGAAAACTAAATAGAAAAGGAAGAAGGTTCAACTCAAAGAAACAAAGCTTTCAAAGACAGCAAACCAAGTCTGTTGATGATGAGGAACCAAATAAAGATGTAGTCTGCTTTGAATGCAAGAAAAAGGGACACATTAGACCCAACTGTCCTCTTCTAAAGAAGAAGAAAGGAAAAGCTGAAAAATTTCGAAAAGCTCTCAAAGCTGAAACCTGGAGTGATACTGAGTGTGAAGAAAGTGATAATGAATATGCCAATCTATGTCTAATGGCACAATCAGACTCAAACTCTGGATCAGACTCAGGATCAGACTCAGACAGTGAATTTGAGGCAAGTAATTTTAAAATTCCTGTCAAAGTTTCTAAATACATTGATGAACTATGTTTGAGTCTTAAGACTTCTCTCAAAAGAATTTCCAAACTGAAAAAAGAAAATTCAGCTCTAAAACAAAAAAGAAAATGTTTTAGCAGAAAGAGTTAAAAGTCTAGACTTGTCTGTTTCCAATCTTAAAGAAAATGAAGAAAATCTTTTAAAAGAAAATGCTTTTTTAAAAACAGACTTATCAAATATATCAAAGAAATTTTCTATAGGGTCTGAAAAACTTGAGAAAATTCTTTCAGACAAAGACCTTATTTCAATAAGTCTGGTCTTGGTATGACAGAAGAAACAATTCCCTTGATTGATTTTCCTAAAGTAAAAGAAAGAATTAAGAAAAGGCTTTCAAGTGAGGTTTACAAAAATCACTTCAAGAAAGTTTTTGTAAAACCTGTAGGTAGAAATGCTCTTAGATGTTCTAAGTGCAACAGTCCGGATCACTTTGAAAAAGAGTGTCCTATGGTATGGAAACCTGTTAAGAAAGTATGGGCTAATACTGTTTATCTTACTAACACCAAAGGACCCAAGAAAATTTGGGTACCAAAGAAAGCTTGAGACTTTATTTTAAATGCAGGTCTCCGTCAAGAAACAGTAAAGTGGTATCTTGACAGCGGATGCTTAAGACACATGACGGAGACTCAAATTGCTTTATAAAGCTTGCTCAAGTAAATGGTGGAAAAGTTTCATTTGGAGGAAACAGCAAAGGAAGTATTGTGGGATTTGGAACCGTGAAAATTGGTACTCTCACAATAAGTAATGTTTCCTTAGTGGAAGGACTCAATTACAATCTTCTCAGCATTAGTCATTTGTGTGATACTGGTTTCAAGATCTTCTTTCAAGAAGGAACATGTTTTGGAATCAGTAAAGACTCTACTCAATCTTTCATGGGTCGAAGACATGGAAATATCTATCTTCTGGATGTGAAACCAAATGAATCGCAATGCCTTATCTCAATTCAAGACAAAGCAAGCTTATGGCACAAAAAGCTTGGTCATGTCAACATGAAGCAATTAGCCAAAATCTCATCAAAGCAGCTTGTTCGAGGTCTACCCAAATTTCCATACCAAAAGACTGATTCATGCACTCCATGTATTCTGGGAAAGCAGGTAAGAAATTCTTTTAAGCCAATAAATCATGTCTCTACTAATCATGTACTACAGTTGCTGCATATGGATCTCTTCGGACCAACCGAACTCGAGTATTGGGGGTAGGAAGTATTGCCTAGTAATTGTTGATGATTACTCTCGTTTTACTTGGGTATATTTCCTTTCAAGTAAGTCCGAAACATTTTCGTATTTTGAAAAATTTGCTAAAAAGGTTCAAAATGAAAAAGGATGTGTTATCTCTAGTATAAGAATAGATCATGGAGGTGAATTTGAAAATCAAGATTTTACAAAATTCTGTGATGTATCTGGCTTTAAGCATATGTTCTCCTCTCCATATACTCCTTAGCAAAATGGATTTGTGGAAAGAAAGAACAGATCTCTTCAAGAAATGGCTAGAACTCTTTTAATTGAAAGTAAAATTTCTTCTCGTTTTTGGGCTGAAGCTGTTTCAACAGCATGCTATATCATCAATAGAGTCTTCTTAAGATATATTCTTCGAAAACCCCTTATGAGTTATTCAAAGAAAAGAAGCCTATTGTTTCATACTTTCATGTATTTGGTTGCAAATGTTTTATACTGAAAAATGCAAAAGATCGAGTTGGTAAGTTTGAAGAAAGATCGATGAAGGTATCTTCCTTGGATATTCTACATCAAGCAAAGCCTTTAGAGTCTATAACAAGAAGAGCCAGTCTGTGGAGGAGTCAATGAATGTCAAATTTCAAGACTCAACACAAGATGAATCAAGTCGACTCATCAAGAAGAGTCTCGAACCTGCTCCGCATCTTCCAAAGCTTACAACTCAAGAAGCATCTCAGACTCTGGAAAACCAGAATAAGGATGTTCGTGAAGATTCAAACAAAGAGAGAGATCATCAATCAGACAAATCAACAAGTAACTGGAAGCATAAGTCCAGTCATCCCAAAGATCTTATAATCGGCGAAATGAATGAAGGTATTCGCACCAGATCCAAAAGGCGAGAAGAGTCTAGTGCTGTGGCACTCGTTTCTGAAATTGAACCAAAGAGCATAGAAGAAGCTTTGTCTGATGAAAGCTGGATTGAAGCTATGCAAGAAGAGCTCGAACAGTTCGGTATTAATGATGTCCGGGAATTGACATCCAAACCAAAAGGTAAAACTGTTATTGGAGCTAAATGGGTGTTCGAAACAAGATGAATGAGAAAGGAAAAGTCGTACGAAACAAAGCAAGACTCGTGGCCAAAGGATATACGCAAGAAGAAGGAATAGACTATGATGAGACTTACGCTCCAGTAGCAAGGTTAGAAGCTATTCGACTATTACTTGCGTTTGCTTGTTATAAGAATTTCAGGTTATTCCAAATAGACGTCAAAAGCGCCTTCCTAAATGGATTTATCCATGAGGAATTTTATGTGGAACAACCACCAGGGTTTGAAGACCCAAAGAAGCCGGTTCGGTCTTCGGACTGAAAAGGCTTTGTATGGTTTAAAGCAAGCACCTCGGGCTTGGTACGACAGTTAAGTAAGTTCCTAATACAAAATGGTTTTGTCAAAGGTAAAGTAGATACGACTTTATTTATCAAGAAGGAAAACAAAAGTTACTTACTTGTTCAAATATATGTGGATGATATTATTTTTGGATCCTTTAATGAAAGTCTCAGGCAAGAAATTTTCAAAGTCTATGCGGGATGAGTTTGAAATGAGTATGATGGGAGAGTTAACATTCTTTCTTGGTCTTCAAGTAAAACAATTGAAGGAAGGAACTTTTATTTATCAAGAAAAATATGTTAATGATCTTGTCAAAAGGTTTGGACAGGAAAAGTGTAAAAAGACCGACATACCAATGTCAAGTTCTTTAAAGATAGACAAAGATGGAGAAGGGAAGAAAGTTGATCAAAAGCTGTACATGAGCATTATTGGATCACTTCTTTATCTAAGTGCCTCTAGACCTGATATTTTGTTGAGTGTTTACATCTGTGCTAGGTTTCAATCAGATCCTAGAGAATCTCATCTCAATGCTACGAAACGCATCATTAAATACATCGCCTCATCATCAAGCATCGGTCTTTAGTATCCTAAGAAGGGAGACTTTAAACTTCTGGGATATTCAGACGCAGATCTGGCCGGTTGTAGAGTTGATAGAAAGAGCACTTCAGGAACTTGCTAGTTGCTTGGAAGCAGAACAGTGTCTTGGTTTTCAAGGAAACAAAGCACTGTGTCTCTTTCAACAACAGAAGCAGAGTATGTAGCTCTTGGAAGCTGCTGTTCGCAAATTCTATGGATAAAACAACAGCTAAGAGATTTTGAAATTGAAGACTCATGCACGGAGATTAATTGCGACAACACCAGCGCTATTAACCTCACTAAAAATCCAATTCTCCACTCAAGAGCAAAGCATATAGAGATTCGACATCACTTTATTAGAGATCATGTTCAAAATGGAGATGTTTCAATTCAATTTGTTGACTCAAAGAATCAACTGGCTGATATACTCACAAAGCCTTTGGAGAAAAATCAATTTGAGTCTATACGGACCAGACTTAACATTTTGAGGTATGAGGATATCAAAGTCTAAAGACTTTCAGACTCGGAGCTTACAAGACTTTATCTACGATCTTGGTTCGACCTTCGACCGTAAGTCTTTCTCTCTCCAATCTTATCTTGAAAATGTACGATCATCGACTTGTTTAAATTGTTGCTATATTTAATTAACGTAAATATTGCATCGATTCATTTTCAAAAGGGAAGTTATTTTTGAAATAGCTATTTTTGCGGATAAAGACAGTTATTTTGAAAAGGCATATTTTTATTTCCTTTGTGACGGTTCGTTTACCCTTCTTTTTAACCGAACGAGCACTGTCGATTTCTCTTCACTTTTCTATTCACTTTTTCTCTCAAAAACCCTAGAAAGCATCGATCCTCCATTCCCGTTTGTCTTCTTCACTCAATCTTAAAAAGTTGTCATCTTTTCTAGGAAAGTCAAGCAAGGAATCTTCCAAACACCGAGAAAGATGTCATCTTCGCGAAAGTCCTCAAGAATCGCAAGCGGGGACCACAGAGAATGAGTGAGGGGCCTACGCACTTCGATCTTACGAAGATGAAGTTACTCCCGGATCAGCAACCGAGCCCACAACATTCTCGGCAGCGTCATTCTCCACCATCTAGTCCTCAAGGCGTTGTTCATCAGCATCGGGAAGAAATCATCGAGGATGCGAGATCCCGTAAGAGTTCAAAAGCCCGCTTTTATTTACAAGCTATATCGTGCCTTAAAAGGAATTCGTACTCCTTTGAACTATGTTGATGAGTTTCTTAGAGACAAAGGATATAGGAACGAATATATCTTTCTACGAAAAATGGAAAGTTTGGGAATCGCTCGTAAAGGGGTGGCTGAGGAAACTCTTGCGAATATCCCAAGTGATCCTCGTGATCGGGGACCGAATCAGTAGATGGGAATGACGATGATAATCTGTTCAGTCTATTTCAACCGAAAATGGGTATTGCGGCTGAAATTCAAGGAAAAAGGGGAGATTTGTTCAGATCAAAGGAACAAAAAGATCTGTACTCAAAATTGCTGAAGCGTGGGGTAATAAACCCTAGGAGTGTGGACTTTGATTTTCTGGATGCTGTGAAAGTGAACTTGAGGGAAAAGTTCAGTTATCTTCAACTTGAAAAGTTCTGTTCTGACTCAACTGAGGCTTATGCTGAATTGACTGCATATTTCTATTCAAATCTTAGCTTTTTAGATGCGAATAGATTCTCCTTTAGCGTTAAAGAACAAGACTATGTTGTGGATATGAATATGCTGGCAGATGTGTTAGAAGTTGAGAGAGGCAGATATCAACCAATCAAAGTTTCCATTGCTCGGGCCACACTTGAACTGGTGAAAGACAGGAGAACGGATGAGAAGATCACCTACTCAAGGATGAATGCATTCAACATCTTGCTTCACAAGATTGTGATTAATTGCCTTCGGCCGAAATCAACTTCCAAAACTGATGTTTCAAGCTCTGAGGCAAAGTTGATGTATGCCATCCTTTGTGGAAAGAAGTTTTCTCTCCCTCATACTGTTATGTTTCATATGTATAGAGCAGTGATGAAGGACAGAGGTCAACTCTCTTACCCAAGCCTTGTTACGAAGTTATTCAGACATCTAAATATTCAGCCTCCGCAAATCTTTTGTGTTCGATCATGCGATCATATGGTGGTAGGACTGAAAATGGTGACCAAAATGCGTCTGAAGGAACTGAGCAAGGAATTGGAGAAATTCAAGGAGAAGACTCCTGCCAAATCTCATCAATTCTCTTCTGCTGCTAAGAGAAAAAGGAAGGAGCCCATGGCTGCTCCATCAAAGAGAAGAAGAGCTCTCCTCGTTGAGGATGAAGATGATGATGAAGACATCACCATCTCTGCAATGGCTTTGAAGAACTTAAGTCGTCCTGTTCCACAGAAAGAATCGGAACAGAAGACGAAAGAAGCAGAGGAGAAGGAAGAAGAAGGAAGAAGGAGAAGAAAAGAAGAAAGAGAAGCAACGCAAGAAGCAGAGGAAGAAAGACCTCAAGAAGAAAGAAGAGAAGAAGGAGAACCCGAGGAAATCTCTTCTCCACCCGTAGGCATGGAAACAGGGGGAGATCGGGAAAAGGAGTGACGTCTTCATATCCCGATGCAAGTGAAGGAGTCGAGTCCACTCACCCGCAGACCAAGAAGATGTTTATGCATCTCAATTTCCGGAGGAAGGTCATGAAGCTTCATCGCCAAACCTGCGAGATTATGCTGATCCACCATCGTCTGCTTTTACTCCATTAGATCGAGCCGAAGCAAGTACTCAGACTGATAGTGGAGCAGATTTTCGCAGAATCATGGATATTCTCTTGGAGATGAAAGGTCCGATTTATGCCTTGGGATGCGAAGTTCAAAGCTTGAAGAATGAAAGTCAAGCTTCTTCCTGTTCATTGAATGATAAGATGCAAGCCCTCTCTATTCAAAATCAGGCCAATGCCAAGAGTGAGGAGGTTGTACAGCTGAAGGAAGACTTTAAAAGGCTGGAAGGCATCGTTCAGTCTATGGAAGATATCCAGCTTGTCTACGTTCCCAAGCAATCTTAACTTCATCTCATCCTTTTTAATGATGACAAAAAGGGGGAGAGATGCAAGATTTGATTTGATTTCAAAAACTTTTCATTCATTAAACTTTTTGTTGGATTGTTTTGAGGTTTATGGTTTGAACCTGTTTGACTTTGTTTTGTGTCTGGATAAGAACTGCCTAGACTTGGACTTGACTTGATTGCTTCTATTAATCAATATTGATATCTTATGAATGGCTTAATCATATACTGGACTAACCTATTTTCTGTGGTTGCAGATTCTAGTGTTATTCTATTAGCCATTTATTTCTATAAGATATGCATATGTGTTTGAAAAATGTTTTGCAGGTCAAAGTTATCCAAATCTGAAGGAAGGTTTTGTCACCATCAAAAAGGGGGAAATTGTTGGAGAAATCTCAGTGAAAGTGTTTTGAAGTTGACAAAACGTTTCCATCGCCTAGTCCGAAAGTCCGGACTCGTTAGTTAAAGTCTGAAGACTTCCGGACAGCCAGACTCAAGACTCAAAGTCTATCCTCATTGACAGTCTCTAATCCATTGAAGAAAGGTTATCCAGAACTGGATGTTTTGTTCAGGATTTAACCTTATCATCTGGAGAAGATCTCGTGGCTGGAGAAGACGTATAAGAATCCTTTGATTGATCAAGATTGATTCAATGACTGAAGATTCGATGATTGTCTAAATATTATTGGAAGGTTCTACTTATGGAAACCGAGATCCTGATTGTATGGGCGAACATGATTGATGGGCTATCAACACGTTCCTTTAATAGCTCGAACAATCTTCCTAATTGATTCCGTCCAACGGGTAGATTGGAGGAATTCCTTTGGTAAGTGCCAACAGGTATGATGGCATAAAGGAGTATATAAGGAAGACGTTCTTAGTTGTTCGAAGGGTGCACGATAGAAGAATTCCAAAGTCTGAAGCTCCTATTTGTTTAGATAAATCCGTTGAGCGAATACTTGTATACAAAAGAGAGTCTATATTTGTGAGAGACCTTGAGGAGGTGTGGTAGAACATCTACACTGTGGAATCAAGGCAAAGCTGTGCTGTAACTTCTCTTTTGATCATAGTGAAATCCAGCCGGTGGGTTGTCAATGCGGAAGAGTGGACGTAGGTTTGGAATAAGCCGAACCACTATAAATCCTGTGTTCAATTTTCTCTTCCTTACTCTCTCTACCTCGATCGTATTTCAATTTGTTAAGAATTGCTTCTGTATTTGAGACAAATTGTTTGTGCGCCTATTCACCCCCCCTCTAGGTGTTTATACTAGCAATATCAACCCGCATGTCAAAAGACTTAACTAGTTTAGGGGATTTGTAGGGTATTTGACGGGGCCTATAAATAGCCCAATCTTCACGCTCGTGTCTCAAATGACTCTAATCGAGCACTTTGGTGATTTTAGGGATTATTCAAACCATGATGCCATCCATATATTTAGTTCTGTCTGCTGTGGGGGGTCATTGTTCATGAATCGACGTCATCGACATTCCATTCAAGGCAATCTAAAGTCAGATTTTTTACATGATTTGACTCGTTCGCAATGTAGTAGCCCATCCCCAATTATAAAATCGCTAAACCTAACGAAAATAAATGCTGATTTTACTAAAGTATGTATCTCACCACCCGGATTCAGGGATTGACGTCGACGCCATTTACGGAAGATTGGATCTTCAAAATTTGACTTTTCGAATGGGCGACATTAGTCCCCTTATAAATGGAAATTTACTTGGAAATGATTTCCCTTTTCCTGGTTTTCCCCGTCTTCCATTAGGAGCAAAGGGAGGGAGGGAGAGAGAGATGAATGAGCTAGCAACGGGTGAGGGGCTCTCATCTTATCCCAAAAACGACACGATTAATAAAGCGAGTGACTCGATACGACACGGTTAACATGGTTATCGAACGGACATGTTGTGTTGGGTGTTAGTACGGCATGATGCATTAGCTCATTTACAAATGTCCCATTTATACGGTACACACGTAAAACTTGTTTATAAATGATAACTCACGGCAACACTTTTCCGGACAAGATGAGTAATCTTGCTTCACATTGATCTAAAGTTTACTACTGAGTCAATTTTTCGTTATGTTTGATGACTTTTGTATCCCTAATAAAGTTTCGTTTTATCATTTATTCTTCTTGGGAGTTATTTTTCATAAGCTTTTGAAGATAAACAAGTCTCAAATATGCTTTAAACATGTTAAAACGCTTCTAATTGTATCGTATTAAAACAAATGACGTTTAACACATTAATTTCAACTCATAATTTGTGTTTGGTTGGATCAACAGGTTTAGACAGATCAACTTCATAAGACACGACTTATTTAATCATGTCATAAACGGGTCATGCCAAACATAAGCATATTTAAACGTGTCATGTTATGCAATCGAGTCACATGAAGAATTATTGCCTGCCTTACGATTGACCACCATTCTAAAAATGTCGTATCCTAGTGTATTTCGTGCGTCGTTTATACACATGACGTCGTATCGTACAATGCCCGTGTTGAGGGAGAGATTTATTTTATTCCAGTCTGAAAAAAAAAATACACACGGGCGTGTCCCCCTCCTATACTAGTGATGATAAATTAAGTTTGGTCACGCGAATATTACTTCTTCTTTTTTCTTCTTTTTTTTGTGTGCTTTTTGTCTTTTTCTTTTCTTTTTTTTTGTCAAACGCTTTTGCTTTTCTTTAGTTGAGTCGGGCAAATATCACTTGGTATTCTCCCTACGTATATACATGCGCCGCCGCATATTGGAGATTTGCCAAACAAACACCATAATCAAATCTACAACCTACATCTCCATCTTCAGGCTTCTAATAGTCTTGTCGCTGCACATATTTCCGAAGAGATCAAGCTTTTTGGCTATGGCAGAAAATTAGTGCAAGAGGTATTTAACATGGCATTGCTGGAACGTGACCATGCATGCAGTTCGTCCTTTTTACTGGCCTTTGCTATATAGTCTCTCGATTGTTTCGCGAATGGAATGGGAATGGAGATTTTAGCGTATCTAGTTAGGGCTTTTGGGTAATATAATAGAGATAGAGAAGCTCTGATTTTCCTTCCTGGTTAGATGGCAAGGTTGCAATCATCACCGGCGGCGCGAGCAGGACCAGCATGAGCACGGCAAGCCTCTTCCACCAACACGGCGCATTGGTCATGATTGCCGACATCCAGGACGAGCTCGGCCAGGCCCTAGCTGCGAAGCTGGGCCAGCAGGCCTCCTATGCCCGCTGCGATGTGTCCATCGAGGCCAATGTGCACGACCTCATGGATGCCACTGTGGCCAACCACGGTCGGCTTTTCATCTTGTACAACAACGCCGGGGTCCTCAACCGGCCTTTGGGGGCATCCTCAACACATCTCTCGCCAACCTCGACCGCGTCCTCCGCATCAACCTCTATGGGGCCTTCCATGAGGCAAAGCACGTGGCACGGGTCATGGTGCCGCAGCGCCAAGGCTACATCTTGTTCACGGGAGTAGGTGCACGGCAATCGTGGGGTTGGCGATGCACACGTACGCCGCATCAAAGCATGCAATGGTAGGGTTGGCCCGTGGCTGGCGGCGAAGCTTGGAGAGCATGAGATATGGGTGAATTATTGGAAGTTTGTTTGTAAAACAAACTAAGTGTGTTTTTCCTTGTCTCACATAGGAAAGTTAGGAAAATGTGAGCCGGTTAATAAGTGTAAGACTTCTTTAATGTGTTTGAAGAAAAAGATTTGGTGTGGGCAGACCCCAATATACCCGTGTGCGGATGCGTGATTATTAGATGCACTTTGGAAATTATGAAAATTTGAAATTTTATTTATTAAAAAAACTAATTTTTTGGGTAAAAAAACTATTATTTTTTATTATTTATATTATTCATAATTTTTATATATATTTTTATTATTCAGAATTTTTATATTTATTTCTTTTCAAGACAACCTTTGGAAATGATACTTGTTCAGTTTGCAACTTTTCCCGTTCATTTTCCAACTTCTTTCAAAGGGACACATTCGTTCATTTTGCAACTTCTTCCAAAATGATGTATTCGTTCACTTTGTAACCTTTCACGAAGAGTTGCCTATGTACTTCAAAACTGATTTGTGTGTGTGTATCAGTTTTTGGGTGAACGAGAAGAAAGTCATTTTTTGAGTCTTCTTTCCAAAACTATAGCCATTCTTTCGATTTTTTTTTAAAGAAACCCTGGAGAAATACTATAATTGTTATCTAGTATTATCATTTGAAACTTTGTTGTATCCCAAATGATATTTGCCGATGACCATTAGTAACATTGTGGGGTAAATAAATCCTTAAAGAAAATGATATCATGTTTCAAAATTCGACTTGATTGCTCTATTAATTCGAAATCATATTTTCCAACATGAACTCCGTGTCCCCTTATGTAGTCTTGAGGATGGGGACGTTAGGGCTGGGGAAGATGACGAGCTAGAGAGGATGGACGACTAGATGAGGGCGATGGGCAACGTGAAGGGGCAGGTGCTTGCGCCAAAGAGCGTGGCGAGGGCGGCACTATACCTGGCCAGCGACGAGGCGGCCTACGTGAGCTAGCTCAACATGGCGGTGGATGGCGGCTACAGCATGGTCAATCTGTCTTTGATGATGGCTCTTGCCGCGAGCTGCTCGAACGGGAAGCTCGGTTTGAACGCATGAATTGAGATCGTCGCTGTCGGTTGTGGGCTGAATAAGGAGGGATCGTGCAATTGTGCGCCCTTGGATGCGTTGTTGTTCTTGTTGTTCTTGTGGTGCTTTAGCTTCTCTTTTTGTCCTATTGCAAGTGTTGACACCTCAATTTTAATTAGGTTAATTTTATTTTATTAAGTTTTTATTTTATTTCGGATAAATAAGATAATTAAAAAAACCAAAAACAAACAAAACAAAGCGAAAACAAAAAATTGGCAGCCCCCCCTCTTTTTCTCCCTTTCGCCGGCCCAAGCCCAGTTTTTCTTTTTTCTCTGGCCCGGCCCCTCTCTTCCTTCTTCTTCCTTCTTCTTCTTCCTTCTTCTTCTTCCTTGCGCCTTCCTTCTCCACCTCTGTACTTCACGCGCACAGAAGACGACGACGCACACGAAGGACGGTCTACGGCCGAGGGGAGTAGGCCGACGTCGGCCGAAGAAGATAAGATCGCAAGCGCCATCAATGCCAAGCATGCTTCGCTGGATGAGCTCGGATGGGACGCCGGTTCAACCAAGAAGAACCGCTCGGTGTGCGAAGGGGACCGGCGGTCAAAGCTCCGTCGACCGAATTTCGTCGCCTATAAATAGAGGAGCACCTCCGTCGACGAACGGCATCGCAAGCTTGGAGATCTTCCCACTGAGAGACTTCGGGGGAGGAATCAACGAGCGAGTAAGAGAGAACTCGAGTTGTGAGCTCAGCCCACCCTCCACCGAGAGACTTCGGGGAAGGCCGGCGGCAAGCAACTCGAGAGGGTCGATCCGGCCGGTGAAGGCTCGGATCTGGCCTGAATGAGAGAGAATCAAGGCTGAGGAAGGTCCGTCCGAGAACCGCGTCGCAGATCCGAGGTAACCGAGCCCCTCCACGGCACCGAGCCCCCGACGCTGCTGCTGTGCTGAATCCCGCCGTCTCGAGTCTTGCCGTTTTCCCCCCCGACGTCGTCGCCGCGACTGAGGCGTGCCCCGACACCATCGCTACACCAAGCCGTCGCTCCTCGCCGTCACTGCTCACCACCCGACGAAGACATCCCCACAGCCGCCTTGCCATGCCCTTGTCGCGAATAGGTAATGGCCGTGCTCACCCGTGTTGTCGCTATTGCTCCGCCTTCCTCCCGAGAATCCGGTGGCCGTCCGTCGTCGCCAAAACCCTAGCCGCCGTCGCCGTCTCCCCCTCCGTAGTCCAATCATCGCTACCGTCGCTGTCGCCGTCTCCGCCGCCGTCATCCCCGCCGTTGTGCCTCAGCCCTCTCCCACCTCGGCGCCGTGATTCGGAAACCCTAGGGTTCCCGATTTTCCGGGTCGCGACCCGGGTTGTCGGGTCGGACCCGGATCGGGAACCGAGTAAGGATTCCGCAAATCCCGCGGGCGGGAGTCGGAGTCACGAATCGGAGCCGGGTCTGTAGGTTTCACCGGAGAGCGGGTCGTGGAGCGGGTCGTGGAGCGGGTCGTCGGGTCGGGTCGGGCGTCCCCGAACGCTCGGCCACGACACCGTTTCGATAAATAAAATAATTAAAAAACAAAAAAATCCGAGTCGGGCCCGAGTCGAACCCAACCCGCGGATCCGACCCGGGTCAGTTTTTATATTATTTTAATATAAAATAATATTTTAAATAAATAAATAATTTATTTACCAAAAATATTAAATAATATTTTATTTTCCGAAAAATCAAAAATATAAAAAATATTCCATATTTTCCAAAAATGCCAAAAATTCATGAAAAAGCAAAAAAAATTCAGAAAAAGCCAAAAAGACTTGTATTTTTCCAAAATACCCAAAAAAAAAAAATCCCAAAAAATCCTTTTTGTGTCCAAAAAATTAGAAAAAGACTAAAAAATATTTTTCCTCCCAAAAATGCATGGAAAATCCCTCAAAAATCCAAAAAGCCTTAGGGTTTAAACAAGATTAGGTACCGAAAGGGCATTAGTGATTAACTAGTGTAATCAAGTCCCCGATCCTAATTTCTCTGGTTGCGCAAGAGTGAGTATTTCTCCCGATACTTCACTTGGGTTTCTAATCAACCCAC
Source organism: Eucalyptus grandis (assembly GCF_016545825.1). NCBI lineage: Eukaryota > Viridiplantae > Streptophyta > Magnoliopsida > Myrtales > Myrtaceae > Eucalyptus > Eucalyptus grandis. The sequence goes on from NC_052622.1 coordinate 20,266,284, forward strand.
CCCAAATCGATTAGTGGCGACTCCAATTTAAAAATTGATTTACAAAGTTAAAAATCATACTATTAAAGTTGTGAATTGGTGGACTTGGGAGAGTCCGGGCTTAATAAATTCAGCCGAGCCATTAACCTCCTTAGGCGCTCGTACCCGAATGCAGGCGCCGAAAAGAAAAAAAGAGGTCACGACAGCTTGGCGACTCCGCTGGGGAGATTGAGGACTTAGGCCATTTTATCTTTGTTTAAATGCTTTGCTGACTTGGGTTTTTTTTTCTTTTGTGCAGGGTAATAGCTTAGAGTTTTTTTTATTCTGTTAAAATAAATTGTTTTGTGATTATAAACTGCTGTGCATCCTTAAATGTTTTAGCACTACACATGGCACACACAACCCGGCCGCCGGACCTGGGCCGCCATAGGATTTCTAGGATGGTGTTAAGAAAGATACGACCTCGAATGCGAGACTGCGATGTAGAGGTTGCCTTTCTTTTCCCCGAATTTCTTAGCCGAGGTTAGGAGGGTATGCTGCTAACGCGAGACTGCAACGGGCAGATATCCTTTTAATCTCACCAATCCTTCTCAGTTAGAAATCGAGCCGCACGTCCCATACGCATGTCTTTGTGCTTGCCATTTTTCTTTAAAAGCAAAATGATTTATTTATTGTTACTCAATCTTTTTATTTGGCCCATGGCAATTTAGGATAAGCTTTTCAAGTCCCAGTTTATATGCGATGGGGAAAGACGATATCTAGTTCATTCCTACTCCCAAGGCAGAGCTCTTCAGATGGTGGGGTCAATTAGATCAGTTTGCCCAAGAGCGTGTGAAGGCCAAAGTCGGTCATCTCCTATCGTTGATCCAAATCACTGTTTGCCCTGAAGTCATACAAGCCATGGCACATTTCTGGTGCCCGAAGACTGTTACTTTTATATTCAGTAAGTTTGAGCTAACCCCAACCCTGGAAGAATACAGCATCATCACTAGAATGCCTCTTGAGAAAAAGCTCGTCAAACCATCGACAGGCGCCCTCCCGTGGTGCGGGTTGGCGTGACTTTTAGGAGCTGAAATCCATGTTATGAGACAAATTCTTGAAAGCAACCATAATACATGCCTTCTAGAATTCGTGAATGCATGTTTTCAAAACCAGCCTATGACCCAAAAAAGTGAGATTTTCCTCCTGGCCTTTTTCGGACTCATCATTTTCCCTCATCAAAGAAATGCCATAAGTCCTAAGATGGCATGGATAGTTGATCAAATCTTGAGAGGGGGGAATTATGTCAACATGATTTTAACTGAAACATTCTTGTCCTTTAATCGTTTTAAAGACAACTTGGAGAAAATCATGCAAGCCTCTCCTGAAATTTTACAAGTCTAGTTCTTTTCTCACCTAAGCGAATTTCGAGACTTCATGCGATCGTCTGAAACAAATGCTTTCGAAAATCCGTTACAAAAATTTATGGTTCTAGGACCATACATTCCCAATCAAAGCTGTTTAAATTGGGTAAACTTTCTAAGAGACCCAGCTCTTGAGACATTCCAATGATGTGCTGGTTGGTTCTATGAAAAGAGAGCTCGCTTTGCTTTCATACGCACCCACCCAATTCCATTGCTCGGCCTCACCAGCGCCATTCCCTATTACCCGTATCGAGTAGCACGACAATATGGAGCCCTCCAGGAGATCCCAACGCTTTTCAAGAGGATGATCCCTTCAGTTCTTTTCAACACAAGCCGTGACTACGCAATCGAAATTTCTATTGCTGAGGAAACCTGGGACAAGTGCCATCACAAAAGGATCATGGTACCTGAAGGGCTTGTGGGAGAAGAAAAAGCCCACCACGCCTCCATGTCCTACATCCACAACCATCGCATCCTGACAAAATGGAAGCCATCAGTCCCTCACTCAATCAGCGAGAGCAACCAGCACGAGCAAGTAGAGCTCATGGAGAGGGATTTGGGAATGGATTGGATGCACACCTCAGAGCCGGCCCAAGAAAGCAAGCATCCGCGCAAGCGCAAGACTCCCCATCGCATATAAATTAGCAATCATGTGCCCCTTAGTGTTAATAGTGTGAAAGTTTTGTCCCATTGTTTAGGGACTTTTGTTTAATATCTAGCATTTCATCACATCATTTCAATTTCAAGTTTTAAGTGTTAGGAGTTGGCAGTCTACAAATCCTCTTTTGATAAATAAAAAAGCAGTTAGACCATTGCCATGGGTCAATCTTTGTTTACTTCCGTGCTCATTTATTGTTTTCACAACAAGCAGGTAATTATGAATAGCTGGCCACCAATAGCTCGTGAATGGCCTCATGCATTAGGGCCCGATCAGAATGATGTACAAAATCGCCTCATTAACATTAAAGACGGCGTAGGACATATGTTCATTGTCCTTCGACAACTCTCGAGACAAATGAAATCCACTCAAGCTGAGCCCAACTCTGTAGTTGCCGTCATGACACCCGTAAATTTGCTAGAAAATAGCCAGTACCATAGACAGTTTGAAAGGATCATGAAAAAGTTAAGCCAGCTGCAGGAGCAGAATCCCATGGACCTGTCCAATTACGCCGGCATTGAGATCCCTGAAAAACTCAAAGCACCCGAATGCGAAAGGTATGCTGATACCTTTCGCCCAAAGACCTACTTGCAGGCCTACTTGGTCCGAAGGATGATTCAATCGTACCAATCGAGCTTGACTGGCCCTGCCTTGCGATGGTACATTATCAGGAAGATTAGTCCCCTTAAAACCTGGAGGGAACTAATTCATGTTTTTCACCAAGAGTATAATCTTGACATCACCCTGCCCTACGAAGAACTGATGATCGTGGAGCACGAGGAACCGTTAGTCGCTGAGATAGGAGAAAAGCATTTCAATGAAGCCTTGCATGATAAATGGCAGCTGAACAACACCCTGTTACTAGAAAATTTCCCACTAGGAAAGGCAAGGAGCCTTTGTATGAGATCAAAGACACAGAGCTTGTTCAAGACCGGGGCACGACTGGACGACTCCCCAAGCTTACTCCAAGAGCTAGGGTCCAAAAAATACCGAACCCTATCAACGTGGAAAGCGAATCAGACAGTGAAACTCTAATGTCTCTCACTTCCCTTGACATAATCAAGCTAGCAAAACGAAGGGCCTTACTCAAAAGGTCTGGACCAGAAGCCAAGAAAAGAAAGCCTAAGCAGATCAATGCAGCATTTGCCGACGAGCCACCGCACCAAAGCTTCGAGCATTCCCAAGAATACAGCTTTGAAGGCTACCATCCCCTAGAATACCACCCCAAGGACTTCCAGCTTTATTTTGACAATGAAACTGACGATTCATCGTATAACTATTTCCTACTCTCATCCGGGGATGAAGGCCCGTCAGAAGAGGAAGCATACGTCTTTATCCGCTACGATCCTAACGAAGTACTAAGCTCATCCTCTGACCATGAGGATAGCTTCAATACTTCATCCTCATTCGGAAATTTTGACCAATAAGAAAGTAATGGGGTAATCTCGGTAAAATCCAACTTCCCTGAAACAGAAAAATTCACCACTACAACAAATATGCAATGGGAAAACCAGTGGCCTAACCAGGATACATCAAGCCTGTCTTGTGCTCATAGGATCATGACCCCTGGAGAGATGTGGATACCTAATCTCCACAAGTATAATGGCACGACTTGCCCCGTGGCCCACTTGCAGTACCTCCATGCCGAAATGAGTCGGTACTATGGCCCGATGTCATTCACAACTCAAGCCTTCCAAGAGGGTCTTACGGGATCTGCATTACAATGGTTTATCACAGCAAATATCTACCTCATGAGAGATTGGAATGAACTGTCTTCAGCATTCCTGCTTCAGTATCAAAGCCAGATTGGGACTGAATTGCCTTGTCAGAACTTGGTTCACTTCAAAAGAATACCAATGGAGGATTTCCAAGCGTATGCAAGGAGGTGGGAGGCTTTTATGATGCAAACTTACCCTCAACTGGCCGAAGAAGAAATGATAAAGCTGTTCATAGGGGCTTTACCTCGCAAGCATCGTTGTTGGTTGCATGGGTTGCATCTCCATAGCCTCAATGAAGTGGTCCTCTCATGTGAATACTTCGAGTCTACTGGAGGCGAAGAATTCAAAGACGCTTAGCTTCAAGACCAGCACTATCAAAGCGCTCCTTTACACAGGGGTTTTCATGAGTTTTACTTGTTTTTATAATTTCATGTTTCTCATATTGTCTAGTATGCTATTGTTGTATTTTCCATTCCAAGTACTCTATTGTACAGTTATAATATTTTGTTTTAAGAGCATGAGGCGGTACTCCAAACCAGCCCGGTGATGCTATCCAACCATGAAAAAAATGTATCATCCAAGGAGAATACTGAGGGCTGGGCTTCCTCATGCTTTTTCTCCCCCAAAGACGTATTTTGAAAATTAAAAAAAAAATATTTCATCACCCAAAAAGCTTTTGTTAAAACAAGATGATAAATTTAATCATGTTTGTCTTCCTGACTCACTCACTTCATGTCTCAGAAGATCATTCCCATCCCCTTTGACTTAGTGTGACAGGGGGCATTTGAAGCAAGCGCATTAGGTGAACTCGCCAAATTCAAAGACACCATGCCAAGAAAACAGGGGCAAATAGAAAGAATCATCCTACACCAAAAGAGGGACGTAATAGGTACAAGCATACGGTTGGAATCAAGCCGTTCCCAAGAGCTCTATACACTCCACCTTGCTCCTGCCCAACTCCTTCACAAGCCAGAGCAATATCCTTTCCCCACAATGTGCCTGAGCAACCAGATGCTGTGGTTTCATCAACGGGACTTCCAGCTTTGACAAGCCCAGAAGCACAAGGAGGGGATCTTTTCTCTTTCTTTGAATTGGCTACTGTCAACAGGGAAGAAATCCGGACAGTTGAAGCGGTCTCTAGCCCCTATTCAAAATGAGGACCTAGAAACCCGACTTCCTATTCGTACGCATGCTCTCGCAAGAAGTGATTGCCATCGAGAATTGGAGGTTTAGATTGTCCATCTCAGATTCCATAGAAGCTTGAGGTACATGACTTTTGCCCAATGATGCTATAGTTAAAGATAGAAGGAGAAATTCCACAGAAGGAAGGCGTTGAAGATGAATCAACGACCAGCAATCATGCATACATGGTCATAAGTGAGGAAGGCCAATCGAAAGAAATGTCAAACTATGCCAAGACGAAAAGGCTGTCATCAACATTCAGACATCATCAGGAGTCAGCAAATACAAACTTTGGAGAAGAGTAATTTGGTATCGTTTCCAATACTCCCCCTCTTTGAATTCACTTTTGACATATTCCCCTATTGGCGGGAAGCACCAGGGATTCAAGAGCCAAATTTGATGGTTAGGCAAATCAATATTGGCCAAGCTAGTACATGGAAATGACCCACATCAAATTTACTTGGCTTCGTGTAAAAAAACATGTCATCCAGGAGCCAATTCAAAGAATAATTGACCTAACGAAGCAAGGGACATAGGACTTCATGTCCCCCTTCTCACTTCAGGTTCACCCAATCATCTGCAAGCCAATGAAGGGTAAAGTTGTATCGATTCCAGTTATTCGACTCTTGAAAGAGTTCATGACTAAAACATTCCCTCTTGTTTGTTGCAGGATCACCTGACTGTCAAAAGCAAGGATGACGAATCAATGAGAAGCATGTCTTGTTTGTTGCATGATCACCTGACTGTCAAAAGCAATGATGACGAATCAATGAGAAGCATGTCTTGTTTGTTGCAGGATCACCTAATTGTAAAAAACAAAGATAACAAATCAATGAGAGGCATGACAAACTCTCCCAAGCAAAATGGCGTCTCAAGTATTGCCAAAGCAAATGACAAAGATCCTTCAGGCCTCAATTCACCTTTAATTTTGGCCCCGTTGATTGATCCATTTTCATCTTCTCTTCTCGCAGGGGCAAAAATGAGATGCCCGATCGGATCCCCAACCCCGGCCGATCCTTCATGTGTCATATCCCTAATCAATAGGGATAACTATCGACACCCATTTGCAAATAACCCTTTCGATGTTCAAAATTTAACATATTTGGAAACACCATTATGTTAACTCCTAAAGTTGTCAATAGGGTCTTTTTTGAGTCAAAACCATTCACTTGTTTTGAAGAGTTCGAACTCCATCATATTCAAAATGTTGCATGTCACTTCCAGATGAATTCTGCATGATGATTTTGTCTGTCTAAGTCACTGATTCCACTGAGGATTATTAGAATAAATAGCTAAGTGAAGAATACAAGACTGATTGAGCATGCTGGATGAAGCGCGTCAGAATGATGACAAGCAAGCTATAACCTACACACAGTCCCCCCCCATCTATACACTTGTGAGATGAGTGCAGAAGATTCCATGGCTGCAGGGTAAAGAGTTCTCTCGCGAATGGTACGATAACCAAAATAGTGAGAGGCATTCCATCGCTCACCCCATTGAGCCCCATACACTAGTGAAGCTTCTCTCATACCCCCGTCAAGAACCACCCCACATTGGGGCAGAGCGGAGGCAAAGCAACATCACAAGGTGAGGAGATAGAAATTTTCTTGCTCGCACTTGCATCAATCTTTGGGTGTCTTTATTGCATATGAACACTCGCATTAATTTAAGTACCCTAGAATGACGAAGAGCAATTCTTTCTCTATGCACTTGTATTCATTGTACAACCCAAGTGAATCTGTAATTTTACCCTCACATTGAGACAAAACAGAAGTTACTGCCATTTAAGTAGCATAGCCCAAAGCACCTACTGAAGATGAAGACTCAAGAGTCTAATAACGGTGCTTCGATTGAACTTGCCTAGGCCAGTTCCTCCAACGACAAGAATGAAAAAACATGGGCATAAAAAAGCAGTGTACCTGGTAAAAGCAAGGTCAATGCCCATAAATGAAGAACTGGAATAAAAATAAGGGCATGGAAAAAGCAGTGTGCCTGGTAAAAGCAAGATCAATGCCCCCAGTCAAAAATATAGCCAAGAAAGACTAGTGACAAATGCCAAGACAGTCACGAACTCTCACCCTCTTACATGTGAGCCAAGTCTACGTTATATTCCCATTGTAAAAATCTCTTCAGACTAGGGGCACTTCAATTAATGTAGGATTTCATATGTTCATAAGCATCGCTCGAAGAAGTACGAGCAAGATTACTCTATCTCTTTTCACAGGATTCTTGACTTGCAAACCCGGAGATGATCGTGCGGCACTTTGTTCATAAGCCTTAACCTCGACGGTCCCATTTGATGAGCCGTTGACCAAGTCTTCATCACAATTTCAACAAAGACCTCTCACATTGGTAAAGTCGTACCACTTGCGAGAATACTCAGACCCATGTTGACATGATGACAGTGAGATAGTGTGGTCCTTATGAATCCTGCATCAATGGTCAGGATAGCATTTTCCATGAGAGTGAGCGAAAAGTCCTTTCGGACTGAAAGTCCCTCATCTGGCATGCTCAAGACATCTACATTCTAAATGAAGGTTGTCTTTCAAAATCTTCCCCAGTGGAAATCAAAAGATGCAGAACTGACAAAATTATCACGCATGAATCTCATTTGAACTCATGAATTTACAGCATATACAATCATGTGTGCATACTGTGCAAATAACAGACATACTCTTAGAGATCAGAGATATTACCAAGTAAGCATATCTCTATCCCCATTTGTCTTAAGGTACCTATCACTGTCCAGGTACTCTCTTCTTGACACTCGACCTATTCGAGTCATCCCTTGAGTTTGGGTGCTTGCAATTGTCTCAGTATCCCGTTGTCTTTGAGTACCCACCACTTGCCGGGTACTCCCTCTTAATGACACTCGACCTGTCCGAGTTGTCCTCGAAGTATTGATACTTGTGACTGACCAAGTATCCCTTTATCGTTGAATACCTACTGCTGTCTAGGTATCCCAATATCGTCAAGTGCCCACTATTGTTCAGGTACTTCCTTTTCATGACACTCAACTTGCCCGAGTTGTCCCCAAATAATAGCAGTTGTTCAAGGATTCCACTGCTTTGTGTGCCTGCGCCTACCCAGGTATGCTTTCTTACACTTGGACCAACTGAGTGGTCCCAGGTTGTATCATTAAATACTTGTGTTCATCCAAGTATCCCAAAGATTTGTACACCTGTGGCTATCCGTGTTCCACCCTTTTAAGTGCCTCGCAAAGAATCCGGGTAAGCCTCGTGCTACATTCAAATTCCCTTTACTAGGAGGTGAGAGACCTTCACGAATATTCGGGGCACGTCCTCGATATTCCCCATACCAGGAGGTGAGAGACCTTCACGAATATCTCAGGTACGCCATCGATATTCCCAATTACCAGGAGGTAAGAGACCTTCACGAATATCCCAGGTACGTCCTCGATATTCCCTTTACCAGGAGGTGAGAGACCTTCACGAATATTCAGGGCACATCCTCGATATTCCCATTTACTAGGAGGTGAGAGACCTTCATGAATATGCGAGGCATGCCCTCGATATTCCCAATTACCGAGGTGAGAGACCTTCACGAATATCTCGGTGTACGCCCTCGATATTCCCAATTACCGGAGGTGAGAGACCTTGACGAATATCTCGGGCGCCCTCGCTATTCCCAATTACCAGGAGGTGGGAGACCTTCACGAATATCTCAGGTACGCCATCGATATTCCCAATTACCAGGAGGTGAGAGACCTTCACGAATATCCTGTGCACGTCCTCGATATTCCCTTTACCAGGAGGTGAGAGACCTTCACGAATATTCGGGGCATGTCCTCGATATTCCCATTTACCAGGAGGTGAGAGACCTTCATGAATATGCGAGGCATGCCCTCGATATTCCCAATTACCAGGAGGTGAGAGACCTTCACGAATATCTCAGGTACGCCCTCGATATTCCCAATTACCAGGAGGTGAGAGACCTTGACGAATATCTCAGGTACGCCCTCGCTATTCCCAATTACCAGGAGGTGGGAGACCTTCACGAATATCTCAGGTACGCCATCGATATTCCCAATTACCAGGAGGTGAGAGACCTTCACGAATATCCCAGGTACGTCCTCGATATTCCCTTTACCAGGAGGTGAGAGACCTTCACGAATATTCGGGGCACGTCCTCGATATTCCCATTTACCAGGAGGTGAGAGACCTTCATGAATATGCGGGGCACGTCCTCAATATTCCCAATTACCAGGAGGTGAGAGACCTTCACGAATATATGAGGCAGGTCCTCGATATTCCAACTACCAGGAGGTGAGAGACCTTCACGAATATGCGAGATCCATCCTCAATATTCCCACTACCAGGAGGTGAGAGACCTTCACGAATATCCCAGGTATGCCCTCGATATTTCCCAATTGCCAGGAGGTGGGACACCTTCACAAATATTCAAGGTATGTTCTCAGTATTTTCAATTATCAAGTACCCCTTCGATACTTGTGAATGTCTAAGTATCCCTCAAGAATTTATACTTGTAATTATCCAAGTACTCTTTCAACACCTGCAAGCAATCAGGTACTCCTTCGATACCTGCAAATGCTAGGTATCCTTCAAGAGTTTGTACTTGTGATCATTCAAGTACTCTTTCAATACCCGCAAGATATCAGGTATTCCTTTAATGCCTGCGAACATCTAGGTATCCTCCAAGAGTTTATGCTTATGATCAAGCAAATGCCCCTTTTGACGCCTATAAAGGCCCAAATATCCTTCAAGATAGTACTTGTGAATATCCAGGTACTCTTTGATATGCCTGTGAATGTCCAGGTATCTTCCAGAATAGATGCCCTAAGAAAGGTCGGCGCATCCTCCCGAGAAAGGTCGGGTTCCAACTGGTGTCTACGACAGAAGTTAGACACCCCATAAATCGATGCCCTGAGAAAGTTCGGCGCATCCTCCCAAGAAAGGTCAGGTTCCAACCAGTGTCTTTAACAGAAGTCAGACACCCCAACAAAACAGATGCTCTGAGAAAGGTCGACGCATCTCCCGAGAAAGGTCGGGTACCAACTGGTGTCCTCGATACAAATCAGGCACCCACAAATGAGATGCCCTGAGAAAGGTCGGTGCATCTCCCGTCAAGGCGACCGAAGAAAGGTTCGGGTCCTAGACAAATCATGGATTGTTTTAACAGGCGATCGAAGAATGGTTCGGGTCCCGGAGAAGCAACTTCCCATCAAGGCGACCGAAAATGGTTCGGGTCCGAGACAAACCACTGACATCTAACTCCAACGGGCGGCCAAGAATGGTTCGAGTCCCGAAGGAGCAATCTCCGTCAAGGCGACCGAAGAAAGGTTCGGGTCCTAGACAAATCATTGATTGTTTTAACAGCGACCAAAGAATGGTTCGGGTCCTGGAGAAGCAATTTCCCGTCAAGGCGACAAGAAAGGTTCGGGTCCTAGACAAATCATTGATTGTTTTAACAGGCGACCGATGAATGGTTCGGGTCCTGGAGAAGAAATTCCCCGTCACGGCGACCGAAGAATGGTTCGGGTCCGAGACAAACCACTGATTGCTCCAATAGGCGATCGAAGAACGGTTCGAGTCCCGGAGGAGCAATTTCCCGTCAAAGCGACCGAAGAAAGGTTCGGGTCCTAGACAAATCATGGATTGTTTTAACAGGCGACCGAAGAATGGTTCGGGTCCTGGAGAAGCAACTTCCCGTCAAGGCGACCGAAGAATGGTTTGGGTCCGAGACAAACCACTGACATCTAACCAGCGACCGAAGAATGGTTCGGGTCCTGAAGGAGCAATCTCCCCGTCAAGGCGACCGAAGAAAGGTTCGGGTCCTAGACAAATCATTGATTGTTTTAACATGCGGCCCAGAAGAATGGTTCGGGTCCCGGAGAAGCAATTTCCCGTCAAGGCGACCGAAGAAAGGTTCGGGTCCTAGACAAATCATTGATTGTTTTAACAAAGGGCGACCGATGAATGGTTCGGGTCCCGAGAAGAAATTCCCGTCACGGCGACCGAAGAATGGTTCGGGTTCGAGACAAACCACTAATTGCTCCAATAGGCGACCGAAGAACGGTTCGAGTCCCGGAGGAGCAATTTCCGTCAAGGCGACCGAAGAAAGGTTCGGGTCCTAGACAAATCATGGATTGTTTTAACAGGCGACTGAAGAATGGTTCGGGTCCTGGAGAAGCAACTTCCCGTCAAGGCGACCGAAGAATGGTTCGGGTCCTGAAGGAGCAATCTCTCGTCAAGGCGACCGAAGAAAGGTTCGGGTCCTAGACAAATCATTGATTGTTTTAACAGGCGATCGAAGAATGGTTCGGGTCCTAGACAAATCATTGATTATTTTAACAGGCGACCAAAGAATGGTTCGGGTCCTGGAGAAGCAATTCCCCGTCACGGCGACCGAAGAATGGTTCGGGTCCGAGACAAACCACTAATTGCTCCAATAGGTGACCGAAGAATGGTTCGAGTCCTGGAGGAGCAATTTCCCGTCAAGGTGACCGAAGAAAGGTTCGGGTCCTAGACAAATCATTGATTGTTTTAACAGGCGACCGAAGAATGGTTCGAGCCCTGGAAAAGCAACCTCTTCATATCACCAGGTAAGATGACGCCTTGATACTTGCCAAAACTCGGGGTTCACACCCTATCTCACTCACTCCCGGTAAGTAACTATAGGTATCTTCTTATCTGTCTTAGTATATGTAAAGTTATATTGCTCTTTTTCCGCATAGAATAATAAGTCCCAAATAAAATATAATCTACTACGCATGCATGGATAAAATTGAGGTATCAGTCTGTCTTTGAATGCAACCTCTACGAGCTCACCTTCAAAGAGGGGCAGCTGTTGACACCTCAATTTTAATTAGGTTAATTTTATTTTATTAAGTTTTTATTTTATTTCGGATAAATAAGATAATTAAAAAACCAAAAACAAACAAAACAAAGCGAAAACAAAAAATTGGTAGCCCCCCCTCTTTTTCTCCCTTTCGCCGGCCCAAGCCCAATTTTTCTTTTTTCTCTGGCCCGGCCCCTCTCTTCCTTCTTCTTCCTTCTTCTTCTTCCTTGCGCCTTCCTTCTCCGCCTCTATACCTCACGCGCACAGAAGACGACGACGCACACGAAGGACGGCCTACAGCCGAGGGGAGTAGGCCGACGTCGGCCGGAGAAGATAAGATCGCAAGCGCCATCAATGCCAAGCATGCTTCGCTGGATGAGCTCGGATGGGACGCCGGTTCAGCCGAGGAGAACCGCTCGGCGCGCAAAGGGGACCAGCGGTCGAAGCTCCGTCGACCGAATTTCGTCACCTATAAATAGAGGAGCACCTCCGTCGATGAATGGCATCGCAAGCTTGGAGATCTTCCCACTGAGAGACTTCGGGGGAGGAATCGACAAGCGAGTGAGAGAGAACTCGAGTTGTGAGCTCAGCCCACCCTCCACCGAGAGACTTCAAGGAAGGCTGGCGGCGAGCAACTTCGAGAGGGTCAGATCCGGCTGGTGAAGGCTCGGATCTGGCCTGAGTGAGAGAGAATCAAGGCTGAGGAAGGTCCGTCCGAGAACCGCGGCGCTGAGCCCCCCCGACGTTGCTGCTGTGCCGAATCCCGCCGTCTCGAGTCTTGCCGTTTTCCCCCCCGACGTCATCGCCGCGACTGAGGCGTGCCCCGACACCATCGCTACACCAAGCCGTCGCTCCTCGCCGTCACTGCTCACCACCCGACGAAGACGTCCCCACAGCCACCTTCTCGTGCCCTTGTCGCGAACAGGTAATGGCCATGCTCACCCGTGTCGTCACTATTGCTCCGCCTTCCTCCCGAGAATCTAGTGGCCGTCCGTCGTCGCCGAAACCCTAGCCGCCGTCGCCGTCTCCCCCTCCGTAGTCCAATCATCGCTACCATCGCTGTCACCGTCTCCACCGCCGTCATCCCCGCCGTTGTGCCTCGGCCCTCTCCCACCTCGGCGCCGCGATTCGAAACCCTAGGGTTCCCGATTTTCCGGGTTGTCGGGCCGGACCCGGATCGGGAACCGGGTAGGGATTTCGCAAATCCGGGAGCGGAAGTCGGGTCACGAATCGGAGCCGAGTCGAGTAGGTTTCGCCGGAGAGCGGGTCGTCGGGTCGGGCCGGGCGTCCCCGAACACCTGGCCACGTCACCGTTTCAGTAAATAAAATAATTAAAAAACAAAAAAATCCTCATTCGGATCGCCGGCCCGGGTCGGACCCAACCCGCGAATCCGACCCGGGTCAGTTTTTATATTATTTTAATATAAAATAATATTTTAAATAAATAAATAATTTATTTTCAAAAAATATTAAATAATATTTTATTTTCCGAAAAATCAAAAATATAAAAATATTCCATATTTTCCAAAAAATGCCAAAAATTCATGAAAAAGCAAAAAAATTCAGAAAAAGCCAAAAAGACTTGTATTTTTCCAAAAATACCCAAAAAAAAATCCCAAAAATCCTTTTTTGTCCAAAAATTAGAAAAAGACTAAAAATGTTTTTCCTCCCTAAAATGCATGGAAAATCCCTCAAAAATCCAAAAGCCTTAGGGTTTAAACAAGATTAGGTACCGAAAGGGCATTAGTGATTAACTAGTGTAATCAAGTCCCCGATCCTAATTTCTCTTGTTGCGTAGGAGTGAGTATTTCTCCCGATACTTCACTTGGGTTTCTAATCAACCCACCCCAAATCGATTAGTGGTGACTCCAATTTAAAAATTGATTTACAGGTTAAAAACTCAGACTATTAAAGTCGTGAATTGGTGGACTTGGGAGAGTCCAAGCTTAATAAATTCAGCCGAGCCATTAGCCTCCTTAGGTGCTCGTACCCGAATGCGGGCGCCGAAAAGAAAAAAGAGGTCATGACAGCAAGCAATTTGATTAGCTTTTTTGTCTACGTATTTTAATTAAATCGAAGTGTACTAAACATCGTATAGATTGAATTGTTATCCTATTTGATATCCGAAAATCTAAACAATAAAATTCCGATTCTATTCTAACATTTTCTTTTTGACCTAATAAAATGATTAGGGCCATACCCAACCACAGGCAGCGCAGTTGTTGTGCATTCTCCCTTCCACCGCAGAGGTCGGGAGTTCGAGCCGTCTTGTTGCTATAGTGTCTTAAGTGAGGGGTCCTAATGTTAAGGTCCTGGGCTAGCCTCCCCTGAGGTATTGATGTTTGGTCGAAGGTGCACCGTGCACTGTATGGGCCGTGGGTTGCCAATTAGCGTAAGCGAAAGGTGGGCCCGGCGAATCCTCGATTACCAAAAAAAAAATGATTAGAGCCATCATTTCATTTCATTTCATTGTATCATCTATTAACTTAATTCAGTGTTGACCCGCCCTCTACCCTAAACCTAGAATCGCAATTTTCGACCCAAGATTGCTCTAGACATTATGCCCAGATAGCAACCTGTTCAGTTTCCTTTGCAGTTTTGCATTTTGTCGTACGTACTCAACTCTTTTGTCTTGTTCGTTCTTCAAATTGTATAACAAGCTAGATGTATATCTCATGAGATGAACGTGGAAAGTTCACGAATGATTTTTCCATTATGAACATCTGACCTAAAAATCTAAAATTATCAAATGGAGAATCCTATATGAGTATGATATGCATTACGATTCCGTATTTAGTAGAAGGGGACATCATGTTTCCATGGACTTTGTGACCTTTTTTTAAATCTTCCAGTTATGCAACAGATGTTAAGAAGGCACACCCTTCCATCTGTCTTATCAACAATAGTAAATGAGTGCAAATCCCTTTCCCGCCTTCAGTCTAGCAGTTCCAACCCTCCTCTAATAGGTGGGGTTTGAGTCAAGAGTTACGCAAGTCCTCGTGATTGGAATAAATAGATTGAAAAAAGAACATGCAAGAGTCGGAATCTTCAATCCTTTTTCATAACTTTCTTGCTTTCCTATTAAAATTTAAAATATTATTGAAATGTCAAAAGATGCAAAGCAGTTACATATATGGATCTGGGTGTGTCAACATATACATTTTACAAAAATTGTCAGTGTTTTGAAACCGTAAGATTTTGATTAGGCAAAAAATAAACGGTAAAAGTCAGTCTAGATTGACCCTATGTTGGCACCTAAATTTTGACTAGGTTTTTAATTAGGCCTTAGTTTCTCTATTTATGTATTTTTTTTCCTTCTTTTCGGATAAATAAATAATAGATAACAACAAGAGAAAACAACAACAAAACAAACAAAAATAAGAAAACAAAAAAAGAAGCAGCCAAAGGGGGCTGGGCCTACGAGCCCAGCCCCTCCCTTCTTTCTTGAGCAGGCCCCCAAGACCCAACCCGCACGACCCAGCCCTTTTCACCCCAACCCAACTCCCTCTCTCTTCTTCTTCTGCCTTCTTACCTCTTCTTCCCCTCCGCCTCTGCAACTCACGTGCGTAGAAGGAGCTGACGGGCGAAGGACAACCTACGGCCAAGGAGGGTAGGCCGACATTGGCCAGGAGAGACAGATCTCAGGCGCCATTAATGGACACATTCAATGCCAAGCCTGCCTCAGTGGAGGAGAAAGGATGGGACACCGGTTCAGCCGAGGGGGTGCGGTCGACAAGCCAAAGGCCGGCGGCCAAGCCCCTCTGTCGACCAAACCCCCTCACCTATAAATAGCAGAGCACCACCTCCGTCGATGGACACACAAGCCAGCGAGCTCAAAGAGATCCCCTTGAGAGACTTCAGGGGAACTCAAAGAGCGAGCAAGGCAGAGAGGGGTCATGAGCTTAAACGACCTCCCACCAAGAGACATCGGGGGAGGCCGGCACCAAGCGAACCCGAAGAGAGGAGGGAGATTGGAGGGGCTAAGATCCGTGGACTAGATCTGAAGATCCGAGGGTGAGGGTCTGCAGAAGGGCCAGATCTAATTAGATTTGGGAGACGACGCTGCTTTGTCGTCACCTATCGAGCCACCACTGTCATCCCCGACGCTGTTGACCGCCCACGCCAAAGCTCCAGCCAGCCACCATGCCGCTGTCATCCTTCGACACTGTCCGACGTGAGCCGAGATCCTTGTAGAGCCATGCCGCGACCGATCCGCTGACGCCACACCAGATCTGAGAGCTGAGAGGCCGCCGTCGCTGGCCTATCATCGTCACCGCCACCGTTCGCCGCCTCGTCACGTTGTTGCTGCAAACAGGTAACGGTAGCAGCCGCCACCGCTGCCACCGGTCATGTCGTCACCATCACATCCCCCCTCTCGAACCCCAGCCACCAAAGTCGATCATCTTCTATCGTTGTTCCAAATCCCTGTTCGTCCTGAAGTCCTACTGGCCATAGCACATTTCTAGTGCTCAAGAACATCCACTTTTATGTTCAGCCAATTCGAGCTAACCCCAACTCTGAAGAAATACTGCATCATCACTAGAAAATCTCTCGAGAATAGGCTTGTTAGGCCACTAACAGGCATCGACCCGTTGCGTGGGTTAGTGTGATTTTTAGAAACTAAACTCCATGTTATGAGGCAAATTCTTGAAACAATCATAACACTTGCCCACTAGCATTTTCAACGACCTGTTTTGAAAATCAACCCATGACCCAAAATATTGAAATTTTCCTCCTAGCCTTTTTCGGGTTCATCATTTTCCCCCATCAAAGAGATGCCCTAAGTCCCTCAATGGCATAGGTGGTTGATTAGGTCTCAAGGGGGCAAAATTGTGTCAATATAATTTTAGCTGAAACATTCTTGTCCATTGATCGTTTTAAAGAAAACACGGAAAAAATCATGCGAGCCTCCTCAGAAATTTTGCAAGTCTGGTTCTTTTCTCACCTAAGTGAATTTCAACGCCCTATGCAATCGTCTGAAACAAATGATTTCGAAAATCTATTACAGAAATTTGTGGTCCTAAGACCATATATTCCCAACCGACGCTGTTTTAATTGGATAAACTTCCTAAGGAACCCCGCTCCTGAAGCATTCCAATGGTGTGATGATTGGTTCCATGAAAAAAGAGCTCGCTTTGCTTATAAACGTTACAATCCAATCCCGTTGCTTGGCCTCACCGGCGGCGCTCCTTATTACCCGTATAGGGTGACCCGATAGTATGGAGCCCTTTAGGAAATCGTGCCGCTTTTCAAGAGAAAGCTCCACCCGCTCCGTTTCACCCATCAAAGCCGTGACTACGCATTTGAGATTGCCATTATTGAGGAAACATGGAACAAGTGCCATCGTAAGAGAACCGTGGTACCCGAAGACCTTAAGGGACAGGAAAAGACCCATCATGCCTCTGAGTCCTACATCAACAACCATCGCATCCCGACGAAACTGAGGCCATCAATCCCTCATCCAATCAGCGAGATCAGCCTACAAGAGCAGCAAAGTATATGGAAGGGGATTTAGGAATAAGTTGGGTACATGTCTCAGAGCCAGTCCAAGAAAGCAAGCATCCTTGCAAGAACAAGGCTCCCCGTTGCATATAAAATAGCAATTATGTGCCCCATAGTGTTAATATCGTGAAAGTTGTCCCATTGTTTAGGGACTTTTGTTTAATACTTAGTATTTCATTTTGTCATTTTAATTTCAAGTTTTAGATGTCAGAAGTTTGCGGTCTATAAAATCCTCTTTTGATAAATAAAAAACAGTTAAACCATTGCCATGGGTCAATCTTTGTTTACTTTCGTGCTCATTCATTGTTTTTGCCACGCTAGGTAATTGTGAATCACCGGCTACCAGCCACCCGCGAATGGCCTCACGTGATAGGGCCCGATCATAATGATGTACAAAATTGCCCGCCAACATTGAAAACGGCGTAGGACAAATGTCCATTGTCCTTCGACAACTCTCGAGGCAAATGGAATCCACTCAAGCCAAGCCCAACTCCGTAACTGCTTTAAACACCCTCATGATACCCGCGAATTTGCTAGAGGATGATCAACAGGATAGACAGTTTGTAAAGATCATGAAGAAGGTAAGCCAGCTGCAAGGTCAAGATCCCATAGACTTATCTAATTATGCCAGCATTAAGATCCCTGAAGAGCTCAAAGTACTTAAATGCGAAAGGTATGCTGATACCTCTCGCCCACAGACTTATTTGCAGGCCTACCTGGTCCAAAAGATAATTCAATCGTACCAATCAAACTTGACTGGCCCTGCTTTGCGGTGGTACATTATCAGGAGGATTAGTCTCCTTAAGACCTAGGGAGAACTAACTGATGCTTTCCGCCAAAAATATAATGTTGACATCAACGTCAACATTGCCCTGCCCTACGAAGAACCGATGGTTACAGAGCATGAAGAGCCAATAACCACAAAGACGGGAGGTAATATGTTTTTAAGAACACGTGTCGTGTCCGGGAGGAGCCCGATCGCCCATTCTAACCTGCAGCCCACAAAAGAAGATGTCAATGAAGCCTTGCACAATAAATGGGCGATCGAGCAGTATCTTATTACTAAAAAGTTTCCCACTAGGAAAGGCAAGGAGCTCGTAGACGAACTCAACACTACTTAGAACCAAAGCATGACAAGACAGCTTCTCGGGCTTACCGTAAGAGCTAGGGTCCAAAGAATGCCGACCCCCATCAACCTAGGTAGCGAAACCCCACCATCTCCCAGTCCCCTTGACAAAGTCCAACTAGCGAAACGAAGGGCTTTACTCAAAAGGTCCGGACCAAGAGTCAAGAAAAGAAGGCCTAAGCAGTTCGAGTCAACGTCCGCTACTGAATGTAGGAAAAATCCGACAACTAATGAGTCGCCACACCAAGACTTCGAGCATCCCCTAGGGTACAATCCTGAAGGCTACCAATCCCTAAGGTACAATCCTGAGGACTACCAATATTATAAAGAAGAAATCAGCCATTTATCGTATGACTGCCTCCCACCCACACACATGATCCAAGGTCTGTTAGAAGAGGGAACTTTCGTACGTCATGACTTGTCTCCCAATCAACTACTAAGCTTATAACCTGACCATGAAGATGACGTAAATGCCTCATCCTCATTCGGTGATTTCAACCCGGAATAAAGCCATGAGATGATCTCGATAGAGTCTAACTTTCCTGAAGCAGCAAAATTCATAGCCGCAGTAAATATGCAATGGGAAAACCAGTGGCCTAATCAAGACAGAGCAGGCCCGTCTTGCCCTCATCGGATCATGACCCCCAAAGAAATGTGGATACCTAATCTTCGCAAGTATAACGGCACGACTTTCTCCTTAGCCCACTTGCAATATTTCCATGCAAAAATGAGTCAGCACTACAGCCCGATGTCATTCACAACTCGGGCTTTCCAGGAAAGTCTTACAAGATCTGCATTGCAATGGTTCATCACAACCAATATCTATCTCGTGAGGGATTGGAATGAGCTATCTTCCGCATTCCTGCATCAGTATCAAAGCTAGATTGGAACTGAACTACTTTGCAAGAACTTGGTTCACTTCAAAAGAAGACCAATGGAAGATTTCTAAGCATATTCAAGGAGGTGGGAGGCTTTTATGATGCAAACCTACCCTCAACTAGTCGAAGAAGAAATGATAAAGTTGTTCATAGGGGCTTTACCTCGCAAGCATCGTTGTTGGTTGCATGGGTTGCACTTCTGTAGTTTCAATGAAGTCGTCCTCTCATGCGAATACTTCGAGTCTATTGGAGGCGAGGAACTCAAAAGCGCTTGATTTCAGAACCAGCACTATCAAAGGGCTCCTTTTCATAGGAGTTTTCATGGGTTTTGCTTGTTCTTATAATTTCATGTTTTTTTATCCTGTCTAGTGTGCTACTGTTGCATTTTCCATTCCAATAATCTAATGTACAGTTCTAATATTTTGTTTTGAAAGCATGAGGCGGTATCTCAAACTAGTTCGGTGATGCTATTCATCCATGAGAAGACACCCTTCCAAGAAAGCAGGGGCAAATAGAAAGGATCATCCTGCTTCAAAAAAGGTAAGTCTTATTCCTTGAACATAATTTTGGAAATAACATCCTCTCTCTTCTATTTACAGGAGACAAAAGATAGGATGTAATAGGCATAGGCATACGGTTAAATTCGACGCATGCACACCATGGTAGCTCAAGGCAAGATAGCCTCCTCCATGTTGCCTTCAGCCTTCACCATTTCTCCGACGAGCCAAGAAGCACAAGGAAGAAATTTCTTCAATCCCTTTGAATTGGCTACTGTCAATAGTAAAAATCTAGATAGTCGAAGCGGTCTCTAGCCCCCTATTTCAGATGATGACATTAGGGCTTGGAAACCTCACTTCTTGCTCCAAACGCATGCTCTCCCCAAGAAGTGATTACCATAAGAGAATTAGAGGTTTTAATTGTCCATCTTAGATTCCATGAAAGCTTGAGGTACATGACTTTACCTAATGCTGCTAATGATCATATAGTCAAAGATAGAAGGAAAAATTCCACAGAAGGAAGGCGTTGAAAATAAATCAATGACCATCAATTGTGCACACATTGCCACAAATGAGGAAGGCCCATCAAAGGAGATGTTGAACTGTGTCGAGACAAAGAGACCGTCATCGACATTCAAATATCCCTAGGAGTCAATGAATACAAACTCTGGGGAAGGGTAATTTGGTATTGTTTCCAATACTCCCACTATTTGAACCCGCTTTTGACATATTTTCCCTATTGACAGGAAGCATCCGGATTCAAGAACCAAGCTTAATGGTTAATTTGGGCGAATCAAATAACCCGTATCGAATCCACCTAACCAGGGTGTAAAAAGACATATCATCCAGGAGCTGATTCGATTAAATGAAAAAAGAAACCCCCTACGGACACCACTAGCGCCTTAGCCTAGTGGTATAGGGGATGAAGTGGTCCAGACGCGACCGGGATCAATCCTCGGGAGCGGCAACTAGTTGCCATATGTAAAAACTAATATAAAATTTTTTGCTTCTCCTGCAATTGCAAAAGCGGGAGAATAATTTACCTAACGAAGCAAGAGAAGTAGGACTTCATGTCCCACTCACACTTCAAGTCCATCCAATTATCTGCAAATTAGTGAAGGGTAATGTTGTATCGCTCCCAGTTGTTTAACTCTTGAGAGAGTTCGTGACTAACACGTTTTTTCCTATCTTTTGTAGGATCACCTAACTGTCAAAAACAAGGATTACAAATCAATGAGAGGCATGAAAAACTCTCCTAAGAGAAATGGCATCCTGAGTAAGTGCTAAAGCAAATGACAGAAACCTTTCAGGCCTCAAATCACGTGTGATCTTGGCTCTACTGATTGATTTATTTCCACATCTTCTCTTCTGCAGGGACAAAAGCATAAAGGCTTGTCAAATCAATTATCAGATCCCCAACCCCGGCCAATCCTTCATGTGTCATTTCCCTACTTAATAGGAATAATCCATCGACACGTATTTGTAAATAACCCTTTTGATATTCAAAATTTAACATATTTGGAAACACCATTCTATTAACCCCTAAAGCTGCCAATAAGGTCTTTTTTGAGCAAAACCATTTGCTTTGAGAGTACAAGCTCCATCATATTTAAAATGCTGCATGCCATTTCCAAATGAATTTTGCATGATGATTTTGCCTGTCTAAATCACTGATTTCACTAAGGATTATCATAATAGACAGCTAAATGAAAAATACAAGATTGACTGAGCATGCTGGATGAGGCGCGTCAGAATGATGAAAGGCAAGCCATATCCTACACACAGTTCCCCATCTACACACTTGTGAGATGAGTGCAGAAGATTCCATGGCTGTAGGGTAAACAGTTCTCTCGCAAATGGTACAATAACCAAAACAGTGAGAGGCATTTCATTGCTCACCCCCTTTGAGCCCTATACACTAGTGAAGTTTTTCTCCTACCCCCCGTCAAGAACCACCCCACACTGGGGCAAATTGGAAGCGAGACAGCATCGCAAGGTGAGAAGAGGGATATAAATTTTCTTACTTGCACTTGCATCAATCTCCGAGTGTCTTTATTGCGTATGAACACTCGCATTAATTTAAGTGCCCTAGAATCACGAAGAGCAATTCACTGTACAACCCAATTGAGTTTGTAATTTCACCCTCACATTGAGGCAAAACAGAAGTTACTGCCATTCAAGTAGTATAGCCCGAAATGCCGGCTGAAGATGAAGACTCAAAAGTCTAACAACAATGTTGTGCTTGAACATGCCTAGGCCAGTTCCTCTAACAACAATAATGAAAAACAAGGACATGAAAAAAAAAAAAATGTACCTGGTAAAAGCTAGGTCAATGCCTATAAATGAAAAAAAAATTAAATTAAAAGGATTCGGGGCATGAAAAAGCAGTATGCCTGGTAAAAGTAAAGCCGATGCCCCCAGACAAAAAATACAGCTAGGAAAAGTTGTTGTTGTGGTTCAATTAATAGAGCCTCCATCTTGCAGTGAGAAGAAGGACTGGTGACAATGCCAAGGCAGTCACCAACTCTCATCCTTTCACACATGAATCAAGCCTACATTGCGTCTCATTGTAAAAGTCTCTTCAGACTATGGCACTTTAATTAACGTATGATTTCATATGTTTATAAACATTGCTCGAAGAAGTATGAGCAAGATTATTCTATCTCTTTATGCAGAATTCTTGACTTGTAAACCTGGAGATGATCGTGCGGCATTTTTTTCACAAAGTCGTGACCTTGATGGTCCCCTTGGATGAGCCGTCGACCGAGCCTACATTACGGTCCCGACAAAAACTTCTCATATTGGTAAAGTCATACTGCTTGCGAGAATACTCGAACCCCTGCTGACATGATGACAGTGAGATAGTGTGGTCCTTATAAATCCTACATCAATGGTCAGGATAGAACAGTCTTTCCTATGAGAGTGAGCGGAAAGTCATTTCAGACTGAAAGTCCCTCATCTAACATGTTCAAGACATCTACATTCTGAATGAAGATTATTTGTCAAATTTTTCTCTAGTGGAACTTAGATAATACAAAACTGACAAAATTATCATGCATGAATCACATTTGAACTCATGAATTTACGGCATATACAATCATGTGTGCATATTGTGCAAATAGTAGACATACTCTTAGAAATCAGAGACATCGCCAGTACCTGCCGCCGTCCAGGTACTCCATTTTCATGATACTCAACCTGCCCAAGTTGTCCCCAAATAATATTAATAGCTATTCAAGCATTCCACTACTTTGTGTGCCTGCGGCTACCCAGGTGTTCCAACCCTTCTATGTGCCTGCAGCCATCTAGGTAAATCTCGCACTGCATTCGAAGTTACATTACCAGGAGGTGAGAGACATTCACGAATATCCCAGGTACGTCCTCGATATTCCTATTACCAGGAGGTGAGAGACCTTCATGAATATGCGAGGCACGTTCTCGATATTCCAACTACCAAAAGGTGGGAGACCTTCACGAATATCCCAAGTGAGTCCTCAATATTCCCATTACCAGGAGGTGAGAGACCTTCACGAATATGCGAGGTGCGTCCTCGATATTCCCTTTACTAGGAGGTGAGAGACCTTTACGAATATGCGGGGCATGTCCTTGATATTTCCTTTACCAAGAGGTAAGAGACCTTCATAAAAATGCGGGCCATGTCCTCGATATTTCACATACCAGGAGGTGGGAGACCTTCATGAATATGCAAGGTGTTTCCTCGATATTCCATCTACCAAGAGACCTTCAAAAACGACCAGATATCCTCCAAGAGTTTGTACTTGTGATCATTCAAGCACCCCTTCGATGCCTGCGAACGCCCAAGCACCCTTCATAATTCCGTACTTGTGATCATCCAAATACTCTTCCGACACCTACAAACAACCAGGTACCCTCCAGGATAGTATTTGTGAATATATAGGTACTCTTTCAATGCCTGTGAATGTCCAGGTATCATCCAAAACAGATACCCTGAGAAAGGTCGGCTCATCCCCCGAGAAAAGTCGGGTAACCAATTGGTGTCCTTGACGGAGGATCAGGCACCCCACAATTGGTGTCCTTGATAGAGGATCAGGCACCCCACAATCGGTGTCATTGACAGAGGATCAGGCACCCCACAACTGGTGTCCTTGACAGCGGATCAGGCACCCCACAACTGATGTCCTTGACAGAGGATTAGGCACCCCACAATCGGTGTCATTGACAAAGGATCAGGCACCCCATAACCGGTGTCCTTGACAGAGGATCAAACACCCCACAACTAGTGTCATTGACAGAGGATCAGGCACCCCACAACCGGTGTCCCTGACAGAGGATCAGGCACCCAATAAACAAATACGCTAAGAAAGGTCGGCGGATCCCCCGAGAAAGTCCGGGTACAACTTATTGCTCTAATAGGCAACCGAAGAATGGTTTGGGTTCTAGAAAAGCAATTCCCCGTCAAAGCGACCGAAGAAAGGTTTGGGTCCTAGACAAACTACTTATTGCTCCAACAGGCGACCGAAGAATGGTTCGAGTCTTGGAAAAGCAATTCCCCGTCAAGGCGACCGAAGAAATATTCGAGTCCTAGACAAACCACTTATTGTTCCAACAGGCGACCAAAGAATGGTTCGGGTCTTAGAAAAGCAACTTCCTTACGTTACCAAGTAAGATGGTGCCCTGATACTTGCCAAACTCGGGGTTCGTACCCTATCTCACTCATTCCCAGTAAATAACTGCAAATATCTTCTTATTTGTCTTAGTATTTGTAATATATTGATATTTTTCCACATAGGACATTACGTCCCAAATAAGGTATAATCTACTACACAAGCATGGACAAAATTTATGTATCAGTTTGTCTTTGAATGCAACCTCTACGAGCTCACCTTCAAAGAGGGGCAGCTGTTGACACCTATTTTTTTATTAAGTTTTTAATTAGGCCTTAGTTTCTCTATTTATGTATTTTTCCTTTTTTCAGATAATAAATAATAGATAATAACAAGAGAAAACAACAAAAGAACAAACAAAAACAAGAAAACAAAAAAGGAAGCAGCTAAAGGGGGTTGGGCTTACGAGCCCAACCCTTCCTTTCTTTCTTGCCCGTGCCCCCAAGACCCAACCCGCGCGACTCAGCCCTTTTCACCCCTAGCCCGGCCCCCTCTCTCTTATTCTTCTTCCTTCTTCCCTCTTCTTCCCCTCCGCCTCTGCAACTCACGCGCGCAGAAGGAGCCGACGCGCAAAGGACAACCTACGGCTGAGGAGGGTAGGTCAACGTCGGCCGAAAGAGACAGATCTCAGACGCCATTAACGGCCGCATTCAATGCCAAAGGCCGATGGCCGAGCCCCTCCGTCGACTGGACCCCATCGCCTATAAAAAGTGGGGCACCACCTTCGTCGATGGACACACAAGCCAACGAGCTCAAAGAGATCCCCTTGAGAGACTTCAAGGGAACTCAAAGAGCGAGCAAGGCAGAGAGGGGTTGTGAGCTTAAACAACCTCCCACCGAGAGACATCGGGGGAGGTCGGCGGCAAGCGAACCCAGAGAGAGGAGGGAGACTGGAGGAGCTGAGATCCACGGACCAGATCTGAAGATCCAAGGGCGAGGGTCTGCAGAAGGGCCAAATCTGATAAGATCTGGGAGACAACACTGCTTCGCCGTCTCCTACCGAGCCACCACTGCCATCCCCGACGTTGTTGACCACCCACGCTGAAGCTTCAGCCAGCCACCGTGCCACCGTCATCCTCCGACGTTGTCCAACGCAAGCCGAGATCCCTACAGAGCCGTGCCGCGACTGATCCGTCGACGCCACGCCAGATTTGAGAGCTGAGGGGCCGCCGTCACTGCCCTATTGTTGTCACCACCATCGTTCACCGTCTTATCATGCCATTGCTGCAGATAGGTAATAGCAGCCGCCGCCGCCGATCACGTCGTCACCATCGCGTCCCCCCTTTCGAACCCCAGCCACCACCAAGTCTCGGTCTTAGTGGGCAAGAGCCTTCCTCGCATCTCCTGCGGCCATGCCACGGGTGCCGTCGCCGATCCAGTTGAGCAGCCAATTGCCAACTACTACATCGCCGCCACTAGACGGCACGCCGCCGCCGCCGGTCGAGTTGTCGTCGTTGCATCCCCCCTCTCGAACCCCAGCAACCACCAAGTCTGGGTCTCAGCGGGCAAGAGCCTTCCCTGTGTCTCTTGTTGCCACACCACGAGTCCCGTTGCCGATCCAATTGAGCTGCCAGTTGTCGGCTGCTACATTGCCGCCATTAGACACTGGGCGGCCGCCCGATTGACCCCCTAGAACCTTCAATCAGTGCCACAGTTAAACAGGGGGAGAGAGGGTCGTGAAACCGAGTTGAGCCCGGGTTGGGCATGTGACCCAGTGCTCTAGGGTTTTGTCAAGCCGGGTTGAGTCATCGAGCCGAGTTCAGAACTCAGGTCGGGTGTTTGTCCTGTGGGCTAGCCTCGCATGGGCCTAGTAGTGGTTGGCCCTTTTGTCTTTTTGTGGGCATGATTAAAACACCAAAAAGAAAGGGGAGCTCGGGCTAGGCTCGCGCTTCGGGCCCACCCGGGCCTACTGCCGTCGTTTCGAGTCGGACCCAACTCGAGCGTCCGACCCGGTACGTTTTTATAATATTATAATAATAAATAATATTTTAATAAAATAAAATAAAATCAAAAATGATTTATTTTCCAAAAAAATCAAAATATCACATATTTTCCCAAAAAAACCAAAAAATGATTTATATTTTCATAAAAAGATCAAAAATAAAAAAAAATGCTTTTTTTTTTTGTAACGGTAAGAATATATTACTAAGCTTACAAATGTACAAACGGCGCCAAAAACTTACACTCTAGCTGCATAAAAAACAGGAAGAGTGGAAGGGGCCACATACAAGCCAGACGGCAGTACAAGAAAAGAAAACCACAAAGCAACAGGCACAACAACTCCAACCGAACCTCCATGCACGCCAAGGGAAGACTGCTGAAAAGTGCAACTCTCGACAGCTCAAAACACCGGAGGATTAGCGAAAACTGACGGGTCAAAACCCCATCCTCTCTGAAGGCAACGATTCCTTGGAGTGTCATGGACATTCTTATATGTAATGGCCTTATCTTTAACCACCTTAAACAGGTGGTTCTTAAGGGCAGGAATAGCTAAGGTATCTCCTCAAAATATCATGTCATTCATTTTCTTCCAGATTAGATGACACAAAGCTCCAAAGGAAAACCGAGCGATGCTATGAAAGAAATCCTTACCCGCAAGAAACTTCATAACCCAGTAAAGGTTGGCCACCCAGGTGCCATTTCTCCATGGCAAATTGCATCTAGAAGCCCAAAAGTAAACTAAAGTAGCCAAGGTATTGCATTCGAAGAAAAGGTGGTCAATAGAGTCCAGCTGGGACTTGCAGAAGATACAGACCGAGTGATCAATCCTGCCAAAAGCAAGAAGATGCACTTGTGTCGGCAGTCGGTTCTTGATGATGAGCCACATCAAAAATTGAAAACGAGGAGCCAAGGCCCCATCCCATACAAAAGGAGCCCAGGGGACTCGAATCTTCCTGACTCTGATGGAGTTCCAAGCAGAGGCCACAGAGAACGATCCCAAAGGGTCTACGCACCAAACAAACCGGTCATAGGCCGAAAAGAGGGTCAGAAATGAGAGACCCCATTCCTCCAGTCGTAATCTGGTGGAAGTAGCTACATGAGAGTAGAGAGTCGCCACAACCGCATGCACAGGAAGGTCAGGGTCATTCAAGAAGGAGTCAAGGACCAGTGAATAGAGAGGGCCACAAGGCATCCAATTGTCGAACCATAATGAGATTGACTGCCCATTCCCAACTTCCCAGCCAAACGACTACCTAAAACCACTACGAAGTTGAAGAATTTTCTTCCAGCCCCAAGAGCAAACAGACGGTTGAGGGGCTACCCAAAAATTATGTTTTTTTAAGAAATTCGAATGGATCCACCGACACCACAAAGATTCTTTGTCTGTAAAGAGGATCTAAATATATTTAAGCATAGAGGCTTTGTTGCAGTCCTTCACAAGCCGTATACCCAATCCTCCTTCATCCATAGGCACACAAACATCCAACCAAGAAACTTTAGCACCCCCCCCCCCTTAGCGAGGGAGGAGCCCTTCCACAAAAACCAGCGAAGAATGCTTTCAATACCTAAAATGACCAAGGACGGCAAAGTAAACACACTAGCCCAAAAGGCTTGAATCGAGTGGAGAACTGACCTTATAAGCTGGAGCCTCCCAGCAAACGATAAAAATCTATGAGCCCAAGAATGAACTCTAGCCGTAATACGGTTAATCAACTGAAGGCAATCTGCCTTTCCCAACCTTGATGAGATTATCGGCACCCCTAGGTAACAAACCGGAAGTTTGCCTTCTCGAAAACCAAACTCCAAAAGGATACTATTTCGCAACGATGGCGTCCCACCTGACAAGAAGATATCAGATTTACTCTTGTTGGGAATCACCACTCCATGATGAAAAAATGTCCAAGCTTCTCTTGAGAATTACCGCCGAATTCCAATCCGCTTGGCAAAAGGAAAACATCATCAAGCAAAAAACAGATGAGAAAGCTTAGGAGCCTTGCACCTCCAATAGAACTTGAACTCCTTGACAGAAGTCTTTAGGTTCAAAATCCCAGAGAAGATTTCCAAAACTAAGGTAAAGAGATATGGTGACATCGGGTCTCCCTGCCGAAGACCTCTACCTCCAGGATAGAATTCGTGGAGCTCTCCATTAATAGAGATCGAGAACCTGGGTGTACGCACACAGACCATAATCAACCGGATAATCCACTGAGGAAAACATAAAGCTTCAAGAGTAAGTTCCAAGAAATCCCAATCAACTGTATCATAAGCCTTGCGAAAATCTACTCTGACCGCACATTTTGGAAGATATGGGTCAAGGTGGAATCCGATAAACAGTTCTTGAAAATCTACTTTGACCGGACATAAAAAAAAATGCTTTTTATGTCCAAAAAAATAGAAAAAATGTCCAAAAAATGTTTTTCCTCCACAAATGCATGGAAAACCCCTCAAAAATCCAAAAAGCCTTAGGGTTTAAACAAAATTAGGTACCGGAAGGGTATTAGTGATTAACTAGTATAATCAAGTCCCCAAACCTAGCTTCTCTGGTTGCGCAGAAGTGAATATTCCTTCCAATATTTCGCTTGAGTTTCTAATCGGCCCACCCCAAATTAATTAGTGGCGACTCCTTTTAAAATTAACTCATAGGTTAAAAATATCAAATAATTAAGTCATAAATTGGTGGGCTTGGGAGAGCCTGAGCTAAGCCTAATAGACCTAGCCAAACCATTAGCCTCTGCAAGCGCCCCTCCCTAATTGGGACGCCGAAAAAAGAGGTCGCAACGCCCTAGAACAAGAATCCTGTGAACAAATAGTAGTTTTGTGCTTAAGTCATCAATTGGCCCATTTGATCATCACTCATCTCATGCAGGAAGCGCCTTGTGGGGACTTTATCGCTCATTTTTTCTGCCATCTCTGTGCAATTTGTCAAGAATATAGGGAAATCCGTGACCGATCTGGTGATGCAAACCCTGCTGATCTTACATAAAGTGTGGTCACTGGTCACGGCTCCGCCAGTGCGGACGATGGACTCTCCTCCAAAACAGTAGAATTATCTCTTAAACCAGTCCTGCAGCACAACACTTCCTCCTGAATTGACGTCACTTTTGGGGTGTCTCTTGATACATCTGTATGGCGCACTGTTGATTGAATCCTTAGGTTAGAACTAACATGAATAAGCGACGCTTGATGGATCCTTGTTTACTCTGAAGGCTTCGTTTTCTCGGGCGTTCTCATTATGGCGCTGTCTTCAGCCCTTCGCCAGGAGAGAAAGAAACAGAACCATCAGCACTCTTGTATTTTATAAGTGCCCTTTAGTTCATTTGTACAATGTTTTTGAGTTTTGCTGGATTGTTGCAGGGAGGGAGGATGTACATGATGATTCGGTTCGACTTGTGTCATGGTGTTGTTTGGTTTCATTGAGAGCTTCTAATAAAGTATATTTGATCTTTGAAGCAAGAGTATACTAATTGTTGAGAGATTCGGCTTGCATCTCAACCTTGAAAACAATCTTGCAATTACTTTTCGATCATAGATGTCGTTGGTCTGGCATAAAATGCAGTGTGCTGTTTATGGTTTTTCTTGAAATTCAGCGATGTGAGGCATAGTTTATCGTAACTTGGAAAAAATTTGGTATGACATTTTATTGTATCGTCACATGACATTCGTGTGTTGCGTGAATAAATTCATCTGGGATATTAACTCGTTTGTGAATTGCTCCTTGACACATGAAGATCTGGATAGTAAATAGGGTTAGGCGAAGCGGAAAAAGGTTTTCCGTGAAATGTGAAATGAATGCTAACTTCTGACAAATTCTTTTACAAGTTTATGTCTTGAAAATCCTATGCTGCATGACACATTAACGGATCAACATGGTTGGACATTTTATTCACGATGCGCTCTCTAATTGTGAAAAGTAGAAGGAAAAAATGAACTTCAATAAAAAATAAAAAATAAATGTAGCAGGTATAAATTGTGGTTGCACAATAACAAAAGCACGTCACATGTAAGTTCTCAAATCCTAGTAAACTCACACCAAAAATTGAAATTCCCTACCCTACTATCCTCTCACGCCGTAGACAAATTTTATAATTCTTCTCTTCCAAAAGATAAATATCATTCATTTGAATAATTTCGACATGAGAGCCGTAAATAGAACCCACATTGTATATGTTTACGTACAAAACGAAGCTTTTCCAACTATACTTCTCTCCCAGCGAAATTCACCTTGTGGGGACCATCCATTTTTCATGGATCCATAGAGGCGGTAAAATATCGGGACTAGTGCCAAAAGTCAATGACGAAATAAATACGGATTACCAACAAATACCAAACTAAATACTAAGTCCCAAATGCCAAACTAAATATTAAGCCAGATATCAAATCTTCGAAAAGATCTCACGGGATGCTCCCAATAATTGCGCTTCTTAATCTACATAACACCACATGCTTCCATCCGTTCCTACCTTAACTTACGAAAGACAATCTCCATTGGAAATGAAGTTCCATGTGCGCGTACATGACCATCAGGCCAAGCTACATACATCGCTGTACAATTTCCACTTCCACATGTTGCCCGCGTATTTTTGAACGTACGCAACGATTATTTTTATGTAACCACCCTAATCTCATGATGATGCACGAACAGGAAGTCGTTTTCGAGAGAAATAATTAAGGACTACATTTCCATACGTGCAGGAAAGAAGCTTCATTTCATTTTACGTCTACTTCGCAAATGCAGCCATTTTTTTCTTCTTAAGAGCACGATTTCCGTGATTCCTTTTTTTCTTTTCTGTTCAACAGGACTTCGTGTTGACAGATATCCCCTCTGTCAAACTTTTACACATGAAATTAAGCAATTCGTAAAAGATTAATCTAAATCACTTCCATCTTCTATATAAAAGAGAGGCCTCGAGGAGCACGAAAAGCCATCCCTCATATTTATATTCGTACTCTCTCTCTCTCTCTCTCTCTCTCTCTCTCTCTCTCTCTCTCTCTCTCTCTCTCTCTCTCTCTCTCTCTCTCTCTCGCTCTCAATCGATCGACACATGGCTCCGGCGGAAACTCCATGTAAAGGAATCGAATTCTGATGTCTTTCAATGTGTGTTTGTGATATATATATATATTGACATTCATCCATGCACATGTACAGACTGCATGTCCCTCCTTTCCTTTGGTCGTAGACCAGATCTTCCTACGAGCATCTGTAGCTATTGAAAGAGATATTGTATCTTCTACCCAAGTAAATGATCATATTATTCAATACGGATATGTTTTCTTGATCACTTAATAGTGTAAACCCTCAAATCTCAAGATTACTCAATAATATATAAAGGGAGATTGACTTTCCTTTACAAGGTTGGCATACCAAAAAGAGGAGCCAATTAAGTTTATTAGACCAACTTGCAAGATCAATATAGTATAGTGACATGGCAGACCATCACGCTAAATATGACTCACTTATTTAAATACTTTCTTATAGCCTGTCATGTCACTTAGTTAACTAATTTTGCAAACTAATCATAATATGTGTGTTGCTCTACTAAGAACGTACTAACCTTCGCTTAATGAATGATGTAAAACTCCAAATAACAGTATTTATTGGCCCCTTCATATATGCTCTCTAAACCATAATCACTTTGACCTATCATGGTGTTCAATTTATCCCAATTACACTTACCAAGTACCGAACTTATCATAATCTTGGATACTCGATAATACCCTCTTTCATATGACAGCTTAAACTTTAAAACTGATAACCATTAATATGCTGGCGGAGTCAGATTCTTTTCTACCTGCCCCTTTACTATCTCATGAAGGTGCGCCAATCGTTTGTTTGTTTTATTCTAAACTTCTTGTAAGGCAATGGTAAAGCTTGAATTTTTCATTTTTACATGAGTTTTTAATTGTATTTTCTTTTAACTCCATGCAATTGCTCATCCACATTCATGTAGAAGAAGGGGTCATTGTCTCGTATTGCTTGTTAAGGGGATATCTCCTATGCACTCTTCTCCACTAAACACCAAACTTATGAAATTAGTGATTCATAACCTACTGAAAAGAGCAACCTTAGATGTTGATTCATAACCTACTGAAAAGAGCAACCTTAGATGTAGCAAAAGTAAACTTGGGCATCAGGAGATTCCCACTTTAGAAACTAGAGTCATATGTTCAAAAGTCGCCAGCTGTGTCCGAATTGCTTTGGCCATGGCCAAAGGCTTATATACTTAACCAGTTTTTGAGACTTAAAGAATCTTTCATAAATCTCTAAGGGTGCGTTTGTTTATATTTTTTACCAAAAAGACGCGTTTGGTAAACTTGTTCCGGGAATAAAAAATGAATAGAAAAACGTTTGGTAAATTTGTATTCTTTTTTTTTTTTTTTTAATTTTTTAATATTTTTATTTTATTTTTCCTTTTTTTCTTTATTTTTCTTTTTCTTTTTTTCTTCTTTTGGCCGATTGCCAGCCTCGGGCATGGCCAGCGGCCGCCCAGCCACAGCGAGGCTCGCCGGCCCCCAATGAGGCCGAGCTCACCCAGCCACCGGCGAGGCTCGGCCTCGCCGGGGGCCAGCGACCCTTCGGCAAGGTCGCCGACCATGGCCGAGGCCGGCGGCCAGCCAAAGAAAAAAGAAGAAGAAAAGAAGAAGAAAAAGTGTTTCTTGTGTTTTTGTTCTTTCAATTCTTCAAAAAGAAACACAAACATGCAGGCCCTAAATAACCAAGTCTTTGCTCTGGTATCTCTGTATTATAAAAAAAAATATACCTATCCATGTGTTTCTTAAACAAGTTGAATGGGCTAAGCCTCGGGGTGGAGATGAAGTTGGTAGCTTCAGATTGATCAAAAAAAAAAAAAAAAAAAAAACCCATGGGGTTATTTAAGTCAATCCAACCTTAAATGAGAGCTTCCGGGTGTGTAAGCTGAAAGTCCACAATCGATTCACTTCGACTTTCGGCCCACCCGTGAACACTGTTGACCCTCTCTCGAGTGCGCTTCTTCTATTCCTCTCTCTCTCTCTCTCTCTCTCTCTCATCTTTCCCCTCTCACCCAAAAGAAAACTTAAACAAAGAAGAATAATCCTATTTCTATCACCTTTCTATAATGGTATGCTCTCTTGAAACCCTAGCTACTATTAGCTTCCCTTCCTCAAATTACACCATATATGTTTTCAACTACTTTTCAGTAGAATATTTTTAGATATAATAAGGTCACTATTAATTTTCAAAGCATACCTACGTAGAAATATAGCATGGCTTTACTTGGTGTTACGTATTGTAAAGTCAAGCTCGATATATATTTAGATTATACAAAATGAATTGTATGATGCAATTGTCAACTGAATCACATTAATTTTAGGCCTCATTTGGTATAAATAAAACAATGCAAAAGGAATAAGATAAAAGGACTTGGAATGAATTTATAAGAAGCATGCTTTACCTTGTTTTCCTATTATTACATTGAGTGACACATCTGAATTGTAATTGACTTTTCATAGTTTGTATTTTATTGTTTGAACGGTTGTACATAGTAGGAAAATAAGGTAAAGCATACTTTACCTTATGAAATTTTATAGACAGAAAAAGTTACTAAAACATAAATTTACATAATAATCCATAATCCACTTGTGTGCTTTCCTTCTTTTTTTTTAATCTACTCCTTCCTTTGATCCTCACTCATTTCCACCTCCCCTCATGTTAATGGAAATGCAAGAATCCGGTAATTTTCATTCTCAATTTCTATTTCCATTCCGCCTCATTCGAATTTGCCAATTGATATTAGAATGAAAAAATGAAGGGAGCTTCCGTTCCAATTTCGATGGTTTTGTTCCCGACATCCAAACATGTCTTCTATGTCATATTTGGGAAGAGGTATAAAGGATAGTTGTTTGATTGCCCATCGCTCCCAATCAGGATTGCTAAGACCAAGTCAGCAAGATTTTTTGAGGACAAAAAAGTCAGTGGGGTCTTAGAACCTCGATACATTGTCTTTGAGGAGTTACCAGAACTGGAAGTCGCTTTCAGCTTCCTAGCAAACTGAACTTTCCATATCTAGTGGTACAGCCAAGCGCTGTGGAAACTCAGCCAGTGCTATGAACATGGATCACAGTCATAGCGTTAACCGTAACCCTCACGGTTGTTGTCAATGAATGTTGCGAGGGCTAATAGCGGTGCATAAAGAACAGAAGTAAGAAGAAGATAATGATACGCATGATATTGGGTTTGTTCCATAGAATAGGGCTCCCCTTACGGCTAATAAGATAAGAATAGAAAGCGCAGTTTTCTATAAATAAAAAAAAGGTCTGAACAATAAATATATACGTCCACAAATGTAGATGTACTTTTTATTTAAGATCTAGGACAACAATTAGGCCGTTGGATACATTGTCATATAAATAATGTTTTTGTGGACCTCATACCCCTAATTCCCCTTGTATCTTTATTTGCCCCAAGGGAAGGGAATACCCTCTCATTATTACATCCCAGTAATCCCAAGATTCAGATGAGAATTGAGATAAAGCTTTTTCAGGATTTATTTAGGTCCAATCTCGTCCAACTTCTATGCGAGATATCAATCGTTGTCATTTTGCCTCCGGACAAATTTTGAGAAAAATGCCATATGAATGATGTCTTTCTCATCCTACCTTTATTCAACCAAACCCTGTCCTTTTTTCCTCCCAGAGAAAGGTAGAGCAATTAATCGCCGTCTAAGCAGGTAGAGCACAAGTGTCATAACCACCATTTTGTCTCATTTTTCATGAATGTCAATACGACTTAGGGAAACTGATATCATTATATAGCATGAAACCTATATTTTATATATGGCGGCTCTCATCTATCCCAAAAATGATATCACTAATTAAATTTAGTAAAAAGAAATCACAATATCATCTCAAAGTAGTTGAGCGTGAAAGAGAATTTTTTATATAACTCGTTTGTGTAATATCATTTTTTCTTTTCCACTAACCATACTATTCACCATTGATTTGGATATTTGCTAAATTTCTAGAAACATAACTACTCATTTGAGAGTGATGAAAAATGGCTTATGAAGAAAAGAGTCAACAAAATACAAAATATTTCTTATACTGACGATGCGAACATACATCATGTGCTTATGGCACCCGATAGATTTGGTAAGTGAATATTGTAACTAGTCGCTTTATAGATTTATTGGAAGCTTATCCTCTTAATTCCATTGATTAGACAAGAATATATAGAAGTTTTGGTCATCCGTTCAAATCTCGCTAACCGCGTGCAAATTGCTCCAAATCAGAGTCACCTATATGTCAAATGGCTTAACTGATTCGTGAGACTTGTAGGGTGCTCGATGGGTCTACAATTAGCCCAATCTCCACACTCGTGCCTCTAAATATTATCGATAGATAAAAGAAAAAAAAAACTATAGAAAAAGGCAAAAACACTTTACTAGTATAATGGTTTTTGGATTATCATGAGAATGATAATTTGCCGTAAGTCATAAGTTCTTAAAGGGAATATTTTATTTGATTTTTTGTGATCGATGATAAATTGTTGTTCTCATAATAAATTAAAAATTACCATTCAAATATTTTTCTTCAGGGAATAATCAAACCCGATGCCATCCATGTTCAGTACCGTTTGCCGTGGCGGGACATTTTGTTCGCCGTTCTAAAAATGCTATATCTTAGTGTAATTTGTTCGTCTTTTTTTACGCATAATGTCGTATAATACAATGTCCGGGTAGAGAGAGTGAGCTTTGTTTTTTATCCGAAAACAAAATTTAGACAATGGTGTGGCCCCGTCTTATACTAGTGATGATAAATTAAGTTTGGTCACGCAAATATTACATTTCTTTTTGCTTTTTCTTTAGTCGAGGTGGGCATATATCACTTGGCATTCTCCCTATATATACGTGCACCATTATATAGCCCCCCATGATCAAATGTACATCTCACCTTTTTCCTGCTTCTAATCGTCCTGTCGCTCCATATATTTGTGAAGAGATCAAGTTTTTGGCTATGGCGGAAAATTCGTGCAAAAGGTATTTAACATGGCATTTGCTGGAATGTGACCATGCATGCAGTTCGTCCTTTTACGTTTACGGGCATTTGCTATATAGTCTCGATCGTTTCATGCATGGAATGGGAATGAAGATTTTATCGATCTTGTTAGGGTTTTTGGTGCTCTAATAGAGACCTAGAATCTGTGGTTTCCCTTCCAGGTTAGAAGGCAAGGTCGCGATCATCACCGGCGGTGCGAACGGGATTGGCGCGAGCGCGGCGAGCCTGTTCCACCAGCATGGCGCATGGGTCGTGATTGCCGACATCCAGGACGAGCCAGGCCAGGCCCTGGCCGCGAAGCTGGGCCAGCGGGCCTCCTATGCCCGCTGTGACGTTTCCATCGAGGCCGACGTGCACAACCTCGTGGACGCCACTGTGGCCGAGCATGGCCGGCTCGACGTCATGTACAACAATGCGGGGGTCCTCGACCGGCCCTTCGGCGGCATCCTGGACACGTCCCTTGCCGACCTCGACCGTGTCCTCCGCATCAACCTCTACGGGGCCTTCCATGGGGCAAAGCATGCGGCGCGGGTCATGGTGCCGCAGCGCCGGGGCTGCATCCTGTTCACGGGGAGCAACTGCACGGCAATTGCAGGGGTGGCGACGCACACGTATGCCGCGTCAAAGCAAGCAGTGGCGGGGCTGGCCCGGGGGCTGGCAGCGGAGCTCGGGGAGCACGGGATAAGGGTGAACTGCGTGTCGCCGCACGCGGTATCGAGGACCGGGATGTCAGGGCTGGGGAAGCTGAGCGAGGACGAGCTGGTGAGGCTGGACGATGGGATGAGGGTGATCGGCAACCTGAAGGGGCAGGTGCTGGCGCCGGAGAGCGTGGCGAGGGCGGCGCTGTACCTGGCCAGCGACGAGGCGGACTACGTGAGCGGACTCAACATGGTGGTGGATGGCGGCTACAGCGTGGTCAACCCCTCTATGATGATGGCTCTCGCTGCGAGCCGTTCGATTGGGAAGGTTGGTTTGAACGTGTGAGTTGCGCACGTGCTGTCGTCGGGGAAAGAGATTGTGGCGGTCGGTTGTGGGCTGAATAAAAGGGATCTTGCCATCGTGCGCCCTTGGATTTGTGTTTGTCTATCATCTTTCTATTATGTATGCACTCTTGAAACCCTAGCTACTATTAGCTTCCCTTCCTCAAATTTCACCACATATGTTTTCAACCACTTTTAAGTGGAATATTTATAATATTAGATACAATAAGGCTACTATTAATTTCTAGAGCATACTTTTATAGAAATATAGCATGGCTTTGCTTAGCACTACGTACTGTGAAGTCGAGTTCAATATATATTAAATTCTATAGAATGAACCATATCCTTAAGATAGATGCGATTGTTGAATAAATCACATTAATTTTAGGCCCCATTTGGTATATAGAAAATGAGGCAATAGGAATAAGAGAAAAGGATCTGGAATGAATTTATAAGAAGTTGGAATGAAAATTAAATAAATAAATCATTATATTTGGTGACCGTTGAAATTAGAATATACTTTTCATGGTTTGTATTTTATTGTTCGAATGGTTGTATGTAGTAGCAAATAAGGTAAAGTGTACTTTACCCTATAAAATTGTTTAGACAGAAAAAATTACCAAAACCCAAGTTTAAAAAATAATAATCCACTTGTGTGCTTTCTATTTTTTATCTACTCCTTCCCTTTTATCCTCACTCATTTCCACCTCCCCTCATGGTAATGGAAATGCAAGAATGCGGTTATTTTTGTAAGAGAATTGGATGGTAGAAAGTGATTGGGAATAGGGAAATTGTATATTGCTTTTACACTTTAATATTCCACAATTAGTGTCCTACTTATAATACATAGGAGCAACTAATTAAGGAAAAATATATACAAAAAAAAAATCAATTCCCTAATACATGATATTCTAATTCCCAATCAATGAACTAATCAGCATCAATTAGAATTAGTATCCAAATTAGGATCAATTATGTGAGGCGACAATGTCTTCAAAAATTTTCATTCTCAATTTCTATTTCCATTTCGCCTCATTTCAATTGGCCAAATGATATAAAACGAACGAAGGGAGCTTCCATCCGCATTCCGATGGTTTTATTCCTGATATCCAAACATGTCTTTTATGTCATCTTTGGATTGGAATGAAAAAAAAAAAACTCCGAACAATAACTACATACGTCTATGAATATAGATGTACTTCCTTATTTTTAAGATCTGGGACAACACTAGGTCATCAGATTCATTGCCATAGGAATATTTTCTTATCCTGCCTTCGTGCAAGATATCAACCCTTGTCCTTTTGCCTCCCTAAGAAAGGAGATGCCACTTTGACAACTTTTGAGAAAATGCCATAAGAATGTGTTTTTCCCGTCCTACGTTTATGCCAGAGAGAGAGAGAGAGAGAGAGAGAGACCAAACCCTGTCATTTTTGCCTCCCAAAGAAAGGCAGAGAAATGAATTACGTCTGGGCAAGTAGAGCACAGTTGCCATAACCACCATCGTCTCGTTTTTCATGAGTGTCCATACGATTTAGGGAAACCAATATCGTTATATGGCAAGTAACCTATATTTCATATATGGCAACTCTCATCTTATCTCAAAATGATATAATTAATTAAATTTAGTAAAAAGAAATTACAATACCATCTCAAAAAGTAGTCAAATATGCATAAAGCATATAAGAGAATTTTTATATATGATATGCATATAACTCGATTGTGTAATATTTCGCTTTATCTTTTTCACTAAGCATACTATTCACCATGGATTTGGATATTGTCTAAAGATCTAGAAACATAACTACTCATTTCGAGAGTGATGAAAAATGGCCTATGAAGAAAAGAGTTGACAAAATACGAAATATTTCCTATTCTGACAACATGAACATATATCATCTGTTTATGTCAACATATAGAATTGGTATGTGAAAAATGTATATAGTCACTTTGCAAGTTTATCGGAAGACTTGCAATTTTGCTAACTGAGTGCAAATTGCTTTTATTCAGAGTCATCTGCATGTCAAAAGGCTTAACCGGTTTAGGGGATTTGTAGGGTATTTGATGGGCCTATAAATAACCCAATCTCCACGCTCGTGTCTCTAAATAGAATCGATAGGTAAAACGTGTAAGTAAAAAGACTATAGGAAGCAGGCGAAATGACATCAATAAAGATCACAGGTTAAAACCGCTTTTTGCAAATTCTTAAGTGTGGAGCCCAGACATACCACCTGCTCAATAAATATAAAAATATCATTGAGGAGACAATGTCACAAGAAGAAGGAGTAGTCACTTGATGATTCATGGATTCTACCACTCTAAAAAATTCGATATAACTCCACCAAGCTCTCCAAGAGCAACACAAGAAGAGAGTCTACTCAGAGTCTCCGATACTAAGGAAAAAAAGCCCTTAGAAGAATTTACGACACATGCAACTTTGCTATTTTAGAACCTGAAAACTATGAACAAGCATCCAAAGAAAGTTTGGATAAAGCTATGGAGGAAGAGATCAAGATGATCGAGAAAAATGAAACTTGGGAGCTTGTCGATCGACCCGAAGACAAAGAGATCATTGGCGTCAAGTGGGTCTACAAGACGAAGCTCAATGCGGATGGATCAATCCAAAAGCATAAAGCAAGGCTTGTGGCGAAATGATACTTGCAACAACTAGGTATCGACTATACTGAAACTTTTGCTCCCGTCGCTCGCCTTGATACTATTCGAGCACTTATAGCCTTAGCGGCACAAAAAGATTGGAAGATTTATCAACTAGATGTAAAATCAGCATTTCTAAATGGATACCTTCAAGAAGAAATATATGTAGCTCAACCAGAAGGCTTTATTGTCAAAGGCAATGAAGAAAAAGTCTTAAAGCTTAAGAAGGCCCTATATGGGTTAAAACAAGCACCACGTGCGTGGTATAGTAGAATCGATGAATACTTTATCAAGCAAGGATTCAGGAGGAGTATGAGTGAGCCAACACTCTACATCAAGACCCAAGGTAAGTCCGACACTCTCATTGTCTCTCTATATGTAGATGATCTCATATATACAGGAAACAATGAGACAATGATCCGAGAATTTAAAGAAGAAATGATGAAGACATTTGAAATGACGGACTTGGGCTTGATGAACTATTTCCTCGGTATTGAAGTTAATCAAGATAAAGGAATTTTTATCTCACAAAGAAATATGCAGAAAAGCTCCTTGAAAAATTCAAAATGAGTAATTGCAAAATAGTGGCAACACCACTTGTGATGAATGAGAAATTATTGAAAAATGATGGAGCTGAAAAAGCCGATGCCTCCCTCTATAGAAGCTTAATTGGGAGTCTACTATATCTTACTGCTACACGGCCAGATATTATGTATGCGACAAGTTTACTATCACGATTTATGCAGAGTTCAAGCCAAATTCATTTTGGAGCAGCCAAGAGAATTCTAAGATATTTACGAGAACTACAGATTATGGCATTTGGTATCGCCCAAGTGCAAATGCTAAGCTCATCGGCTACACTGATAGCGATTGGGCTGGATCATCTGATGATAGGAGGAGCACCACTGGTTATGCATTCACATTAGGTTCTGGAATATTTTCATGGATATCTAAAAAACAAGACTCAGTGGCACAGTCTACTGCAGAAGCTGAATACATCGCAGCTGCTACAACTACTAGTCATGCAATATGGCTTGAAGAATTTTAGAAGACATTGGAGAACCACAAATGGAATCAACGCCAATATTTTGTGACAACAAGTCCGCAATAGCAATATCAAAAAATCCAGTCTTTCATGGAAGAACGAAAACATATTGATATAAAATATCACTTCATCCGTGAAGTGCAAAGTAAAGGAGAGATCGAGCTAAAGTATTGTAAGACTGAAGATCAAATTGCGGACATATTCACTAAAGCACTACCAACAGCAAAATTTGAGACATTGAGAAGCATGCTTGGAGTATCACAAAAATGGATCAAGGAGGAGTGTTAAAATATGATCCATTTTGTGAAAACTCTAGAACACTCATGCTTAATGGAGAAGGAGCAAAATCGGCAGCATCAAGCTTCGAAGACTCTCAAAGGCTGAAGAAATTTCTGGTACGTGGGCAGCAGAACACGTGGACAGCAAATAGGCCAAAGAAAAGTCAACAAAAGTGGCTGAGAGTTGGAGAGAATAGAAAAATGCAGAAAAATGGAGGAGAGACCAGAAGAATCGGGAGAAGCCGCATGGATGAAGAAGCAAGCTGAAATTTTTATATTTCTTGTACTCAATGTCGGTGAAGAAGAGGCGGTGCTCACGCCTATAAATAGAGGTGTGGTGTCTGTTTTAGTTGGCTGAAAAAACCAAAACCACTCCTTCCTTTGTAATACTTACTTTCATAATAAAAGTTCTGTTTTTTTTTAATCCATACACCCTTGCCTTTGTAGCCCATATTTCACACATACACACTTGCACACACACACGCTTCCGCAAAAACACCAACAATATCCCTCCAAATCCCAAGTAAGTTGGTTATTACTGCTCAGTTAACCTCATTCCTTTATGAAAATGGCAAATCTCATTCACGAAGTTCCAATAGTCTCACAAGTTATTCATTCCTCACTGATGTTTTTGGCAGCTTGAGAGTCTACCCACTAGTCATTGCAACACATCCGTCTCAACCTAACCAGTTTGCACTAGGGCTTACTGACGGCAGTGTCTATGTGCTTGAGCCATTGGACTCTGAAGGAGAGTGGGCTGGTTCCCCTTCTGTTGAAAATGGTGCTGAGCCAAGCACGACATCTGGCGCAACCAGTTCAGATCAACCCCAAAGGTAGTGCAGGCCATGTCTCTCCCTGTGAAACTTTGAGCATTGAATGCTGAGCTGGCTTTCCTTTGCCGCACTTGATTCAAGTTTTGAGGGATGCTGCAGAGGATAGATTTTACAGCCTCAGGGTCTTCTTCTGGACATTGTTTGGTACAGTCTGTCTTAAGTGGTACAATTAGCATCCAAGTCAATTTCTGCTCAAGTCCAGTGGCGATAATTTGTTTTATTATATTCATTTAGGCTGACTGAAAGTAAAAAAGAAGAACATGGGATTAGAGTGTTGCGAAGAAGGCATTGTAAAGGCAAGTTTATCTGATTTTAGTTAGCAAGCTAAAGGATCATAGGAGCAGGGTTTAGTTTTCGTATGTGGCTTCTTTTCTTGTTTCTTCTGCGTCATGCTGAAAGGACTTCTCTTATGTATTTTATTTATTCTTTTAATTTGCTGAAGTAGCACTTGTTAGCACTTAGCAGGTTCTCCTTTCTTGTTCTTTCGCCGCCAAAGTAAAACTTCTTCTTCTTCCTGCGTTCCTTTTATGAATGCAATTTGAGTGCAACAGCACTCAGACCTTGGATGAAAGTAAATACTTCACTACAGTCTATCTCGACGTTTTGCTTATTAGACTGCAATTTTTAGGAGTTGTTCCATCTTTTTGAGGATGATAGGAAGTAGGTTAAACACTGTATCGTTGGGGACAGAACTATTTCCGGAGCTTCTATAGTTTGTTTGACAACTTGATTTTTTCACTTACAAATGAACAGGAGCAGTTAGGAGCATGACGATAAGCCTCTCTTGATCTCATCTATATTCCTATCACCCTACCCTTACTATGCTATCGGCCACCAAAGGGTACTTTCTCTCAGCACATGAGGCTATATTGTCATCGCAAAGCGCTTGCACTTTAAACAAATGCAGAAGTTGGATGTGCAATCCAAGAATGTCTGATTTTATTCGTATACAGTGCGGTTAAATCCTTGGCAATTTTGGATGTTGCACCTTTAAAGGCACATTCTGCTAAACAACTGAATTTGCAGAATCAATAGCGAAGTTAAACTAGCGGACACGTTTTCTCTGGACATTTTCACAAAATTCGGAATTAGTTCCACTTACAAATGGGAACGATACTTGGTTTTTCCCCCTTATGAACAGATGTTCTTGACCTGTGAGTTCAGTGGGGAATAAGAGCCACTTAAAAGCTGTTGTATTTTTGGAGATGGTATCAAAGGACCTCTCAAAAAAGTACTCTCGGTACGCCTAACATTAATTATTTTGACCTTTTACGAAATCATTCATATATATTTGGACAGTCATAGAATAAATAGTTACATAGCAATTTCTACAAAAGTCAAATTGTTAATTCAAATCCTTCAAGAAAAGAACAAGAAAAGGTGATTGCCAATGCCATTGGGAGGCAACATGGCAAAGCAAGTATGTGAGGTATAACAAGTCAGAACTTAACAAAATATGGATCTAAGTGTTTAATCACGAATATAGTAGTAATACCACCATCACATTGAGGACAGTTGGTATAATCGACATTTCATTTAAAACTACGGTTGGTATACAAACTTGTTATTTTGTTCCAAAGACAAAAAATTATAAATATATTAGCATAATAGAACAACATATAGAAGAACTGAAGCAAAGAGCTAGACCTTTTTTAATTTTGAGGAGAAA
This sequence comes from Eucalyptus grandis, assembly GCF_016545825.1. Taxonomy (NCBI): domain Eukaryota; kingdom Viridiplantae; phylum Streptophyta; class Magnoliopsida; order Myrtales; family Myrtaceae; genus Eucalyptus; species Eucalyptus grandis. The sequence continues at coordinate 20,310,122 of NC_052622.1, forward strand.
AAAAGTAGTTTCTACAATAAGTTTTTAAAGTATTACTTTCAAGAATGCTTTGGTTTGATCGGTGGAACAGTAACAACTAAGCGGTGATGGTCTTTCTTTAATTTTCAGCGTCTGGCCGAGTATATATTTACGATATCAATAAGCGCTTGACACTGAGACTCAATTGAAGAGGAGGCTTGGGGCAAGTCGGGGAATTGCACAATTCACAACCCCTAGTAGAGAGGTTCTACAGAACGCTGGGGCAGTGAAATACCACCCTCAGCCTCCCGTTGCATTTGCAAATGCCGCTAACAATAGTTTTCCTTCTTATTTACAACGAATGTCAATATAATGGAAAAATTAACTACATTCATTTGCCATTCTCAATTTACTTACCAAGCGTATGCACACAAGGTGACACCTGCCTATTTCCGTCTTCGACCGGGCTTCTTGCTCTCTCTGGCTAGGGTTGACTGCTCCAAAGGTACTGGCAATAGGGTTCCTCCTTTGATGCCATCTTTATCATTCATCTTATCGAGGGCTCCAATGTATACCTTCATGAAGGATGACAAAAGATATACTACTATCAACACACTCTGCCCGGACACGCGCAAAGTTTTCGCAATATTATATCAAAACCCTACAAATTATTACAGTTTTAAGATTAAAAAATATACCTTTTCTTCCAATTTAAGTATCTGTTCATCCTTGGACTTCACTAACAGAGTTGTCCTGCAGATGCACATAACCGTAGTATTATTTATTCATGTCAAATCAAAAGGGAAGACTTAAGTTCCATTGACAAATGTAAAATTGACTGGACTCATCTATTGTGGAAGTGTCGATCTTGTTGGAGAAATCTTCTTGAAGTGTTTTGAAGTTGACAAAACGTTTCTGCTCGGTCTAGTGCGAAGGCTTGCCGGACTACGCTATTTAAAGTCGAAGACCTCACGGACAGCCGGACTCAAGACTCAAAGTCTATCCTTATTGACAAGTCTCTAATCCGTTGAAGAAAGGTTATCCAGAACTTGGATGTTTCGTTAATGATTTAACCTTATCAACCGGAGAAGATCTCGTGGCTGGAGAAGACATAACGGAGTCCTTTGATTGATCGAAGATTGACTCGATAAATTGAAGATCCGGTGATTGCCTAAATATTATTGGAAGGTTACGCTTATGGAAACCGAGATCCTAATTGTATGGGCGAACATGATTGATGGGCTATCAACACGTTCCTTTAATAGCTTGAACAATCTTCCTAATTGATTCCGTCCAACGGGTAGATTGGAGGAATTCCTTTGGTAAGTGCCAACGAGTATGATGGCATAAAGGAGTATATAAGGAAGACCGTCTTAGTTGTGTAAGGGGTGCGCGATAGAAGAATTCCAAAGTCTGAAGCTCCTATTTGTTTAGATAAATCCTTTGAGCGAATACTTGTATACAAAAGAGAGTCTATATTTGTGAGAAACCTTGAGGAGGTGTGGTAGAACATCTACACTGTGGAATCAAGGCAAAGCTGTGCTGTAACTTCTCTTTTGATCATAGTGAAATCCAGCCGGTGGGCTGTCGGTGCGAAAAAGTGGACGTAGGCTTGGAATAAACCGAACCACTATAAATCCCGTGTTCAATTTTCTCTTCCTCACTCTCTCTACCTCGATCGTATTTCATTTTGTTAATTAAGAGAATTTACTTTCTATCATATGCTAAGAATCGCTTCCGTATTTCGATAAATTGTTTATGCACCTATTCACCCCCTCTAGGTACTCATACTAGCAATATCAATTGGTATCGAGCTGTGTACTTACTTTATTTGAAGTGTTTTACTTCGTAAAAGATCCATGGCTAGTATGCTAGCACCGGGGCTGATGGAAGGGCAAAGCAATACCGACCACCCTACTTTGATGGAAAGGATTACAACATCTCGGAAGAACAAGATGAAAGCTTTCCTACGATCAAAGGATCCTCAGAATGGGACGTTGTAGAAAAGGAATTACTCCTACCACTTGCATCGGTCTTTGAAAGAGGAAAAGAAACTGTGAAACCAAATTTAATGTCTCGGGAAGAAATAATCAAGAGACAAGCACTCGATGCAAAAGCAATTTACTCCTTATATTGTGCTTTATCACCAATTGAATATAATAGAATATCTTCTTGTGGTACATCAAAAGAAGTTTGGGACAGATTGCATATCACTTATGAAGGAACAGTCAGTGAAGGAAACAAGAATCAACATTCTTCTCGGTCAATACGAAGCCTTGAGAATGAAACCGGAGAATCAATATCGACATGTTTAGTCGTTTACGAGATATTGTGAATGGTCTTGAAAATCAAGGTCAACCAACTGATCCCATGAAGGTAAACAAGCTCTTGCGTGGACTCTCCAGGATTGGAATCACATAAAGACTTCGATAAGAGAAACGCAGAGAATTATGCCACTATCTGTCGACGAGCTAATTGGAACTCTTCAGTCTTATGAAGTGGAAATGATCAATGAAGATGAAGATCCAAAAGGTAAGAAAATCCATTGCGTTAAAATCAAATGATGATTACGATGATACAGATTCTGAAGATGATATGGACGATGAGGAGCTTGCTCTCATGATAAGAAGATTCAGAAAACTAAATAGAAAAGGAAGAAGGTTCAACACAAAGAAACAAAGCTTTCAAAGACAGCAGACCAAGTCTGTTGATGATGAGGAACCAAACAAAGACGTGAGTACTCGCTTTGAATGTAAGAAAAGGGACACATCGGACCCAACTTGTCTACTTAGAAGAAGAAGAGGAAAAGCTGAAAAATTTCGAAAAGCTCTCAAAGCCGAAACACGGGTGACACGAGTGTGAAGAAAGTGATAATGAATATGCCAATCTATGTATGATGGCACTGATCGTACTCGACTGAGAATCGAGACTCGGACGGTGAATTTGAGGCAAGTAATTTTAAAATTCCTGTCAAAGTTTCTAAATATATTGATGAACTATGCTTTAGTCTTAAGACTTCTCTCAAAAAGAATTTCCGAACTGAAAAGGAAAACTCAGCTCTAAAACAAAAGGAAGCTGTTTTAGCGAAAGAGTTAAAAGTCTAGACTTGTCTGTTTCCAATCTTAAAGAAAATGAAGACAATCTTTTAAAAGAAAATGCTTTATTAAAAACAGACTTATCAAATATATCAAAGAAATTTTCAATAGGGTCTAAAAAACTTGAGAAAATTCTTTGGCAGCAAAGACCTTACTTCAATAAGTCCGGTCTAGGTATGACAAGAAACAATTCCCTTGATTGATTTTCCTAAAGTGAAAGAAAGAATTAAGAAAAGACTCTCGAGTGAGGTTTACAAAAATCACTTCAAGAAAGTTTTTGTAAAATCTGTAGGTAGAAATGCTCTAAAATGTTCAAAATGCAACAGGGATCACTTTGAAAAAGAGTGTCCTATGGTTTGGAAGCCTGTTAAGAAAATATGGGCTAATACTGCTTATGTTACTAACACCAAAGGACCCAAGAAAGTTTGGGTACCAAAGAAAGCTTGAGACTCTTTTTTTTTTAAATGCAGGTCACCGTCAAGAAAAAGGTAAAGTGGTATCTTGACAAAGGATGCTCAAGACACATGACGGGAGACTCAAATGTTTCATAAAGCTTGCTCAAGTAAATGGTGGAAAAGTTTCATTTGGAGGAAACAGCAAAGGAAGCATTGTGGGATTTGGAATTGTGAAAATTGGAAATCTCACAATAAGTAATGTTTCCTTAGTGGAAGGACTCAATTACAATCTTCTCGGCATTAGTCAACTGTGTGAATCTGGTTTCAAGATCTTCTTTCAAGAAGGAATATTTTACGGAATCGAAAGACTCTACTCGCCCCTTTCATGGGTCGTAGACATGGAAACATCTATCTTCGGATGTGAAACCAAATGAATCGCAATGTTTTATCTCAATTCAAGACGAAGCAAGCTTATGGCACAGAAAGCTTGGTCATGTCAACATGAAGCAATTAGCCAAAATCTCATCAAAACAGCTTGTTCGAGGACTACCCAAATTGCCTTATCAAAAGACCGATCCATGCACTCCCTGTATTCTGGGAAAACAGTTGCTGCATATGGATCTCTTCGGACCAACCAGAACACAGAGTATTGGAGGTAAGAAATATTGCCTAGTAATTGTGGACGATTACTCCCGTTTTACCTGGGTATATTTCCTTGCAAGTAAGTCAGAAACCTTCTCGTATTTTGAAAAGTTTGCTAAGAAGGTTCAAAATGAAAAAGGATGTGTTATCTCTAGTATAAGAACAGATCATGGAGGTGAATTTGAAAATCAAGATTTTACAAAATTTTGTGATGAATCGCTTTAATCATCTGTTCTCTTCTCCATATACTCCTCAGCAAATGGAGTTGTGGAAAGAAAGAGCAGTCTCTTCAAGAAATGGCTAGAACTCTTTTAATTGAAAGCAAGATTTCTTCACGATTTTGGGCTGAAGCTGTTTCAACAGCTTGTTATATCATCAATAGAGTCTTTTTAAGACCTATTCTAGAGAAAACCCTTTATGAGTTGTTCAAAGATAAGAAGCTTATTGTTTCATACTTTCATGTATTCGGTTGCAAATGTTTCATATTGAAAAATGCAAAAGATCGAGTTGGTAAGTTTAGGAGAAGATCAGATGAAGGTATCTTCCTTGGATACTCTACATCAAGCAAAGCCTTCAGAGTCTATAACAAGAAGAGCCAATCTGTGGAGGAGTCAATGAATGTCAAATTTCAAGACTCAACGCAAGATGAATCAAGTCAGACTCATCAAGAAAAGTCTGAACCTGCTCGAGACCTTCCAAAGCTTACAACTCAAGAAGCATCTCAGACTGGAAAACCAGCATCGGGATGTTCGTGAAGAACCAAACAAAGAGAGAGATCATCAACCGAGACAAATCAACAAGTAACTGGAAGCATAAGTCCGGTCATCCCAAAGATCTTATAATCGGCGAAATTAATGAAGGAATTCGCACTAGATCCAAAAGGCAAGAAGAGTCTAGTCTTTGTGGCTCTTGTTTCTGAAATTGAACCAAAAAGCATAGAAGAAGCTTTGTCGATGAAAGCTGGATTGAAGCTATGCAAGAAGAGCTTAGACGGTTCAACATTAATGATGTCTCGAATTGACATCCAAACCAAAAAAGGTAAAACTGTTATTGGAGCTAAATGGGTGTTTAGAAACAATATGAATGAGAAAGGAAAAGTCGTACGAAACAAAGCAAGACTCGTGGCCAAGGGATATACACAAGAAGAAGGAATAGACTATGATGAGAGTTACGCTCCGGTAGCAAGGTTAGAAGCTATTTGACTATTACTTGCGTTTGCTTGTTATAAAATTTCAGGTTATTCCAAATGGACGTCAAAAAGCGCCTTCCTAAATGGATTTATCCATGAGGAAGTTTATGTGGAACAACCACCAGGGTTTGAAGACCCAAAGAAGCCGGACTCGGTCTTGGGCGAAAAGGCTTTGTATGGTTTAAAGCAAGCACCTCGAGCTTGGTATGACAATTAAGTAAGTTTTTAATACAAAATGGTTTTGTCAAAGGTAAAGTAGATACGACTTTATTTATCAAAAGGAGATCAAAAGTTTCTTACTTGTTCAAATATATGTGGATGACATTATTTTCGGATCTTCTAATGAAAATTTGTGCAAGAAATTTTCTAAGTCTATGCGGGATGAATTTGAAATGAGTATGATGGGAGAGTTAACATTCTTTCTTGGTCTTCAAGTAAAACAATTGAAGGAAGGAACTTTTATTTATCAAGAAAAATATGTTAATGATCTTGTCAAAAGATTTGGACTAGAGAAGTGCAAAAAGACCGACATACCAATGTCAAGTTCTTTGAAGATAGACAAAGATGAAGAAGGGAAGAAAGTTGATCAAAAGCTGTACAGGAGCATCATTGGTTCACTTCTTTATCTTTCCGCTTCTAGACGACATTTTGTTGAGTGTTTGCATCTGTGCTAGGTTTCAATCGGATCTAGAGAATCCCATCTCGGTGCTGCGAAACGCATCATTAAATACGTGGCTTCATCATCAAGCATCGGTCTTTGGTATCCTAAGAAGGAGACTTTAATCTTAAGGATATTCGAGGCGCGAGATCTGGCCGGTTGCGAGTTGATAGAAAAAGCACTTCGGGAACTGCCGGTTGCTTGGAAGCGGGGCCGTGTCTTGGTTTCAAGGAAACAAAGCACTGTGTCCCTTTCAACAACGAAGCGAGTATGTAGCCACAGGAAGCTGCTGTTCGCAAATTCTATGGATAAAACAACAACTAAGAGACTTTGAAATTGAAGACTCATGCACGGAGATTAATTGCGACAACACCGCGCTATCAACCTCACCAAAAATCCAATTCTCCACTCAAGAGCAAAGCATATAGAGATTCGACATCACTTTATTAGAGACCATGTTCAAAATGGAGATGTTTCAATTCAATTTGTTGACTCAAAGAATCAACGGCGGATATATTCACAAAGCCTTTGGAGAAAAATCAATTTGAGTCTATACGGTCCAGGACTCAACATTTTGAGGTATGAGGATATCAAAAGTCTAAAGACTTTCAGACTCGGACTTACAAGACTTTATCCGAAAGACGAGTCTTGGTACGTCCGTCAGACCGTAAGTCTTTCTCCTTGAATCTCATCTTGAAAAGGTACAATCATCGTTGTGTTTAAATTGTTGCTATATTTAATTGACGTAAATATTGCATCGTTTCATTTTCAAAAGGGAAGTTATTTTTGAAATAGCTATTTTTGAAAAGGCATATTTTTATGACGGTTCGTCTATCCCTCTTTTTAACTGATCGTGAACAATCGATTCCTCTTCACTTTTCTCTCAAAAACCCTAGAAAGCATCGATCCTCCATTTCCGTTTGTCTTCTTCGTTCAATCCTCAAAAAGTTGTCATCTTTCCTGGGAAAGTCAAGCAAGGAATCTTCCAAAAACGAGAAAGATGTCATCTTCAAGAAAGTCCTCAAGAATCGCAAGGGGGACCATGGCGGATGAGTGAGGGGCCTATGCACTTCGATCTTACTGAAGATGAAGTGACTCCCGAGAACAGCAAGTGAGCCCACAACATTCTCAACAGGCGTCATTCTCCTCCATCTAGTCCTCAAGGAGTTGATCATCAACAACGGGAAGAAATCATCGAGGATGCGAGACCACGTAAGAGTTCAAAAGACTGCTATATTTACCGGTTATATCATGCCCTAAAAAGGAATTCGTACTCCTTTGAAATACATTGATGATTTTCTTAAAAACAAAGGACATGGGAACGAATATATTTTTCTGAAAAAAATGTAAAGTTTGGGAATTGCTCGAAAAGGGGTGGCTGAGGAAACCCTTGCAAATATCCCAAGTGATCCTCGTGACCGGGGGCCGAATCCTGTAGATGGGAATGATGATGATAAATTATACAGTCAATTTCAACCGAAAATGGGTGTTGCGGTTGAAAATCAAGGAAAAAGGGGAGATTTGTTCAGATCAAAGGAGCAAAAGGATCCTCGTACTCGAAATTGCTGAAGCGTGGGGTAATAAACCTAGGAGTGTGGATTTTGATTTTCTGGATGCGGTGAATGTGAACTTGAGGGAAAAGTTTAGTTATCTTCAACTTGAAAAGTTACGCTCGACTCTGAGAGGCATATGCTGAATTAACTTGCATATTTCTATTCAAATCTAAGCTTTTTGGATGCGAATAGATTCTCTTTCAGCGTAAAGACCAAGACTATGTTGTGGATATGAATATCTTTGGCGGATGTGTTAGAAGTCGAAAGAGGAAGATATCAAACAATCAAAGTTTCCATTGCTCGGGCCACACTTGAACTAGTGAAGGACGGGAGAACAGATGAAAAGATCACCTACTTAAGGATGGGTGCATTCAACATCTTGCTTCACAAGATTGTGATTAATTGCCTCCGACCGAAATCAACTTCCAAGACCGATGTTTCAAGTTCGGAGGCCAAGCGATGTATGCCATTCTTTTTGGAAAAGGTTTTCTCTCCCTCACACCGTGATGTTTCACATGTATAGAGCAATGATGAAGGACGAGAGGTCAACTCCCTTACCCAAGCCTTGTTACGAAGTTATTCGAGACATCTGAATATTCAGCCTCCACAAATATTTTGTGTTCGACCATGCGATCATATGGTGGTAGGTCTGAAAATGGTGACCAAAATGCGTCGAAGGGAACGAGCAAGGAGTTGGAGAAATTCAAGGAGAAGACTCTGCAAAATCCCATCAACTCTCTTACGCGGCTAAAGAAAAGGGAAGGAGCCCATGGTTGCTCCATCCAAAAGGAGAAGAGCTCTCCTCGTTGAGGATGAAGATGATGAGGAAGACATCACCATCTCTGCATTGGCTTTGAAGAATTTAAGTCGTCCTGTTCCACAGCAAGAATCGAAACAAATGACAAAAGAAGCAGAGGAGAAGGAAGAAGAAGAATTAGAAGCTGAAAAAGAAACAGAGGAGGAAAGACCAGAAGAAGAAAGAAGAGAAGAAGGAGAACATGAGGAACACTCTTCTCCACCCAGTAGGCATGAAAACGGGGAGATCGGGAGAAAGGAGTGAAGTCTTCATGTCACGATGCAAGTGAAGGAGTCGATCGCTCACCGGCGGACCTAGAGGATGTTTATGCATCTCGGTTTCCGGGAAGAAGGTCATGAAGTTTCATCGCCAAACCTGCAAGATTATGCTGATCTACCATCGTACGCATTTACTCCATCGGATCGAGCCGAAGCAAGTACTCGGGCCGATAATGGAGTAGATTTTCGCAGAATCATGGATATTCTCTTGGAGATGCGAGGTCAAATTTATGCCTTGGGATGCGAAGTTCAAAGCTTGAAGAATGAAGGTCAAGCTTCTTCTTGTTCATTGAATGATAAAATGCAAGCCCTCTCTATTCGAATCGAGTCCAATGCCAAAAGTGAGGAGATTGCACAACTAAAGGAAGACTTTAAAAGGCCGGAAGGCATCGTTCGAGTCTATGGAAGATTTCCAGCTTGTCCGCGTTCCCAAGCAATCTTGACTTCATCTCGTCCTTTTTAATGATGACAAAAAGGGGGAGAGATGCAGATTTAATCAAAAACTTTTCATAAACTTTTCATTCATTAAACTTTTTGTTTGTTGGATTGTTTTGTGGTTTGAACCTGTTTGACTTTGTTTTGTGTCTGGATGAGAACTGAACTAGACTTGGACTTGACTGCTTCTATTAACCAATACTTATATCTTATGAATGGCTTAATCATATACTAGACTAACCTATTTTCTGTGGTTGCAGATTCTAGTGTTATTCTGTTAGCCATTTATCTCTATAAGATATACATATGTGTTTGAGGAATGTTTTGCAGGTCAAAGATATCCAAATCTGCAGGAAAGTTTTGTCACCATAAAAAATGGGGAGATTGTTGGAGAAATCTTCTTGAAGTGTTTTGAAGTTGACAAAACGTTTCTATCGGTCTAGTCGAAGGCTTGGACTCTGCTATTTAAAGTCGAAGACCTCCCGGACAGCCGGACTCAAGACTCAAAGTCTATCCTCATTGACAGTCTCTAATCCGTTGAAGAAAGGTTATCCAGAACTGGATGTTTCGTTAATGATTTGACCTTATCAACTGGAGAAGATCTCGTGGCTGGAGAAGACATAACGGAGTCCTTTGATTGATCGAAGATTGACTCGATAAATTGAAGATCCGGTGATTGCCTAAATATTATTGGAAGGTTACCATTTATGGAAACCGAGATCCGATTGTATGGGCGAACATGATTGATGGGCTATCAACACGTTCCTTTAATAGCTTGAACAATCTTCCTAATTGATTCCGTCCAACGGGTAGATTGGAGGAATTCCTTTGGTAAGTGCCAACGGGTATGATGGCATAAAGGAGTATATAAGGAAGACTGTCTTAGTTGTTCAAGGTGTGCGCGATAGAAGAATTCCAAAGTCTGAAGCTCCTATTTGTTTAGATAAATCCTTTGAGCGAATACTTGTATACAAAAGAGAGTCTATATTTGTGAGCATTAAGCCTTGGGCCATCTTCTATTCCTTTTATTTTCAATTTTGTGGAAGTTTAAATGTCAACACAACGCAATTTGAACAACCAATTGAACTTCCATTGGAATTAATACCATTTCAATGTTGAACTGTTATCAATTAAAATTTGAGTCCCGAACCATCACAGAATAATGTTCAGATTTTACTAATGTGTAAAAAATGTACTTTGAAATCACTACTATGAAGAACTTTTATTGGAATTATTAGAGTTTGTCTCGTCTTGCCACTTTGTTAGAAGAACTTCAATAAAAAAATACCAGAAGTTCATCTTCTTGCCACATCCTCCAACGAATGATTCACTTGAACTTAATTATCCTTCCCAAGTTTGGTGAAAGGACTAACTATTTTATATATTCTTACTCAGCATAAAATGGCTTTCGTCCTTTTGCCATTAATTATGTGTTACAACTCACTTATAGTCGCTATTCACATTTTTGAATTATAAGCTGTATTTCCTCTTTCTTCTTCCAACATCTTTTACCTCACACCTAAAAGCCCAATGCTGCTTCATTTTACTGATTAGGTTGTATGAAACTACGGATGCTACGGGATTCTTTATTTATTAACTATTTTTTACACATAGTTATGCAGAATGCCCATGTATGAATCTGAGAAACTAACTCTAATATGTGTGCTAATTACAAGATATGGTAAGATACATCAGCCATGGATTTTGTGCGCATGTGTGGACGGAAACCTCTTTTTAGGGGGTTGTTTTGACACAAGATGTTCGGTGTTTCAAAGTTGATAGATATTGTTATTTAGATATATCTAGAGAAATCAGAAAGGCAACATGCCTATCTTCAATCTCCTTAACTTTTCTCCGCATCATATCTTGGTTCTTGATAAGAGTTTGATTAAGCTGCAACCACAAGGAGCGACATCTAATATTGTTACGTCCTAGTGAACACCATTGCATATGATTGTAATGTTAAAAATGAGGCATGTGAAAAGCAAGCAAAACAACAATCAGCCATGGCTTCAGGCAGCCCTCCTCTCAAACTTTAAACATCCAAATTCACAAAAGGTAAAACAAAGAAGACTAAACCATTACCTGTGCCACGTTCTTCTTTTTGTCACCAAGTTTCCCCAACCTACTATGGATATCTTCGATCTTTGAAGTCACAACTTTCTCGATCGATTCTAGTTTTGAATTTTCCTTTCTACTTTTGGCTTCTAACATGAGAGACTCATAATGCTAACAGAGAAAAACAAAAAAATTAATAGGGGATGATACGTCCAAGTACTTAAAATGTATCGTTTACAGTCAGTCTAAGGATGATGGCAGTCCATGTAGCAAAAACGACAAACATGGGTTAGAAACAAAACGCTATCACCAACAGTAGCATGGGCAGCCGATATAAAATCTAATCGCTTTTGTAATCCTAATCCGATACACTAACAAGTTTTCAATTTAGATACACCGTTCTTTCTAAGGCTATCCGTCACAACAAGTCAATAATAAAAGAGTCCTGGCACCTGAGGGAAACTCAAATTCATTTTCTACCAGAGACATATTTGTGAGAAAAAAAGAAAAGAAAAGAAGAATAGCAGAAGTTTTGCCATTCTCTGAAGCTGGTGCAAGCCCACTAATTCTTTTATACTTCCTATATAAGCTCATACAGTATGCAAATTGACAGATATAACATGTTGTATACTATATAAAAGAAAACGAAGCTGAGATTATAAAACACCAGTGTAATTACTTTACTTCTCTTCACAACAATTCTAACAATCCCATAGAGTTCCAAGAGTAAAATGAGTTCACTTAAAAAAAATAAAGAAAGAAAACAAAATAGACAAAAAAATTTTAACCTGAAATAACTAACCTAATGTTCTATTATGGTTTTCTCCTAAAATATGTGTACTTAAAAACCATTACCTAGAGCAAAAACATAGTTGAGGGAAGCTTTCACAAGTGATGCTTATAACCATGGCTGATCAGTCAAAAAAATAAAATGTAAAAGACTGTTAAACAGGGAGAAGTGAAATGGTCTCGGTATATGCATGCTTACTTTTTTTTGCGCTTCCAACTGAGTTGAGGCTAGATGAATATAGTCAGCATGAATCTACAAAAAAGTAAAGCTACAGTGTCAGAGTAAACGGAGATAAGTCTGATAATTACAATGGAGGTAATATACCTTTTGCAGGCCCAATAATGTGAAAGTGCTAGTATGAACACCTAGAGGGGGTGAATAGGTGTAAAAACAAATTTTGCAAAATGCAGTGAAAATATTTACTTTTAACCTGAGTCTGAATAACAAAAGACTTTTGAAATTGTGTCTGAAGAGCAGCAGACTTTGAGCGAGATCAGACTTTAGCAGTTAAATAGAATTACGAACAAAATAAAGAGATTCGGGGAAGAGAATAAAAACACAAGGTTTATAATGGTTTGGCTTAGATCAAGCCTACGTCCACTCTCCCACACTAACAACCTTCTTGGCTGGATTCCACTATGCAATCAACAAGAGATTACAACTTTGAGTGCAAACAATTAATAGATCACACTATCTCACTAAGTCACTCTTTTGGTATTTCTCTCACGATCACAAACGTTTTAAGCTCACCAAAGACAAGTGTATGATCGAAGGTGGCTCAGACTTTGGAATTATAAATTCTACGCTCCGTCTCTTACTTGCTCATCGGTCCTTCATCTCCTTAAATATTCCTCAACTTCCAAACTAGCCGTTGGACAGTATCTCGAGGATCGTCTTCCAATCTACCCATTGAACAGATCTGTATCTAGAAGATTTGGTAGCCGTTGAGTGATAAAAGTAGAATCCCAAATTGATTCCGATCGCCCATACAAACAGAATCTTGGTTTTCATAAGTAAAGCTCCTTCGTATAGAATGATATGGAAGACATCACCTTTTTTAGACTCTATAGGCTCCCTCGTGTATCTACCGCGGTTGTTATTGTCAGGATGCCACTCATTGAGACAAATCCCAAACTCGATCGGAAAGTTGGCATTATTGACAGAGCTGCATTTGAAATCTACAGCCATTGAAGAATTACCTGAATCCATTGGTTCTTTGAAAGAGCTCGAGACTCTAGATGCCTCTTACTGCAAATCATTAGCCCGCATACCCAACTCAATAGGCAATTCAACATCTCTGTCTTGCCTTAACCTAACGGAATGCCATAAACATGCTCAACTTCCAGACTCTATAGGCTTCCTCGTGTATCTACCGCGGTTGTTATTGTCGGGATGCCACTCATTGAAACAAATTCCAGACGCGATCGGAAAGTTGACATCATTAACTAAGCTACATTTGAAATCTACGGCCATTGAAGAATTACCCGAATCCATTGGTTCTTTGAAGGAGCTTAAGACTCTAGATGCCTCTTATTGCACATCGTTAGCCCACATACCCAACTCAATAGGCAATTTAACATCTCTCTCTTCCCTTGACGTGAATGGATGTCAAAAACTTGCTCAACTTCCAGACTCCATAGGCTCTCTCGTGTCCTTGCGGCGGTTGTTATTATCGAGATGACATTCGTTGAAACAAATTCCAGAGTCAATCAGAAAGTTGACATCATTGACTGAGCTACATTTGAAATCTACTGCCATTGAAGAATTACCCGAATCAATTGGTTCTTTGAAGGAGTTTAAGACTTTAGATGCCTCTTATTGCACATCGTTAGCCCACATACCCAACTCAATATGCAATTTAACATCTCTGTCTTCCTTTGACGTGAATGAATGCCAAAAACTTGCTCAACTTCCAGACTCCATAGGCTCTCTCGTGTCCTTGCTGCGGTTGTTTTTATCGAGATGCCATTCATTGAAACAAATTCCAGAGTCGATCGGAAAGTTGACATCATTGATTGAGTTACATTTGAAATCTACGGCCATTGAAGAATTACCTAAAAGCATTGTGAATATGCAAAACTTGAGGATACTGGATATTGATGGAACTCCCATGATAGAATTGCTTGATGACCCGGGAATATTGGCAGAACTCAAAGGGTTGAGAGCTTCAACACGGAAAAATATGGAAGGGTCACCTAGTAATAATGGCCAATTGGTTTCGCCAAACGATCTTGGTTTAGATGAGCTTCAAAAACTATCAAAATTGCGCTCTCGCGTACTATCTCTAGGTATCACTTGCCAATCCTGCATTCACTGAATTTTTCTCAACTAAACTTTCTCAAGAAACTCACTCTTTCTAACTGGCTTAAATGTCTCTCAAACCTTTCTATAACATGTTGTAGAAAAGCTATGAAACTTGATTTTGTATCTTACAAAAGTTCAAGCTATTAGTTGGGCATTTTATTTACCTTTTGTCTTGTGATACAGTTCTCTTAAAGCATCCCAAGACTCCTCCTACCTACAACTTAGCCGTGGACTACCAAACAACAGTTGAACATCCTTTGAAGAGATCAAGACCTTTTAGAATCTCAGATGAAGTACTTATTTCATTTTGCTTTTTCTTTATCGTTCTTCAGTTATTAAAGGATGGTTCCATCTACAAAGAGAAGTATTTTACTGAATGATCAATTATTTGTTATGTGTGGAATGCTTTTATCAACATTCGTAACTAGATCCATCAAACCTGTTACATTCTTGCTATTTTAGGTCTTTTGTTCCTGGAAGTAGGGATTTTTAGTTTTCTTGAATTATGAAGTCAAGGTGGAATATATTGCCCATTCTTTTGTGTTTCTCTTTCTTAATTATCTTTCTTTGCATGCCATTGAACGAAAACTTTTGAAAGCACACTCATTTTGGTGTTATTGCGGCATATGATCATGCATTGAGAATCTTCACGAGTGTAGGGGTTATCTCACATCGGTTGTGGAAGGAAAAAGTAGTTGGTTTATAATTGTGAGGGAAAGTCTCATCCTTTAAGTTAGCTTTTAGGGTGAGATAAGCCCAAGACCACCCAACAAGAAGAAACTTTTAGTTTTGAGGTTTCTAGATACCCTTAATTTTCATGATGTTAACCTAATGAAATAATTGAAGATTGGAAGGATTACAAGAAAGTCTGATGGAGAGAGAAAGGAGCAAAAGGGCTAGGGTTGTCAATTTGTGTCCGCTTGTCATAATTGTGTTTGTGATTGTGTCAATTCATCATGACTTCTATTAGACATGTCAACCCATTGAATTAGATGAAAACATGTAAATATCTCATCAAGTTAAATGTATCGTGATGTGTCATATTGGGTTGTGTCTGTGTTTTTCGTGTTTGGTATTGTTATGTAAACAGTATGTGTCACTATTGGCAACATTAATGAGAAGCATGGACTGGATACGTGTTGATTACGTCTCCTCCCATCATGCATGCATTGTGCTCATGTATGCTAGTACAAGAGGGGCTCTCATATGAGTCTTTTGCATCTTTTGAGTGCCATGGTTTTGATCAATTTTCTAAAGGACTCATTAGTTTTGTAATCTTCATGACTTTCTAATAGGTGAACAATTTGCCGAAAAACATTTTTCCCATTACATACAACTGCCAGAGCTTTGGTTAGAGTTCTTATTCTTCATATGACTTGCCTAGAAATGTAATCATTACCCTAAGTCATGATTCACTTGTTAAAAGTATGGATTTCCATCCAGTGCAACAAATTCTACTGCTTGGTTAGCACTTCTTTCTTACTCTATGAAGAACATGTTTCTTGATTTTCTTTAGTTGGATATACTTGTTGGCCATAAGTTTGTGTTTTGGTGCTTGGAAGATTCCTTTTTATTGTTTTTTATGCTAGCTTCAGCTATTTGAAACCAAGGCATATGATTCTTCAAATTTTTGCATCAATAATTTTTAGTGGGAACAAATATGGGTGATGTCATGGTATGGGAAGTAAGCAACCGTGCAAGGATTGCTTTGAGAAAATTCAAGGTTTGGGATCTGGCAACATGTTCAATGGCACTGCAGGTATAGAAGTTCCATTCTAAATAAAGTCATGGTATCTTGTTTTTGGACATGTGATTGTGGGTTTTGATTCTTTGTAGGCTTCTCTAGCTAATGACTATACAGCATCCATTAACCGTGTAACATGGAGTCCTTATGGATTTCTTTTCGGTACATACATATGTCACTTCTACTTGTCTTATTGCAAATTGATGAAACAACTAAAGCACCGAGAATGAGACTTCATTGCAATATTTTCAGGAAGAATGTTCATATGCTGCTATTACTGATGATTTGTGGTGTTCACTTTAGGTGTTGCTTATTCCAAACACATGGTGCACATATACTCGTATTATGGTGGTGATGACATAAGGAACCACCTTGAGGTTTGTTGCTAAACAAGGAGTGAAAAAATTTGGCTTCTTTGTTTTGTAGACAATTGCCGCCTAAAAGTGAGTAAAACTTGATTTTGACTCTAAACTAATGTTTGATACAGCTCGAGGCTCATGTTGGAAGTGTTAATGATCTTGCCTTTTCATATCCAAAGAAATGGTTATGCGTTGTGACCTGTGGAGAAGACAAGTCGATCAAGGTATATCTGATTATTTTCCTCAGTGTTGCAGTGACAATTTTTGATCCCTTTTAACTAAGCTAGTAGTTTTGTAGGTATGGGATGTAGTGACTGGGGCTAAGCAATACTGTTTCGAGGGTCATGAAGCACCTGTATATTCTATTTGTCCACACCATAAAGAAAATATTCAGGTACTTGATTATTTCGCGTACTAACGAAGACACACTGCGAGCATGGCCAATCAGCTGTACCCTTGACTATACACTAGACTTTTGTTTTCTAAAACTCAGTTAGGTAAAAAAAATTGTTTCAATTTGTATGAGGAGTATGAATATGTGTTTTAAAGGACCTTGTTCATTTCAAGGGTTTTGCAAGTCTTCCGACTTTTAACCTATTTTGATTAGAATGTGCTTGTTAAACATGGTGACATGGTCCAAAGATCAACATGCAAATTTGATTCTTTCAGGTGATGCTACTAAGCATCAATAACTAGGTAAAGGTCTTTGCAATAATGACTTCCTACTTAATTATACATTCAGAAAGAAAATTCCTCTGCTTCCATTATTTGTTTTCCCTCAGTTTCCTCCTTTGGTTATGATTGGTTAAATTTATAACAGAAGGCTGTTTATTATGTTTGAGTGGAGCAGCAATTGGCAATGTTATTTTCTTCTTTTTATTTTTTTTAAACATTTATGGTTGTGCACAGTGGACACTTTATTACAAAGATATCTTACGAAATCTCATTATTCTAGGATGCTATGTTTTAATAATTCGAATTTAAGTGGATGTGCTCTATTTGGGCATGTTACTGAAATTGGTTATACAATTGTTTTATTGTGTAGTACATCTTCTCAACAGCAACAAATGGGAAAATTAAGGTTTGGCTTTATGACAACCAAGGGTCAAGAGTTGACCATGATGCACTGGGTCACTCTTCTACTGTGATGGCATACAACGCTGATGGAAAAAGGTTCAGACCATCAGCATTGCATTTCAAGCTTGATTTCATCTCGAGTCTTTCTTTTTTACTGAAATAACCTATTTTAGCGATTTGAATTTGCTATAGGTTGTTCTCGTGTGGGACCAATAAAGAAGGAGAGTCATACTTGGTTGAATGGAATGAAAGTGAGGGGACTATCAAGCATACTTATCATGGACTTGGAAAGAGTTCTAGTGGGGTTGTGCAGTTTGATACCATCAAAAACAGATTTTTGGCTGTTGGTGACAAGTTCATGGTCAAATTTTGGGATATGGATAATGATAGTCTACTTACAAGTACCGATGCTAATGGTGGATTGCTGGTAATTCATTGTTGTTAATTTATTTTGACTGAATTAATCAAAACTTTCTGTTAATTACCTCACTCTTTAAATTTGCAGGCTTCACCTTGTATTAGATTTAACAAGGAAGGAGTTCTGTTAGCCGTCTCAACAAGTGACAATAGTATCAAAATTCTAGCAAATTCATTTGGGATTGAGCTGCTAAGGACCGCAGAAAAACATATACTTCTAGAGTCACTGTTGGGAGTCTTTTGCAGGTAAGCTTTTTGTGAATACACTAATTTTATGTAAAGAAGTCGCCACTATTCCATTGTGGTCGGCTAAAACCCAAGGACTTGATTACACTAGTTATTTAATTAATGCTCTTTCAGTGCCTAGACTTGATTAATTTGTTAACTAAGTGTCCATGCAGTCTTGGACCCTTTTATTAACCTATGCCACTAATTGGTGTCCATGCATGAAATTTAACGACCTAATCAAGGTCTTTGTTACTAACCATTTTCCAATTTTTTATATTTTCGATTTTTTTTGAAAATTTAATTTTAATTATTTTCTGGAAATAGGGACTCGGGCCGGGCCCTTGGGCTTCGTCCGAATATGAGCCACATACTAGTCTCACGAATCTGGGCTAATGGGAAAAATTTGGGCTATTATATCTAGATCCATCCAATTCTAACTCTACTGAACCCAATTCAGATTATAGGGAGAAGTACACTATCAGTGCCATAAGTTGTGTACGGCGCTCACTTTAGTGCCAAAATTTTCCACTGGATCACTTAAGTGACAAATCGGAGGAAAAACGATCACTTTAGTGCCACTGACGAGAAATTCCGCCCAAAATGATTACATGGCTTTTATTCTTAAAAAAAATAAAAAAAAAATCAACGTGGCTTAAGATTGTCCATGGTGGATGGCATAAAATGATGCCATTTTCCTTTCTTCGTAAGAAACGACGTCGTTTCTTGCCATCCACGGTGGATTTACATAAGAAACGACGCCGCATTGCTCTATAGCAAAAAACGACGCCGCTGAAGAGAGAGAGTAAAATAGGGTTTGTATACAGTTCTCGATGCCAGCCGTAGCTCGCTCACCCACCG